>NC_036437.1:1663643-1996372 GCF_000184455.2 Aspergillus oryzae RIB40
TATCCTGGTGGAAATCTGCGGCGGGAACCTTGCGAGTGTACACGGTACACCAAGGAAGTTAGAGAAGAAGGAGGCTACGGTAGGCGAGGAATAAGCCTGGACAACTACTCGGTCACCGCAGACGTTGGAGGATTTCGCGCTCTGACACAGCGAGGTGGTGACTAGATTGGTGATTTCACGGCGGAGCGAGACCTCCAGCTCTTTTGAATCAGACCCACAAGTAATGCGTAAAACACCACGCTCCAGGTCAATGACCGGCCGTATCAGGGCCATGCGGGGATATTTCTTCATACTGAGAGCGGCGCCAGTACCTTGATGGATAAGGCACCATTCTCGATCCCATGCGAGACCTTCTCTTTTGATCTCCCAACGTTGACCATCAGGAACCTTGAACGCTCCACAGCTCTTGATTGGATACACTGAAAGGCTCTCCACGTAGAAGCTGGGCTCTTGCAAAACAACTTCCATCGGTGGAACCAGTGATACAAATTCCGGTTCCTTTTCGATGTAAAACTCGTCAATGAACCTCGCGAATGCGTCAATATCTCTGAGATTGCTGACTGCGCCGAGACTGACTCTTAGAATGCCAGTGGGCCTCCCATCCATGACGTCGTGATCATCACCACAGCGTAGTCCAGCGGAAAAGTTACGAAGCAATTCAGGCCCAGTCCAGCCAAGGCTAGTTGCCGTTCCTCCCGAATTGCAATGAGATCCTGACCGGATATGTATCTTCTTGACATTCGCGAGCCTCTCAACTTCAGACTTTCCAATCCACGCACCAGAGCTATTCCGTATATTGAATGCAATGATCGGTCCTTGAGTGGAATTGTCAAAGTCTGATTCTGGGGACATGTACAAATGGCAAACTTTCTGCCCATTGAAATGGGTCATCGCGGCCAACCGGTTGTGTAGCCGCTTTGCCAGGTAGCGCGTGTGGAACGAGACATTGCTCATCGATCCAAAAAGACGCCCATGTGTAGACAACGCAGAATCAAGGGCGATGATGTTATGGAACGGCAAAGTGCCATCCTCTAAGCACTCGTGGATCGTGGATTTCTTTGCATGCCATGGCATTCCTTGAGCCAGGACCATATCCACCGTCCCGCCGCCGAAGAACTTGCGTTTCTTAATAATGCCTGCTGCACTTTTGCGCACTATCAGGGCACCGAGATCGGGGAATCCGAAAATCTTGTAGAAACTGAGCGCTGTGAAGTCAGGCGCAGCGGATGCGTCACTCAGGTCAAGGGGTGAAGTGGAAACGAGAGACGCAGCATCAAGCAGGGTATAGACATTACCTGCGCCCGAACTCCCATCCCGTATCTTCTTACACCACTGCATAGGAGAACGACGACCGTTCAAATTCGACTGCCCCGGGTATGCGAATAGTCTGGGAAAGTTCTTTTGATCGGTGGCCAAATCCGCTATCCACCGCTCGACCTCACCACTGGTTAGGAAGCACCTATGCCCCCTTTCCGCTATCTCCCGGGCTCCTACCAAGCTCGTATGCGCATCTATAAAGTATCCATACCAGAATCCTTGTGGCGATGAGTCTCGGAACACATCTACCACTAGCTTGATGGCAGCCGTAGCATTCGCTACGAATACGAGATCGAACTCATCCGGATCCGCATTGAAAAAGCGAAGTGCCCTGAGGCGGATATCATCTATACGTTGTGTAGACAACTGGGATGATGAAGATCGAGAATGAGGATTGCCGAAAAGGTTCGAAGTCAAATCGCGTGCGAAGGAGTCGATCAACGACTTGGGGTATAGCGTTGTGCCGGCATGGTCTAAATAGGTCGTATCTTGATATAATGTTAGCACAACTCTGGATATGCCTCGGGCTTCTAGAGTTCGGTCTTAAAAGGCCCACCTTTGAGAAATGGATACTCCCGCTCTCGGATAACGTCCACGTCCTCCGAGTACCCGGTACAGTATTCCGCACGGCTCTCAGTTTTGCTTTTGGCTTGCATGATTTCACGTAGTGATAATGTCAAAGGTGTTTGAGCAGTGCCAGTGTCACTTTCCAGCAGCCAGCGCGGCCTTTATAAATGCCCGGGTTGAGGAAGAAATGTGCCGGTAGAGCAAGGATCAGTGGCGACAGGTGACCTTGTGAGGGATAGAACGTTGAACCTGGCCAATCGTCATTCGAATTTTTGGAGACAACATCGGCGTGACAGTCGTAGACGCTGATGATGCAATGTGATCCAGGTGCTATGAGTGTAGCTTGGTCTAGAGGATCGTGATATGGAGCGGATTAGCGGCGGATGGGTAAGAGTTGGAGGTGCTGATACGTGCATGTAAGTCGCCATCGGAGGTCACCGAGGTGGAACTCTTGTCTCAATTTTGGTCTTCTCGTCGCAGCGATTGAGGAGCTGACAATTCGGGGTGTCGGATAGAGGACCATGTAACCCTAGAGAATGCATCACGCTGGATTCAGGACAGGATGAGGATTTCAACCAGCAGTCACATTGATCGAGAGAATGAGATGTGATGGGAATTCAGCTGCCCCACTGTTCATGGGGCCCTTATCGGACGCGGGGCGATCGGAAGCCACCGTCTCCGGGAACTTAGATTGGAGGATTACCCGCCACGCTAATAGGAACTATATCCTTCTATCACATATGTCGCCGCTTGAGGCTGCCTGAGCAGTTCGTTACTAAATGAACTATACTCTACCTGCTCACGAACTAACGTAGGGATCTTCCCGGTAGACCACATGTGTGACCTGAAAATCCCATTCCGGACCAATGGATATATATCTCGGGTACCTAGTCGTCTTGCTGACGGCCTAGTGCTTAGGTGAATGCATTCTCCAAATTATCATAGAAAGGTCAATTAGATGAAAATCATGACTCATAATATCACAAGGAAAGCAAAGTTGTGCAGGATTATGCCAAATCGGGTTGAGCCTGTGAAAGGTCTGGCCCCGAAAACAACGTATACAAAGCATCACAGGATCAGAGAAGAGCACCCGACACGGGCGAACGCAGCTATGGAGTCCAAAGTCCAATAAACAAAAAGCGTGTTGTCTTCCAACTAGTATCATAATCATCACATCACTGTCACATCTCGTAGTTTCATTACCAATCTTCGTCTCTCTCTTGGTGGGGGCGTCATTTCCTACTCCCTTTTTCCGTTTTTCTTTTTCTTTTCTTTTCTTTTTTTTTTTTTTGTGATTTTTTCTTTAGCGCTTTTGGCTTCCCATTATCTAAGTCATCCAAGTCGTATCCGTAAATCATAAACCGTTCGAGGAAAGTAATGCGAAAAAGTAAGCGAAACGGAGGAAATTTGATTAGACCACATATTGCGGCCGGCGATGGCTGGAGCTCCGACGGTGTCCATGTCCACGCCGACTGCTGTGACTTCTCCTCCGAATTGTTGTTGTCTCCTTAACAACCACATCGGACCGACTGTGTAGAAAGAGCGCCCAAAAGGCGGTCCAGAAGAAGAACACGACCTCGATGATGCCTAGCGCAAAGCAGGTCTTCAACATCGCACAATGTTTGTTGACTTGCAGGGCCAGCGGGTTGCCCGTGCGGTAACCATAGGCTCCAAAGGGCCCAAGGGAGACCCACACAGAGCCCCCATCCCAATGGGAGCAGTTGGCATTGGCGATGAAGCGCAGTTGGTAGACCCCTGCAATGAACGCGCCGAAGAAGAGGAGATCAACGAAAGCGACAAAGGCGGCTGAGCGCTTGGTGGTCGCGTGACGGATTAAGGTGTCAAAGCACCAGAAGACGGCGATAGTGCTGACGATGAAAAGCACGAGGATGTAGGTCGGGGTGATCACATTGGCCTTGAGATATCCGTCGATAAAGTAAGCCTGCTTTCATGTTAGAGTCTAGACTCATGCCAGTGCAACCAGACAGCTGGGGCGGATGTGTCTGGTATGTCAGCCTTACCAGCATTCCAATGATTGGTATCAGAAAAATAATCTCCACAAGGCGATTGCAAATGAAGAAAAAACTGCCGATCATCTTGGTAGCCTTTCCACACGACGATCGTCGGTACCAGCTGACAGCGATCCAGAGATGTGAGTAGAGAGACTCGATACCGATCTTATGATAATCTTGACAGGTCGCAGTTGAGTAGCTATAGCGTCATCCCAGATGTGATGAATAGGTTCTCGTATAACGGCCAGATTGAAATCGGGACCTGCGTTGACCGGGAGATGGACCGTATGGGTTTTAACTCGCTACCACAACCGCACGAGGAAAGACAGGGCAAGATTCTATGCAGAAACAGTTATGCAGGGTTCAGAGTAAAGCGGCTTAGGGGAAGGAAAATAAGAAGAAAAATATGCAAGTTGCGGCCATGGCCGAATGAAGGTGGCTGGTAAAATGCGACTGCGGGGTGGCTGGGAAACGGGAACATTGCGCCCAACAGACAACAAAACGGTAGAGTAGTACCTTAGAAAACATGCCTCTAAAACATTTAGTGAAACTTCGTCTAGACACTGGTCAATAAGAAGGAACAACACCACCCCTGGTCAATCGTCCTCGTGGTGCATCTGCGAGCAAGCAGTTGTTTACTGACGCCGTTGTTTGTTTGGGACGTGGGGCGGCCACGAGGTTCTAGAGCCACGGTTGATGATCCCTAGCTTATCTGTCACCTATTTTTATCGCACTTTCAAGACCAACAAGTAGCCAAATGAGACGGGAAAAGTAATTCTCATTCCAAACGCCATTATTCATACATATCATGCGGTATCTCAGAGATTGACAATGCAAATCAGTTGCGATGTCTAGAAATCGGAATGTCTTCTCCTAAACAAATATACCAGCCAAGCTCCGAGGTGTATCCAACTATGTCCATAACCTAACCCCACACAGTTATAGAAATTCGTAAGTCCTCCTAAATCCCCCATGTCTGATCCAAAAGAAAGTCATGATGTTCGTGGCACTGGCTGTAAGCCAAAATGTTTCTTAAAATTAAGGTTCATCTTAAAATGCTCGCGGTGGCACGTCCGTCAATTCCCTTTCACCATCAGAGCGAATGGTCGTTATCGGCGGTGGATGGGACACGCTGACTCCTGTAACTTGGGGTTGCATCTGGGAGTGATATGATGTATCAGTCTCGTAGCGAGGAAGCTGTCCGCCGTATGTCGGATTCTGTGTCCGAGCGTAACCATGTTGCATTTCATATCCATCGGCAACATCCTCACTTGAAGACGACCAATGTCCGTCGTCATCGCGGCCATACATATTAGTGGCGTATGGGTTGTTAGCTGGAGGCATATACCTTGATGCGCGTAATTGAGTAGGGTCTCTAGTGTCAGGTACACCAGATGCATTGAGTCGTTCCTCCTCGGGATTCCGCAGAGCCACAGTGCTTTCGTTGGTGGTCACAAGAGGGGCAGCTTCGCTTGGGACGACCGGATCCCTACCCCAAGACCGAATCGGATACGCTCGTCCCTTTTTCCAAGGCTCTGTGATTGAGGGAAAGTACTGGCGGTATGCGATGTAGGCACAGACAATGCCCAGAAGCGAGCCGGTGATCACATCGAAGGGGTGGTGCCTCGCGTCCATAATCCGACTCACTGCGATAAGGGTGGCACCAATACAAGGAATGATAATGATTATCGCCTTCCATACCTCACCGCGGTTGTCCATAAAATGCAGCTTCCCACAAAGCCACAGTGTCAGATAAAACAATCCAGCAAAGGAGGCTAGAGCGTTGTCAGTATAAGATCACCTCCAGATACAGAGAGTTCCTCACAGCTGCTGTGTCCTGTAAACCGTATTAGCATCCTGGAAATAGGGCCAAGTTCCGAAGTATTGGATCATACCTGAAGGCCAAGAACGAAAACCGTCCTTGATGATCGCCGGATCACCCGTGCAGATTGTGTAATTCGACAAGCCACGGAATGGATCCTCACTTCCTGGTCGGGGTTGGCATCGATCGATGATGTCTGGTCTGGGTTTGCCGCAAGCATTTTTGAGAACCTGGGTAATGAGAAACGCAAGGCCTTGGGACAGTAGAAGGCCAAGGAAACCGCAATTGAACTCCCACAGTCGGTCCTTGAACCGGTATGGGCCTGTCAGCTTCCTTTTACCAGAAGTCGGGTCCACGGGCTTGTTGTGAGAAAACAGCCCATCGATCAAGAGTGTATAGACCGCAATTATAATCAAAGGAGCCACCCCGGAGATACAAAGGGCGAGTGGGATGGACACGCGCTCATGGACAGCGTAAGGGTACATAAGGGAAATATTGTTCAAGGAGAAATGCTGATGATACGGCTCGATAGAGTCGAGGATGTAAAAGCCGGCGATACATGCGCTGCAATCGTGACATTATCTCGTTAACATAGCCTCGGGGGTGTATATCAGCGGGTCTAGGGTGCACGAACACAAGAATCACATAGTCAAGAATGTATCTGCAAATGCCGAATCATGGTTAGCAACATGCGCATGATGTGCCATGAATCAGAATTAAATCGAGACCCACGAGATAACAATGCGCGGCCTTAACCGCCGCTTTGAGAACGGTAGTTTGGAGGGAAGATGGCCCATTTTCGTGGAGATGCGTTGGGAACAAATGAAATCATAAGATTTCCGTAGAGATTTCCTAAAAATCGGGTTTCTGTCAGCTCTTGTACAGCAAGGGACAGCAACTCATTATCGCTGCGGTGAACACACCTGAGGTGCTAGGCAGCTTTAGCGCTGCACAAGACGGATTATTCCAGGTAACTTAACCGTGATCCTGCGCGGTAAGAGCCGGATAATCAATGAAAGAATGTAGCCCCCAAAATGAGGTGAGAGTTCATGTAAGCCAAACAATGAAGTTCCAACAAAAAGAAAAATCTGGATATAAGGAAGAAGATAAAAGGATCATTTTTGGTCGCGAATTTACCTCAATTGGGTGCCGCCTAAGGCAACAGGCGAGTGAAGTGGCTTGGGATGGCTTAGACCTCTTGGGCACGCGAGTTAATTAGAAGCCGAGAGGCGCCCAGACCACACTATGGAGCCCTTCCCAACCAGATATGGCAACCGCTGCAGATCCACTCACTCCCCGGGACCCTGAGTGAGAATTCATGACAACCCCCACGATTTACTTTCTTGAATAGAAAGAAATGGTGTGGTTACACTTTATTTTCCATTATCCATATACTACGTAGGCAGCCATATTTGCAGGGTCGTGTATTGGTCCACTACGTTGCTATGTTGCTGATCGCTAAAGCTTGCGTATGAATGAAGGCTCTACCCTGTAATGTTGATCCCCATAATTACCCACTCAGGAGGTTTCACCAGTCGTCAGCAGGATCTTCAATGTGGTTTTCTATCTCCAGGGACCGTGAAAAGTAAAAGAGTCCTTTTTTTTTTATAAAGAAAATTCGTATCATGCCTCTACTTTGTTGACTTCACAGAAATTCTTTTTACTGCTAAATAGAATGTAAGAGGTACGGAGTAAATTATATTCAAATAGATTGACCCTTGAGCATTGTAATATACATTTTGAGAATTACCCCCAAAGCTAAGGAAAGCTTTGCCCATTCGAATACTTCATGAAGATTTCTGTCCAGCCTGACCACTGAAAGGAAAAGACCTTGTTGAGGTATAAGGAATATTTTCGAAATATTAAACACAATGAGTCCGTGAATCATGTTCGCATTATGTCAGACTGTTAACTCGAGTCCGCTTACTCTAGCAAACAGTGATGTACAGACCGAGACTAGATTATTTGTTAGCCATTACCTCTGCTGGATTTATGATGCAAGCAAACTTACGGGGATGGGTTGTAATCTTCAAAGAAATCCAGCTCGGTGCTGCCGGAGTTCTTCATTTCGTAGCTGACGGTCTGACCCGCCGGACACTCGAAAGTCGAAACGAGATAGGAGTTACCGGGGGAGATAGTGAAGTCCCCATAGTCTTCCTTGACTGCTGGGGCGTTGCTGTAGGTGGTAGACTGGGTAGCAGCGGATTGGAGGGAAGCGAAGTCAACCTTGCCGTCGCCGCTGAAGGAATAAGACGAAGTCTCAAGATCCTCCTTCTTGGGGAAGAGGAAGACAAGGCTACACGTCTTTCCGGTGTCAGATGAGGGGATATCAAAGTTGAAAATGGTCGAGACGGTGGACGAGATGGTGCCGTTGTAAGATGTGCCAGCGGCCGTATCTGGTGAGGAAGAGTCGATAGGGATGATCAAGTGAGGGAATTCATATTCGCCAGAGAGATCCGTGGGGCAGCTTCCACCTGCAGTTGTAGTACCAGACGGTTGGGCGCTGGACGCAGTCTGGGAGGGCTGGCCGCCCGAAGTTCCAGGGACGCCAGGGGTACCAGATGTGACGGGAATAACTGGAACACTAGATGTGCCAGGGACACCGGGAGTAGCAGACGTTCCGGGGACACCAGGGGTTCCAGGGGTACCGGGAATAACAGGCACAGTCGATGACTCGGGGCAGTAGGTCGAGGTCACAGTCGTGTGAAGGGTGACAGCAGATCCACTGGACCCAGGAACATAAGGTACAGAGGCACTAGAAGAGGGACCAGGAACGTAGGGAGTAGAGGCACTAGAGGATGGGCCAGGGACAGGAGTACTGGAGCCAGGGACAGCGACCGAGCTAGAGCCAGAAGCAGAGCCAGAGCAAGAGTCGGCAGACAACTTGATATCCTTGCATCCAGTCACATCAGAGCTCTCGGTGGTATAGATATTCAACCCGCCGTTCTGGCCAGTCGCACATGCAACAAAATCCGCATCACCATTATATGATACTTGACCCTGCGAGTCGATAGACCAACCGGTCATAGGCGTGGCCCCCTCATCACACTGGAATTGTGTAGATGGACCTACAGGACTTGTTAGCTTTTCGAGAGTATTATCAAGACTTGCGAAGTGCTTCTATACCAGTAATAATGCATCCACGACCGTGTCCATCTGTGAGAGCACCCTTGGAGTCGATGCAAAACTCAGCTTCTTGCAATCCACCGTGAATGCGGTTCTGTCCATCATCAAGTTGACCAACGGTTCCAGACTCGCCGCCGGATGCAGTCAGATGGAAACAGCAATTGTTGCTCCTGCCAACGAAGGCATTGGCACCGGCAGCAAGGGCCGCAACGGTAGCGAAGTTCTTCATATTAAAATAAGCGAATGAAGCCACTTGGTGGAAACGAATGGAGCAGTCAAGCCTTCGTAAAGACCGGTTGAGATTACTGAGATTGAGTTGAGGAGCATAAACAATGAGCAGGGTAAGCAATATTTATAACAGTTTATAACAGATGGGCACGTCAACAAACGTCATAAAAGGTCCGGTATACCAGACGAAGTAAGTGAATCGAGTCTACCAGCTTCACACGTAGATCAAAAAATAGAAACAGATATGGCCAGTCACAATGCATAATGCAGAAGTACTGGACCATGGATAGATGTGGTGGAGGCGCAGTTGACTGGGTAAACAAGCTGACAACTGTCCGGCGAAGCCGGTCAGGCCTGGAAGCTTCGGAATTGCAAGACAATAATGACGACGTCATAAAGAAAAGTCACCGTGGAGAAACAATCCCATAGAGGAAACAATTTGAGAGTTGCCTATGAGATCCAAGTCATATCAGTGGCCAAAGCCGTGTAGGGCAATGGGCCCACGGTGGATCCAGCCCCATCGGACGCCATGCCCTGATCAATGACCCCGATTACACGGTTCGAAAAAGGCACTCGTAGCAACCCAAGGTGGCAATATTGTACCATCCACGGTACAGCTTTATTTCGGCCAAACATAGGCTCAAGAGTGTCAAGGTCACCAATTCTATTGATAACTACCAGATTTGACTGTCATTATAGACGGAATGAACATCCCGATCAAAGACGTACCGAACCTTATGACACTCCTAGAAACGAAGTGGTGGGTGATACTCTCAGTGTCGATCAAGACCTTGCATCCACATACTGTGAAGCGTGAAGGGCTGGTTGACTCGGTCCATCAGCCGTTCCCAACGACTTGGACCCTCACCCCACACAGTGCCTGTACTGTGTAAGTCTTTTCATGGTGGATTAAACAAAGGGTATCAAGTTTGCGTACTGAGTAGTTGGGAATGGGAACCACTGCATGTTCCCCGGATAGAACAAGTGGGGAGTGGCGTCACACCCAGCGAATGGCAATACTTCAGCTTCTGACTATTCCTCTTTTGCTAATGAAATCCACCCACACAAGTCATCATAATGTGACCGATATATTTCTTTCAATTAGGAAAGTCTCAAAGTCGATCGGGCTCGCCACGTAATGTCGAAAAGCCTTCTACATTGTTGATCTCCTAGTATATCATTTTGGCCAGGCAACCTCTCAACTAGTCTTGAGCATTATGCAATCATTGCCTCAGATAACTATCACCATCCCGGTGTATATATATATAGAAACACGGCTAGAAGTTGGCCTAACCCGATAATGTCCCTTGCATTGATCTGTATGAATCTTGTTGTATGCAATCTTTGCAGGCTTTTCCCCGATGTTTGGACGACCTTGGTTCGTATATACTCCACATCAAATTCATGCCGCTGGGTAACAAACAGCCTCCCTTCTGTTTTTCTGGTAGTGTGTCAACGTAACCGTTCAGGCGTTCCCCATATTCCCTCCAGAAGAATACGTAAAATTGTCGGTCCCTCAGGGGATACATGACAGGACTTTATTGTTTACCCAACACATCTGAAACACCCATCTGCATTACGATTGGCTACCTAGGCCTCTTTCCGTTAGATTCAACTACCCTGAACAGCGCCGTTGACTCTTAATTTCATCATGCCAATGAACTAAGAAGCGCACTAGCTAGAGAGACCCCCACTGTCATCGAGGTGGCGTGCATTAGACTACCCTCCAGTCCAGACAAGCATCTCAAGGAATGTAAACTTTCCGTGAGCTCAGACGGCCAAGACAACGATGGCCCCAGTAGAAGCGGCATAGCATGTGGCTCTTGCATTTCGAGGCAGCGAATGCCGGTCAATCATCGAGACTTCTCTAATCCAGGCTTTTTCCTTTCTCTGCGGCTGTGCGAGCCCGACATGTGGGGAGGGGAGCAGGGCTCTGCATACGCGTGCGTAATCAGGGTCGTTTAGGGCTCCTACTCCAATCTCAACGCCGTTGCCTTGGAGTGGTACGCTGTCAGGCGCCACAGATGGACAATTTGGGAGAGAACAATGTTCCTGACTCATCAAGCGAGAACTCAATAAGCGAAACTCATCGGTCTCTAACCGAGTGTCGTATTAATCTCATCATAAACACTTTATGTCAGTTTCCTACTAAGTAAAATATGTGCATCCTATATGCTGTTGGGAAGGGGTTCCCTGCGTCCTAAGGGTGAAAAGATTAGAAAGAAAGAAAGAATGGAAAAAGGCACTGTGACTCTATAAATTTTGTACCCTAGTGGTTAAGATGTTTATAGACGACCTCGGCGGGGAGTTGTAAACACTTCCCAGTGCTACTAAGCCACTCTCCCTTTGTTCTAATCAATTGCCTTGTTCCTGAGTTTCTTTGTGTGATGATTCTCTTATAAATGGCCTCGTCTGTCTCTTGTGTAGTTTGCTAAATAACATGGATCTCTTTTGCTGGACTTCATGATTCCGCACTCGTTCGGTCGTTCTGCAGTAAGAAGTATTTTTACGGAAAGTATAGAGATATATATTTCTGAGACCAATCGGGTGTATATAATTCTAAACAAAGTTGCTTTAAATATATAAATACACATTTAGTGAAACTTCCACAACCAATGAGAACTGGGAGATAGTATAAAGTGAAAGGGAAATAAACCTAGTATAAGAGAGTTTGAAGCAGTTACTGCGTTTGCCATGCGGGTTTTGGGTGTATCGCTCAACTTTTGACGATCCCCATGCAAAACAACTAACTGTTATTTTCTATGGAAATCATTGTGATGTTGAGGGTGAAACGAAAACCACACTTCATTTGTTCTACACCATCACTATTTGTAAGTACTCCATTGAGCCCAATACAACCAGTAATGATATAAAAAGAAGAGGGGTCAGAGAGCCCACATTTCTATATTGGAATTTAGTTATATGGGTATACCACTGAAGGAAGGTATGCCCATGTGGCCAGGGACCCTTCGAAAAGGGCCTATGGCAAAGCAAAATTCCGTTGCTACAGGTCATGAATCGTAGATAAGGAGCGTTTAAATCCATGTGAATAAGGGTATCTGTTCTATTGTTTTCATAACTAGGTCATTCGAGCAGCTCTGAATCTGCTCACCCGCTTCGGAGGGTCTTCGGTTTCGATAGGCACCGTTTCCGGCTCCTCACCAACAAAACCGCCATTCTGCTGGATCATCCTGTTTCTTATCCGATAGAATTCGCTTGCAATCTCCTTCCTGTGTATCTGCTCATCGATTTCATCTGGCTCGGGTGGCATGGCGGCACCTTGAGAAACCTCGTGCTCGACGAGTGTGTCGGCTAAGATCTTCCCTTCAGGTCCTCGGGGAGCAGGCGGCTTCTCTATAATATCTGAAATCGGTTGGGAGAAGGGTTTGGGTTCAGACGGTTTGGCAGGGAACAAAGGCAATGCAGGAGATGGTGACGTGATCGGTTTGCGGAGCGAAGAGCGTGCCTCGGAAGGTCGAATACTGTTCTCACTGCCGCCAGTACTTCGAGCACTCTTGAAGCGGGATGTCTTCTTTGGTGCATCATTCGTGACTGGATCTTGCACAGATGATGCCGTACGCTCGACAACTGCATCTGAAAGGACAGGCACATCCGATTGCCGAGGCGGGACAGCCTTCTTCTCTGCAGTCGGCGGCTTAGGGGCCGGAGCAATATCAAGCTCCTCGGCGAAAGCAACTTTCTTTTTCGGTTTCTTCTCTGGAGCTTGTTGATCCGACGTCTCGGTGCTCTTCTCAACCCGGACCACACTGGGCTGCTCAAGTTCTTTCTGGACCTCCGCGGGTAGCGAGCCTGTATCTTTGCCCATATTCCACATTCCACGAGCATTTAACTTGGCTTCTAGCTCACGCATTTGTTGGTGGTAATCCTCGCTCAGAACAGTCCGAGTACTCCGTCCATACTCATCTTCCTCCTCATCATCTTCATCGTCATACGCGAAAGCATCGTAGTCATCGTCTATTGATATGTCACTTGCATCTTCGTCCAGCTCAAGCTCAGCGACAACAGCTCCAACTTCATTAAGTCCGTACTGCAGCATCTCGCGGCGTAACTTGGCATCCTCGGGAGATTCATCAATATCCGTAACAGGCAGCTCCTGCTTTTCAGTTGCCGACTCGGACGCCGCCAGCATCTCTTCAGAGTAAGCTCCGGAGCTTCCATTAGTCTCCCGCAAGTTGGACTTTTCCGAGATATCTCCATGCTTTTGTTTGTCCGCTGAGCTGGGCTCATCCTCCGTTTTGTATCCGGGCTGCGCATTTGCGTTCGGGGCGTCCGGGACATCTTTCACGCCTGCCTTCTTGAGAAGCTCCAAGAGCTCTGGCGCCTGATCCCCGGGCGTCGCTATTGAGCTCGAGATCACATTGCCATCCTCATCAAGTTCTTCAACAATCTCCGTCATGGGAAAGTCCGAGGTGGGTTCGGCTGGTAATTGCTCAGCAGACTCAAATGCATGTAGTTGGTTCTCTACTGAACGTAGTCGCTTTTCCATAATCGTGACATTCTGTTGCACGTAGTCGACTCGTCTCGACACAAGATCGATGACCTGCTGTTTTGTCCTGGTCACACCTTGTCTCTCCCCAAGTATCACCTTGACTTCATCTTCTGTAACCAGCGACCCACCGAATTCGCGACCTATCCGAAGGAAGTCATCCATCGTGGCATCGTCGTCGAGTTCGCTGATTTCGTCCTTCAAGCCATCGTACTCGGCCTCCCAGGTTCTCCAATGATAAAGAGATTCTTGTAGTTTCAAGATGTTGCCCTCGAGCTCCAGGCGTTGACGCTCAAGGTCCTGTAGATTGCTACCAGGAACACCCATCGTGGGAGCTCAGTCGCGGGTGATGATATGCAAATGTGCAAGTACCAGCACCAAGCAACGGAGGCAAAGAAAAAAAAGTACAAGGGTGGGGAGAAATGGCAAGGCAAAGAAATTGTCGGAAGTTCCGCCGCGCGGAACGGTCGCCGGAGCTTTTGATTGGTCCGCGCGAGCTGCTGGGTTTAGGTACATTTGAACCAAACACCTAAAGGTCTCGACATCACTGTCACCTTTCTTGTCTCTCAGCATCATCCAGCAATATGCCGCCCTCTCGCGAGTCGATGCAAAACCGTGGGGATGAGGACGGTACGATTAAGACCCTCTATTCCCAAGAGACTCCTCCGCTAATATCTTTTCAGAGGTCTGCCCCGTCTGCAAATCCTCCCGGTACTTGAACCCGGACATGCAATTTCTTATCAATCCAGAATGTTATCACAAGATGTGTGAATCATGCGTGGATCGTATTTTCTCCTCGGGTCCCGCGAACTGTCCTGTAGCCACGTGCCACAAGACCCTGCGAAAGAATCGATTTCGAAAACAGACATTCGAAGATATAAACGTAGAACGGGAGGTTGATATACGGCGCAGAGTCATGCAGATGTATGTTGATATACACCACTCAGAAAATGGGAGGAAAGCGAAATATCTAACGGTCACAGTCTCAACCGTCGCGAAGAGGAATTTGACTCGAAGCGAGCCTGGGATGATTTTCTCGAACAACGCGAGGAGATCATTGCGAACCTTGTCCATGGCACCGACGTAGCCAAGACCGAAGCTGATCTCCAAAAATATGCACAAGAGAATATGCGCTCTATCCGCGCTAACCAAGCCTTGGAGGCCCAGGAAGCTTCTTCTTTCCAAGCACGGCAGACTCAAGAGCAGGAGCTGGCTCGTCTTCGGAGGGAGGCGGTACGACAGGAGTACGAGAATGAGCGCCGGGAGCTTCTTGCTGGACGGGAAGATGTTCTCAGTCGTCTTGCCGCTGGACGCCCAGGAGACGCTGCCACTATTGCACGCGAAGGCCAGAAAGTTCTACTCAAGAAGTCGTCTGCTCGACGTAGCGAGGAAGACCGTATTCGACAGAAGCAAGCTGCCCTACGTAACTCGGATGCTAGAAAGGCTGGACAATCTGGGACTACGGCAGCCGATAAGGCTGGTGATGCTGGTGATACTGGTCTTATCAAGGGTCTCAAGAGAATCAAGACACCGGAACCCGAGAAGCCTTACGATCCATTCGGTGGAATGGTTCCGGACAAACGGGACTATTACACATTACAAGACTTCTACCCGTCCAGTTATCTTGACCCGATTAGACAAGATACTCGTATGCAGGCTGGTGGATATGACCTTCGGGAGTACTATTCGCGTACCTTACTCGAAGCATTCGCAGGTTTGGGGTGCTTCATCGATGAAGAGGTATCAGAGCGGGAAGCGGCAAATACAGATACTGCTGCAACAGAAGGTGCCGCAATTGCTGCGGCTTCGACCAGTCCTGCGGGCAGCGCTTAGTATGCTTAGAATTTTGGTGGAGAGGTCGGTACTTTTGGTATAGAGTCATACTTTGTTTTGATATTGAGGCATCTATGGCGCATTGGGTTAGGTGCATAGCGATGGCGTTCTCTACATGTTGGAAAAAGGGCATTTCTCTTGTCTATACTAGTTTAGCATATCACCACCCTTAACAAATTTTATCTTGCTGCTTGTATCCTTTCATTGCCTGTGAGGCCCTCTAACAAAGAGGAATCATAACAATTAAAGGAGAATGCTCGCAATATACTTCGCGTTCTAGCCACTACATCATCTTTAATATAAACAAGCAATACGATATCCTTTATACTGGACATAATCCCCTAAAATGATTGTAGCATATGCAGCTACTATAAGGGGACCTATGCTCATTGGAATGTATATCCAAAAGATGTGGTAAAGGTTGATTTAAACCGGGATGCAGATGGAACAATGCCTTTGAATTATCTACGCGTTCTTATCTGTTGTAAAAAACAAAAGATTGCTGCCAATGTCGACCAAGACTAGGTGTACAAAAAAGTAAGAGGATCAGCTCAATAATTTGGAGTAATATACAATGCTCTAAGCGCAACTCATGATATTCACAACTTGCCCCCCGTGATCTGCTCGCCCAGCTTCTTAACTCTACCCTGGATAAGATCCCAGCGAGCTGCCTCGCTCTTCCTGGACTCGTTGACGATAGACTGGACGGTTGGGGGTAGACCCAAGTTCCAGATGTTCTCGCCCTGCTGGTGGTCATTGCGCCAAGCTTCGTTCTCGCCCTCAGGGAACACACGGTCAATCTCAGCTGCGAGCTGAGCTTCGGTAGTGATAAAGTTTCGAGCGTTCATGTACAGCGTTTGCAGAGAGTCCTGCTGCTCCGCTTGTTTCTGGGCCTTCGTAGCCTCCAACCGAGCCTTGGAGATAGCGAGACGCTCTTCGCGGTTGGGGTCTGGCAGCACCGGGGTGCGCTTAGGCAGCATCTCCTGGATGACCGAAGGACGGGTCAATCGCTCATCCTCTCTCTCCGGCTGCCGGAAAATGCGCTCCCGCCGTTTCTGCTTCTCGACACTCCGCTGCATCATCGACTTATCCGTCCGCTGCTTCCGGCTGTGCAACTCCAGGAGACCTTCTCTGAGGTTTTGTCTCCTCATCTCTGCCATTCGGCGCTTCCAGTTGATGTATTGGGCATGGGGATCATTCGGGTCGGCTTTGGTTTCTTTCGAAGGAAGGGGTGTTGCGGCAGCAATATACTCCTCGGACGGCTTGTCCGCTCGGCGAACGGGGAAGATTTCGCGAGGGACAGGCAGGGTACCCTTGACATGTTGCTTTGAAGGAAGGTCTGGTTGAATGGTACGAGGGACATCGACGAAATTGGGCGACTCTGGTCCGATTCGAAGAGAGGCCGAGGAGGTGAAGCCACGGGCTTGCACGGAGGCAGTCCTGCAACTGCGGAAGAGAGACATAGTAAACACTCCGTTTACTCCACCAAGACCAGTGATAGCAATCGATTATAAGAAGAGCGACAAATATGGAAAGGTTTAGACAGATTTAGATCAAACAAATCAACTCTCCATCCGCAATTCGGGGACCCGGACCGGAGGATGAGAGACGCGGTTCTGTTGCGAGGGCCGGAAAAAGATCGAAGCGATTTTCTCGCAAGTGGTCCGTGCGCCCTTTAGCTTGGCTCCCGCCCGAAAAAATAATTTCTTCCAGACTATGATTTTTTTTTCTTCTCCTCTTCTTCTTCCTGCGCTCTGCCAATCTTATTTCTCTACCCCTGCCTTGAGATTTATTTCCATATAAATTTCAGCTCAGGGACTAGGATTCGTCATGGGTACAGGAAAGAAAGAGGCTACTCGCCGGGAGCGGCAGGGGAAGGTTGGAGATGGCATGGGTAATGTCAGGGTCAAGGGTGAAAACTTTTACAGGTCAGCTATCCCACTTAACCTAGTGATTTGTTCGTCGGCTGACTTGGTGAAGAGATGCGAAGAAGGTGAAGAGGCTGAATATGTACAAGGATGGTAAACCTCGGCGTGACGCTGAAGGTAACATCACTGTGGCCGCTTCGTATCAGTCTAGAGAGGCACCCGTTGCCAGGATAGAACCCAACCGCAAATGGTTTGGAAACACAAGAGTGATCTCCCAGGAGGCGCTGTCCTCGTTCCGTGAGGCGGTTGCTGAGCGTGCTTCGGACCCCTATCAAGTTCTCCTCAAGACCAACAAGCTTCCCATGAGCCTGATCAGAGACGGTCAAGGTGTGAATGGGCTGAAACAGCATCAAGCGAAGATGGCCATTGAGACCAACCCATATAGCGATACATTTGGGCCCAAGGCTCAGAGGAAACGTGTTAAGCTGGGTGTTGGATCACTGGAAGACTTGGCTGGCGAGACGGCCAAGATGCATGATGCCTATGTTGAGAAGTCAGATCATCAGACTCATGCCGATGGTTCGCTCGCCGTCTCTGGAGATGTTTCTGCTGCGCAAGACGATGCGCATACCACAACGGCCACTGCAGTTGAGTCGGTCTTCTCCAAGGGTCAAAGTAAGCGGATTTGGAACGAGCTTTACAAAGTCATTGATTCTTCGGACGTTATCATCCACGTCATTGATGCCCGTGACCCTGAAGGTACACGGTGTAGGGGTATTGAAAAGTACATCCGTGAAGAGGCACCTCACAAGCACTTGATCTTCGTGCTCAATAAGTGTGACCTTGTCCCAACAGGTGTAGCGGTAAGTTTCTCACGCTTCCCCTCTTATGTCTTTTTTTTCTTTCTTTCTTTCTATGTCTTGTTCCTTTCGCATGCCTTTTCCTTCAATCAGGCCACGATGCCTGTGCCATTGCTAAGTCAAGGCTTCTTCCAGCGACTACGTGTCGTGCTATTCTCCATGGAAGTCTGTCTGTTACAGCTTTGGTAGATTGACGCTGGCCCGCGCCGACCTTCTTTCTGAAGCTAGGCTGATGGGTTTTCGTTTTGAAAGCCTGTCGTAAGGGCTGAGCTGTGCTCCGTTTTTGAGTTGAGTCCTGCTTCGGCCATCCGGCTGCTTCGTAGCAGGTCTCTTAGTAACGTTACACACATTCTATTGTTGAACCATTTTTGCTCTGTTTTAACTCTCATGTTTACTGGTGCTCGAATGCTAACGAAAATACCAGGCCGCCTGGGTACGACACTTGTCTAAAGACCATCCGACGCTGGCTTTCCATGCCTCGATCAATAACTCATTCGGTAAAGGTTCTTTGATCCAACTCCTGAGACAGTTTTCCTCTCTTCACTCGGAACGGAAGCAGATCTCTGTAGGATTCATTGGCTATCCGAACACGGGTAAATCCTCTATCATCAACACCTTGCGCAAAAAGAAGGTGTGCACTGTGGCCCCCATTCCCGGTGAGACCAAGGTCTGGCAGTATATCACTCTGATGAAGAGGATCTACCTCATCGACTGTCCCGGTGTGGTCCCACCCAACCAAAATGACACGCCCGAAGATATTTTGCTTCGTGGTGTCTGTCGTGTCGAGAATGTAGAGAATCCCGAACAGTACATCCCTGCTGTTCTCAAACGGGTTCAGCCCAGACACCTTGAACGTACTTACGGAGTGAAGGGCTCTGATGATCCTCTGGAGTTCTTGGCTGTTCTTGCACGTAAGGGTGGAAGGCTACTCCGTGGAGGAGAGCCTGACCTTGATGGTGTTGCCAAGATGGTGATCAATGATTTCCTCAGAGGCAAGATCCCATGGTTTACTCCACCACCTCACACACCCGGTGAGGAGGGTGAAAAGGTTAACGGCCGTGAAGGCCGACTCGGTGAAATGGGTCGAAAGCGGAAGCTTGACGCAGTTTCAGAAGAAACAGAGAAGAATGAAGCGAAATCTGGTTCCACTTCTGATGGAGAGTTTGAGGGCTTCGGTGACAGTGATGATGATGACAATGACTCCATCGCAAACCTTGAAGTCAGTGATGAGGAAAGTGGAGAGGAAAATGACTGAGCCATTGTTGGCTCCTACTATTTCACGAAACCAAGCCGTCAAAACACAGGCTACAGGCTGCCGCTGATCCACTCTTCAGCAACCCCCCTGTCGGAGCATATCCGAACCTACGCCGCTTCTCAAGCAGGGTAAGACCACACCGACCATCCCAGACGAGCATGGGCGCAGGTCTTTGAGTCGAGAACCCTGAAAGTCGGTGTCAATTCATCCTGTCGTCGTTTACACGACATGGCTGGACCTACTACCTGGGCGATATTCTGCCACAATGGTTGCATTGAAAGCATTATTGCTTTTTCTTGGTAATGTACACCATTACAACTCATTATAGATACCCACATAGCTTTGAAAACAATCAATTATGATATGAAATGGTACGAGACGTGCATACGTTCTGCAGTAGTACTTGAATTATGGTTATTGTTTATGCGCTAGTGCTTCACCGCCGTAGCTCACGTGGGGCCACCCCAGCCTCGCTTTCATCATAGCTCTTCTGGGTGCACCAAAAGAACCTTTTTGCTTATCTTACTTTTTTTCTTTAAAAAAAAAAAAAGAAAAATAACTTCTCTTCGAGAATGATATTCTCTTGTTCCCCTAATTCTTGAGATGCGCGTGTCTTCCTTTAAACATGGCGGACGACGGCATGTCCATTGTACCCTACGGATCTTCTAACCTTGATGTCGTACTGTAAGGTGGCTTGGTCCTAACTGGTAAACATGGTTCTAACGGTCATTGTGTGGCAGACGCCATAATGACTCAGTCGTGGTCTTTGATCGTGACTCTCAGCAGCTTGTTCTCCGAAATGCTACCGAGAGCAATGCTGACATTGACTTGACTGACTGTCCCTATTGCCATCGTCCGCTGCATAACAACGGCGGGGGACAAGAAGGTCACCATACAAGTTCAGGAGGACAGCCCGAATTTATCAATCCCAATTATTTTCGCATGCTTCATAGAAGCTTACCTAGCTCTGCGACTTCGTCAACTTCATCGTCCCCTCACCGACGCCTCGTTCAGCCAGCTCTTCCAGACGGCCCCACCAGTGAACCAAGCGGCGGAACGTCCGCATCCCAGGGTATATCGTCGGCGGCTTTCACACCCAATTACTTCAAGAAGTTCTTTGTTGAGGAGGGTATACTAGGCAAAGGTGGAAAAGGCGTTGTATTGCTCGTGAAACATGTGTTAGACGGGGTGTCGCTGGGGCACTACGCTTGCAAGCGCGTGCCCGTCGGAGATGACCACGAGTGGCTTGAGAAAGTCCTGGGGGAAGTTCAATTGCTGCAACATCTCACACATCAGAACCTGGTCTCCTACCGTCACGTATGGCTTGAAGATGCGAAGATCAGCACTTTTGGGCCAAGTGTACCCTGCGCCTTCATCCTACAGCAATATTGCAATGCAGGTGACCTGCATAACTACATCTGTGGGTCGGTACAGACGTCTACAACCGCCCAGCAATTGAAAGAGCGTCTTAGGAGGAGGTCCCGAGGTGAGCCGGATCCTCGTTCTGATGCCAACGAACCTCGCAAACTCCACTTCGAGGAAATATATTCTTTTTTCAAAGATATCACATCCGGTCTACGTTATCTCCATGCCAATGGCTACATTCACCGTGACCTTAAACCAAACAACTGCTTACTGCACAAAACAAGTGATGGTATACGCGTATTGGTCAGCGACTTCGGTGAAGTTCAGGCTCAGAATTCGATCCGGCTGTCTACCGGGGCGACCGGGACTGTGTCGTATTGCGCACCTGAAGTGTTGCGCCGTGAATACCCCGGAGGACCGTTTGGAAACTTCACGTTCAAATCGGACATATTCTCTTTGGGAATGATTCTCTACTTTTTATGTTTTGCGCAGCTTCCTTACAGCAATGCTGACCTAATCCATGAGGAGAGGGAAGATCTTGATCGACTCCGGGAAGAGATCAGCCAGTGGGCGGGTTTTGATGATGCTCGCAGGATGAGACCTGAATTGCCTGAGCAACTTTATACCTTCCTCGAACGGCTATTATCTGTGAACCCTGACCGCCGACCATCTGCAGACGACGTTCTGAACGGTCTCCAGGCTGGGGCTAGTGTGAATGAGAACATACGATCCAGAAGGACTGGCTCTTCGAGTTCTGACGGGCATTCCGGTTCCAGGATGCAATTTGCTGAAAACTCAACAGCTGCTTCTTTCTCCAGACCGCCTACATCTCCAAAAAAACCTTTTTCACGAAGTCCGGTGGCTCTCCGCCGCAATCCCGCCTACGAGTCCAATGGGGGCGGACCGATGGCCTTTGTCGACGATCTGGGCCCTCACGACGAACGGAGAATGTCGCTAGGCCCCGAAAGAGATATGATCATTCGGGGGAGGTATTCCAACACTCCGTCTCTCCCCTCGGCCCAGAATGAGCCCTCTGCAGTGCATGAGAATCGTGAACCTCTCCAACATTTACTCCCTCCACCTTCTAGCGGATCGTCCCTGACCAGGATTTTTCCATTCTCATCAAGCACACTTCCTGATTTGCAGATCCCGCTACCTACGATCCAATTGGGTTTTTTTCTTCTCAAGGTTGTTTCAGCGTTCCAGCCCTGCAGCCCTCTCGCAGTGAATCCCTGGATGTTTTACCCTTTGCTACTGCTAGCAGCGTTAAACCTACGAACTCAAAGCATCGGCATGCAAACAATGTTTCTCATAATACACCTTGTTGCCGTTAGCCTCAGCATGCAGTTTGGCGTTATGTGCCTTTGGCAGACTCCACGGTTGATGATGTTCTCCAAATAAAGACCACTCTGGCTTTTGTACTACCAGAACTTGTTGTTCCCAGCTCATGTTACTTTCTCTCCGTCATTGCAGTTTCCACGAAGTATGCAATCACGAAATTTGTTTTTGAGCGCATAGTATGTATACATAAGATCATGATCTACAATGAAATCCAGCTCTCCTTTGAGAAGTATATACGGACGTCAATAAAAAAGATAAGAATAGATACCTTCGGCAAAACTGAGTTGTAGTCATCGAGGAGATATAGTCCAGATATTAAAATCAATAATGAAAACATATGAGTATCAATGAAACGAACAAGCTGTCCAATAGATGGCCTATCGAAGCCACAGCCATAATATAGGTGGCTCTCCAAAGGCTTCCTACGAATGAGAGAATGCATTCAAGCGTCTATATACTGTTAGGAGTTCATGTTCTCACTTGTTAACTACCTAGAAACAAAGTCTAGCGCGAAACTATCCAAATAAACAAAGCAGGTTCTAACTACTATGGCAACTACATATAGATATACAAAGAAAACATCTAACTCAATGACTCTCCCAAAATTGCGCATCCATAGCAATCAGTCGATTAAATAACTGATTCCTTCCCCGCATACCAGTAACATGATAAGATTGATATTGAGGCTCCATCCTCGAAATCACCAACCCATCAATGGAATCCTTGGTCCCGGCCGTCAACTCAACAATCAGCTTCCCCTTCCAACCCAGCCCCTCCGTCTTCTTCAGTTCCTTGATCTCATTGATAGGAATCTGAAACAAAACGGCACTCTTCTTCTGATTCTCCAGTCGCAAATCATCCAGTTTAGCAGACTGACAAGTCGTGAAATAGAGTACGGGCTGTTCCTGCGACGAGTCGATGACCACTGTACCTCGCTTGCGCTCAAACTTTGCCTCGAATTTGAGAGGCCCGACAGGTGGTGCCGTGATCCAGCCTCGTCGGCTTAACAGACCAATTAGGTTCTTCGTGTTTGCTGATTCTGTAATTCTCATTGCGCGGTCGAATGCGATGTGCCCTTTCATTGCTGTTGCGATTGTTCGGCCGATGAACTTGAGAATCTTGGACCATTTTTTCTTGCGGGCTTCTGCTTTGGAAAGTTCTAGTTTGGGGCTTGGGGTTTGCGATATGAGAGCTGAAGAGGGTTCATCTTTGTTTTTGCCAGAAGTTATACTACCGAAAGGTTTGCGAATAGGCCATAATGGTTCATTGTTGTGTGAGGTTGGGGGTGGAGGCAACGGTGTGGAGTTGATTTCACCAAGACGAAGAAGGGCTAGGGTGAGTTGGGCGTTTGTGGGAACGCCTTTTAGAAGTGTAC
The DNA here is from genome assembly GCF_000184455.2 of Aspergillus oryzae RIB40. Classification (NCBI taxonomy): domain Eukaryota; kingdom Fungi; phylum Ascomycota; class Eurotiomycetes; order Eurotiales; family Aspergillaceae; genus Aspergillus; species Aspergillus oryzae. The sequence goes on from NC_036437.1 coordinate 1,687,120, forward strand.
TAGTGTCTAGTTAGCATATATAATGTTCCTCTGCTTGCAGGGGAATTACTTTTGTAAGTCTAGATACTCTTTCCAGTTTGCAACCTTGTCGTTCAAGAAGGCTATAGTGCGTTGCAGGACAGGGTCACCAAAGACGGCCAGTCCCAAGAGAAAGCTGCCAGACTTGATCATAAAATGACTCGATGTGACAAGGGATATCAGAGCTATAGATATCAACATCCCCACCAGTTGCAGGCGGGGTGCTATGGCAAGGAATGGTGGGGTGGGGGATAAAATACTATTCGGGCCTTGGTCAGAGACAATGTTTAGTTTGCGTTTGGGGTAAGTACTAACTTTGAAAATTGCTCATATATATCTGTGATATCGCCAAGTATACGCATTGTCTGGTTCGTAGCCTTTGATATCTTCTTCTTCATAGGCTTTTTGGTTTTATCTTCGACTGGTGCATTCTCAGCTTGCACATCTGCAGTGATTGCCCCGACATCGACTGGTTCAGGCTCAGATGAGCCCTCAGCATCATCACCATCAATCACTGATTGGCCGTATTTGCCTCGTGCACTTTCCATAGCGATATTAGCGATATCGTTGACCAAGTTGGAGGCCTCCTGCTCTGCTGCTTCGCCTTTGTATGTTTCTGGGGAATTGGTAATACTATCACGCGTAGACTGCTCCACACTACCAGCATCTGAGCCATCCCCTGAAGTGATTCTAGGAGGGAAGAGCAGGGACCGTGTGGATGGGAACAGAATCAACGCAACAAGAACACCGGTGGTCACAGGAATAAGAAGATCCAAAAACCATGCAACAAAGTAAGTCTAAACAAGTTAGCTTGATACTAATGCTGCATGTTCAACACAAAATATTGTAACTAACTATGCAGAAAGCTGTTGTACGTCTAGGCTCTTTCCATGACTGCAGTCTAGTGACGTGACTGAAGATATTAACCAATCCTACAACCACAGAAGTGTAGAACCGTTCAGTAGTTGCCCGCAGCTTTTCTGGGGGAAATTGTTCCTCGTCTGCCCGGTTGAGGTCTAGCTCGTCTTGGGGAGGGCCTTGTATAGCTTTAACATGATGTATTTGCTACTCGAGAGGTCATTAGAATGATGTATAGTTCCTCTAGATGGGATAAGCTTAACATACCTTGTTAAACCTCCGAACAAGCAACCATAGATCCTCATTAGAAAGATCAGGCATAAGTTGCTCGTCTACTATCTTGGAAGCCTGCTTCCACTTGACGTCTGACTGTTTTCCATTATTGTTGACCTTTTGAACGGCATTACTCTCTCCTGGCGCTAATAAGGCATGGTCATGGGTGTCTGTATTTTCGAAACCACCTGGTATCTCTTGTTCGTTGCTCATCATCTATCAATACCTACTTCAGATACGTCCAGGATTGATTCTTGTAAGGAATATAATCATAAATATTTGCAATAGGCGCCCACGGAAGACAAACTGTCGTCCTCGCAGATCACATATCAGTATTCCCTCATCCTTCTAATTGGCCAATATCTAGCACCGCCTTGTAGTAGTGGCAGTATATTTATAGTCTCTATCAAAATGAGATGCATGCATCTACCGTAATATGTACTAGCCCATAAAGCTATAGAAAGAGAAACAGCTTCACTTAAGGCTGCAGAGCATCTATTCCAACCACTCCGACTCAAATAAAGCCATATCCTGGGGCTAATCTCACACGTGACTGCGCGACACCGCCCGGCCTTACAAATTCTAGAAGCCGCGGCATGGTCATCCATTGGTGATTCCGAAACAACTTTCAGTCACTATTTGCATTCGCCATCATGGACGATATCGTGATGAACGGTTCGCCAGAGGTGCCTCCTCCACAACCACCTCCCGAACCCGTCGAGCGACCTCCTACACCCCCTCCGCCTCCCCCAGAAGAATCCGTCGCCCCTCCTCCGCCGCCAGAGGTCGTTGCTCCTCCACCTCCGCCCGAAGACCTTCCTCCTGCGCCTCCGCCACCTGAACCGAAGAAGAAGAAGGTGGGATGGGGCGCGAAGAAGCCGGCAGCTACACCGCTTAGTGTAGAGGAACTGGTTCGCAAAAAGAGGGAAGCTGATGCGGCAGCTGCTAGGGTATGTTTTCCCTCTCTTGTTTTCTTAGAGCTTAGCATATGATGTCAACTCTACTGGTTGGCTCTGGGAGCTGTATCTGAATGTACATGGCTAATGGGAGCGTTTGTATATAGCCGAAATTCTTATCGAGAGCCGAAAGAGAACGAATCGCCCTCGAAAAACGAGCAAAGGAAGTCGAAGCAGAGCGAAGGCTAAAGGCATCAAATGGTGTCGACAGGAGTGCGACTCAGTCACCTTCAGTTAGCTCTGAAGTCAATCACAGCGATGGAAGGACTATACCAACCGGCCCCCGGGCTATGAGGAGCTCAGACACTCCTACCGCACCAGCTGCTATGCGCAATTCTCATTCCCATAATAAAAACCGCGACCTATCGCCGCCTCCACCACCGAAGTCAATGTCTTTCGGTCTTGCAAGTTCGAAAGGCGACAAGCGACCAGTCGATGATGATGAAGTAGCCGCTCAGGTAGCATTGGTTAAGCAGAGGTATATGGGCGCAGACCAGACGTCGACTTTCTCAGCGAAGAAGAAGCGGAAGAGGACGACAGACCGGAAGTTCAATTTCGAGTGGAATGCAGAAGAAGACACAAGTGGAGATTACAACCCCCTGTATCAACATCGACACGAGGCCAACTTCTTTGGACGTGGTCGACTGGCAGGTTTCGGAGACGATGTCGCCGACAACGTGGCGAAGAAGTATGCAAGAGCCCTGGAGGACCGCGACCACGAAGCGGGAGGTATTCGGGCCCGAGAGATCCTGGAAATGGAGCGTCGGCGGAGAGAAGAGAGCACCCGCAACCAGCTTGACAAGCACTGGAGCGAGAAGAAACTGGAGCACATGCGCGAGCGCGACTGGCGCATCTTCAAGGAAGACTTCAACATCAGTACCAAGGGTGGAAGTGTACCGAACCCCATGCGGTCGTGGGATGAGTCTGGTCTCCCCAAACGTCTCATGGAACTCGTCAACAAGGTTGGCTACAAGGAGCCTACACCTATTCAACGTGCTGCTATCCCCATTGCCATGCAGTCTCGCGATCTCATCGGTGTCGCCGTCACCGGTTCCGGTAAGACGGCCTCCTTCCTCCTCCCCCTGCTAGTCTACATCGCCGAACTGCCTCGTATCGACGAGTTCGAATGGAGAAAGAACGATGGCCCCTACGCTATCGTCCTTGCCCCGACCCGTGAATTGGCCCAGCAAATCGAGATCGAGGCCAAGAAATTCACAGAACCTCTCGGCTTCAACGTCGTCAGTATAGTCGGAGGCCACTCTTTCGAAGAGCAAGCCTACAGTCTCCGCAACGGCGCAGAAATCATCATCGCCACGCCAGGTCGTCTAGTCGACTGCATCGAACGCCGCATGCTAGTCCTCAGCCAATGTTGCTACGTCATCATGGACGAAGCAGACCGCATGATCGACCTAGGGTTCGAAGAACCCGTCAACAAGATCCTCGACGCCCTCCCAGTCTCCAATGAAAAGCCCGACTCCGAGGAAGCCGAGAACTCAATGGCCATGAGCCAACACATCGGCACAAAAGACCGCTACCGTCAAACAATGATGTACACAGCGACAATGCCCACAGCCGTGGAACGCATCGCCCGCAAATACCTCCGTCGCCCAGCCATCGTCACAATCGGCAGCGCCGGTGAAGCCGTCGACACGGTCGAGCAGCGCGTCGAGTTCATCGCAGGCGAAGACAAGCGCAAGAAACGTCTGGGCGATATCCTCTCTTCTGGCGAATTCCGACCGCCGATCATCGTTTTCGTCAACATCAAGCGGAACTGCGATGCTATCGCCCGCGAAATCAAACAATGGGGTTTCTCCTCTGTCACTTTGCACGGTAGTAAGACCCAGGAACAGCGTGAAGCCGCCCTGGCTTCGGTACGGAACGGCCAAACGGATGTTCTGGTGGCTACCGATCTGGCTGGTAGAGGTATCGATGTTCCTGATGTCAGTCTGGTTATCAACTTCAACATGGCGACTACTATTGAGAGTTACACTCATCGTATCGGTCGTACCGGTCGTGCGGGTAAGAGTGGTGTGGCTATTACTTTCTTGGGTAACGAAGATACGGATGTTATGTATGTTTTCCCTTCTCTCCCTCTATTGATATTGATATTGGTGGTTCCGGGCGGTTATGCTAATGGCTTTACAGGTACGATCTCAAGCAAATGATTATGAAATCATCCATCTCTCGACTACCGGAGGAACTGCGCAAGCATGAAGCCGCACAATCAAAGCCTACGCGCGGGTTTGCGAAGAAGAATGATGACAACTCTGCGTTCGGATCAAAGGGTGGATGGTGATCGTCTAATGCCGGGTGTTAATGTCTATATGATATCAAAATATAAAGGTTCCCATTTCTCTGTATTACATAATAACTGCATAGAGATCGGGCAGGGCTTGGTTCTCAAATTATATTCCCTATTATGCATACTCAACGTTATATGTACTCGGTAGAGCTGAATGGTATTTTCTAGTATACATCGGAATCTGATCCGTAGAGTTTTAAACGTTTAACCCGATTGGGCGTGATGCAAGGATTTGTTCCAGATCCTCAGTTCTTAACATGTCCATCATCCCACACTAAATTCATTATTAGTATGCTATCCCTCACAGCTTGCCATCGCGGAGATAGCCATTCGACTTCAGCCAAGATTCTACATCAGTGCGGTCACGGTTGATCCAGTTGATCTTGGCCCGGATGGCATCGAGACTCTGCTCAACGGCACGGTCAAAGCCCTAAATAGATGTTAGTCACACAGAATAGGCTCCATGTACAAATCGAACTTACCTTAGTATCCTTGTCCTTGAAGAAGTCCTCCACCTCCTTCAACTGCGCCTCGGTGCAGAAGCTGGAAGTAGTGAGCTGAACAACAGTGCCCAGCATACCAAGTCCCGGAGGCAGACGCTTGTAGAGTGCATCCCAGTTGTTCTTCATCCAGGCCCAGCGAGCCTCAATACCGGCTGTGTGGTTGCGCAGACCGCCAAGAGGCATGTAGATATCCTGGTTCTTAACTTCATCACTGAGGGCAAGGCCCAGAGTACGCTGGATGAGGGCCGGGTCTTCAGCAGAGCCGAGGCAGCGAAGAGCAGTGGTCTTCTCATCAGAGGTAGGAGCGTTGCGGAATCGGTCGTACACGACATTGTACTCCTTCTCGCCACCGTTCTTCAGAACGATACTGAAAACGCTACCGCGGATGTTCGGATGGATAGCGCTGGTTTCGCCCGCGGCAAAGCGTTGGAACATCTCCTGGGCGGCCTTGACGACAACTGGATCCTCGGCCGAGCCGGCAGCGCCAAACAGAAGCGCCTTGAATTGCTGCAGGATGTGGCCATCCTTCTCTGAGAATTCCCAGCCAATCTCGTGAGTCTTGGAGCTGACCAAAGCGCGCTGGAACGCCTTCAAAGCATCCTTAGCTTGGCTATCCTCGAAGAGCCATGCGGCCCGGAGAGTACCAACGCGGGCCACGATCTCATTCCACACGATAAACTCAGCCTCGTTATCAAAGCCCTTGAGGAGCGAGAGCAAACCGGAGGTGCTCTGGTAGCCAGACGAAGCTAGGGCACCAGCATCTGCAATCATACCGGCGCGGTCTTCGACAGTCAGCAGGCCCTGCTTGGCCGCCTCACCAAGCTTAGTGAGCCGTTCAGGAGTGTAGGAGGTACGATAGATAGCAGAATGGTCGGCGTTCAGCTTATAGAAATCAAGGTCGGGCACCTTGAACTGGCCCTCACGCTCAGTCAACATGGTGTTCTCATCAAGACCCTGCTTTGTACGCAAGCCCAACATGACAGGGTACAGAGTAGTGTCCTCTTCTGGGCGAACATCGCCAGTGCGCAAGAAGCGGTTCTGGGTCAGCTTGATCGACGAGCTAGCAGCATCCTCGGCCACAGTGACCACAGGGAATCCGACGTTCTTAGTCCAGATATCCATGACCTGCTCGACAGGCTTTCCACTTGCGTCAGCAAGAGCAGCCCACAGATCACCAGTCTGGGTGTTTCCATAAGCGTGCTTCTTAATGTAGTTGCGGACACCCTGGATGAAAACGTCCTCTCCCAGGTACTTCGAGATCATGCGCAGCACGGAAGAACCCTTCATGTAGGAAATGGCATCGAAGATCTGGTTGATCTCGTCGGCACGCTTGACAGGCACTTCAATAGGGTGGCTACTACGGAGAGAGTCGAGGGAAAGCGCGCCCTGCAAGCTGTCGATGACGTAAGTCTGCCAGACCTTCCACTCCGGGAAGAAACTGTTGCAAGAGTACCACGACATCCAGGTTGCAAAGCCTTCGTTGAGCCAAAGGCCATCCCAGAAATCCATGGTGACAAGGTTTCCGAACCACTGGTGAGCCAGCTCGTGCTGAACGACCTCGGCAATACGCTCCTTGCGCGAAGCACCACTGTTCTTCTCGTCTAGAAGCACATCGACGATACGATAGGTAATCAGACCCCAGTTCTCCATGGCGCCTGCACTAAAGTCCGGCACGGCGACCATGTCCATCTTAGGGAGAGGGAAACTGCTATCAAAAGCCTTCTCATAGAACGCCAGTGTCTTAGCAGCCAGATCCAACGAGAAGCGGCCATGCTCAATATCCTGATCCGGCGTAGCATACACACGGATGGGGACACGGAAGTCCTTCGTCTCAATGTAGTTCAGGTGACCGACAATGAAAGCCACGAGATACGTGGACATGAGTGGGGAAGTGTTGAACTTGACGACCTTCTTGCCGCCTTCGGCATCAGTCTCCGAAGCAACGTCCATGTTGCTCAGGCAGGTCATGCTCTTGTCAGCGATTAAAGTCACAGTGAACTTGGCCTTGAGGGCTGGCTCGTCGAAGCAGGGGAACGCTCTGCGGGCATCCGTGGGCTCCATCTGGGTCGAAGCAAGATATTTGGTCTCGCCGTTTGCCGTCTTGTAAGACGACCGGTAGAAGCCAGCCATATTGTCATTGAGGATGCCGGTGAAGGTGAGCTTCAGCTGGGCGGAGGATCCGGCGGGGATCGTCTCGGCGAACTTGACGGTAGCTACTTGGGTATCCTTGTTGACGGAGATCTCCGGGCTGGAGGTGACGACGGAGCCCTGAGCGGATACGATGGCACTGTGGATGTCGATCTCGTTGGAGTTGAGGGAAATGGAAGTAGTATCTTCGGTGACCTGGAGGCTACGCTAACCATGAGCTTCAACCACGGACAGATGGATATCAAGTGGATACATACTCGATCACAACGGTACCCTCATATTTGAAGGACTCGAAATTCGGCTCCAAGGTCAGGTCATAATGGACCGGCTTGACATTGGTGGGCAGGACCTCACGGCCATGGGTGATGTTCGTCGAGCCCGAAGGCACATCAGCACGACGACACATCCTGCGATAGGAGCAGTAACGCTTGGAGATTTGAGTAAGGGGAGAACGGCGGGAGGATAAGCGGTTGACGGAGCGGGATGAGGCGGCGGAGGGTGAAGAAGGAGCAGTCGTAGAGGAAGAGGGGCCAGATAAGGAACGAGAGAAGAGGAGGGGACTTCTGGAGGGGAAGGAAAGCGGTGGCTTCTTCGCTGAGTTTAGTACCAGCGGCGGTAACCGCGTAGAAGAGAAGCGATGCATGGGCCCCGCTGAATGGAAGGGAAAGGATAAGATAATGGTGGAAAGGCGGAAGAGGGGTAGTTCCCAATGGACTAATCACGGAACAAGACACCAGAACAATAGGGACCACCTAAACAATCCCGACCTTGGAGCAAACAATCAACTGCGATGTGTTATTCCACGTCCTAAGGAAAATCACGACGGTTAGCCTTTTGCGGCAGGCGGTGAATCTCGCCTCCCGTTTTCCCTCGGCCAATCGGCTTGCCCGTCCCCAGCCAGCTTGTTGCCCAATTTAGCGGCGGGGATATAGTTATTCCGCACAGATTTTTGCTATATATTCCGTCCGCTTGCCCTCTACCCTAGTTCATTATACATATACATTCTTTCAGCAAGTAATACTCACATACAGCAGATGCCATGCTCTTCCCCCACAGGCAGATCGTTGTCGAGCTGTCCTTTCGAGGGCAGTACTTGCAAGACCGTACACCAGCCAGTTTGAGGGGTCCATGACTGCAATTTTTTTGCATCCTTCGTGGATGGGCTTCCATAGATGACTGGGACACATAAATCTCTTCAAATAGTCTATTATTCAAAATAATCGAAACTTCTTAAAATCTCTCTATAAAGATCTATCCTACAATTAAGAATCGAAGTGGTATCCGTAACATGTTGAACCGGGGTATAACTTTGTTGACCAAACCAAATGTGCAAAATCAAAAATCCCCAGAAATTCCCAACTCCAGACAAATGCTCCGCTGTAAACATTATGATTACGCTTGAAAATAATGATGTTGAATCTTGAACTCATGAATCATGTCTAGGTTGTCCTAGACAATCTTAGGAGTGCTGTTGCTCCTGTTGCCATTGCGCTTGACGAATTTCAGCTTCCGCCAACGGGAGACGTGAGATGACACTCCGAGACCAGCCGTCAGCATCCACCACGGTTTCCTTGACCAGCACATAGTTGCCCAAGCGTGGGAGCAAAACGGCCCACACGAGGTAATAGATTCCACCGGCTGCGAAGATTCCCAGGGCCACCACACAGTGCAGGTAGTATGGGAGTTCCTCGTAGACGCTCTGTCCGGCACTTGGGGGCACGTACGGCGCCACCACCAGATACACGTTGGACAAGCAGAAGAAGATGGTCACGGGAAGTGTGGCGCGGATACCAGGGTTCCAGTCGGGGAACTTCGTCTTGTGGGTGAAGTAGACATAAACGAGGCCACCAGATACAAAGACGTTGATGATGGCGAGCGGGTACGAAATCAGGTTGACCAAGAAGTTATAAGCGTCTCCGGGAGGGGGAGCCAGTAAGATGATGATCGAGACGATGTAGTGCTCAAACAGACCAGCGGCCGGCGCATTAAGTGGCTTGTTGCTAGCGAAAAACTTCGAGAGAGGCAGGACACCCTCACGTCCCAGCTCTTGGACGATGCGACCTTGAGAGAAGATCACCGACAAGACATTGCCAAATGCTGATAAGGCGACGAAGACCGACATGACCTTCTCTGCCCTCGGTCCAAACATGTTACCGAAAAAGACGGCGGCGACAGTCTGGCCAGAACTAAGAAACTGTTCTCGAGGGACGGCGGCGAAATAAGCGATGTTGCAGAGCATGTAAAGGACTCCAACGGATCCGATGGCAATTGGCGCGGCGATCTTCAATGTGCGTGTGGGGTTCTTGGTCTCACTCAAAGCCTGTGACTAGTTAGAAAATGGTGTCACGCGATAGTAATCGACATTACTTACGTAGTTGGCATTCGAGTAGCCGATAAATGACCAGATGACGTTATATAGTGACATGACGATTCCATAACCGCTATTCGTTGTGCCTTCAAAGGCATTCCGGAAGTTGTGAGGGGGGTTATCGATCTTCATATGACCTCCGAGGGCAACAAACCCACAGACGACGACGAACACGATGATGACAAGCTTGACCACACCAAGGAAGTTTTGGAGATGAAGACCCCACTTCAAGGCGAAGGCATGAATGAGGAAAGCAGCAGAGATACAGGCCAACCCAATGCCACGTTGGTTCCAACGGTCGACCTCGACATCAGCGGCATTGAGGATGTACTCGCCGAACACCACACTGTTGCTCGCAGCCCAGCCAAGTAACATGACGTAAGAAGCATACATGCATGTTATGAGGAACTTGGGCTTCTTGAAGACATATTCAAGATAGTTCTTTTCACCACCGTTCCTAGGCATGGTTAGTCCGACTGATCTCAATGAAAGATAGTACAGGACGGTAGTAAACGTACTTCGGGATAGCAGTACCCCATTCCAGGTACACGGCGGTACCGGCCATGGCAATGACAGTGCCAATCACCCACATGAACAGGGAAAGTCCAACACTACCGGCCAACGACAGGATAGTACTTGGCGTAGCAAAGATACCAGTTCCAATGACTCTGTTGAAGATCAGGAACGAGGCGCTAACCACGCCAATTTGCCGGCGGTCTTCAGGTGTTGCGTCGAAGACATTGCCCTCATCTGCACGGTATAGTTAGATCACGGCTTCCGATTCATCGAGATAGATCACAATGCATACATAGCTGAGAGACACCATCGGCCCTCCGGGGCCCTTCTTCCAGGGCCTTTGTGTCCGGCATGACTCCCTTTGCGGATTTCGAAGCTGAATCGCTCATGGTAAAGCGGAAAATTTAGCCTAAAGCTCAAGAATGTTCTCCACCGAAGCTCTAGAAGCTATGGAGAAGAAAGCAGGCGAACGAAAGGGTTATATTGAGCAGATCCAGCGGCTAACGACGGACGTACACCACGAGATGTGATGATGTGCTGAGCCTAAATCTGATGCAATCAGGCCGGTGCGTCAAGGCTGGTGTTGGCAACCGCCTGAAAAGGAATAAGGTCCTATATTATAAAAGACCATGCAACCTCGTAAGAAAGAGCGAAAAAGGTGCAATGCTGACAGGGATTGAATTAAGGTATCTTATGACCGGTAGATTTAAGCTCTCCCCGTCAAATATGCATATAAGAATGATTAAAAGAAAGAGATGGAGCTAAACGAAAGATATCATAGATGGCAAAAGAACACAAAGAGAAAACAAAAATTTTTTTAAAAAAAATTAGACGTGAGTGCCACATGGTTGAGCCCATAACGCAATTAATTTTATGAAGGCGAAAAAGGGTAAAAAAAAGTTTGGTTCTGCAGCGGAACCAGTATCCACAGGAGAAAGCTCCCGGCCTTCTAAATCGCTGCGAGACCCTTTTCCTTGACAAATGAAAATCGATGGCGTGATAGCCTCGGCGCCTGTGAGGGTTTTTGCTTGCGGAAGATCCGCTATTCTTGATGCAATTAGGCCTAGATTGTCTTATTCCGCAGCTTTATATCCAACCTAGTGAGTCAAGTAGTATCCACGTTAGTCGAAACTGCACCAGAAAAGCATCAGAAAGAAAAAGAAAAACAGGAAATGGTGTCCAAAAGAATTTTCGTTCAATTAAGTATGTACAATACAAAGTGGTCTGGTAATGGTCTCTGTTCAAATCAAGAAAAATTTCAATCCTGCGCCTACCCAGACTCCCAAGCCGTAGCTTCATCATTCATATCCAAGTTGTGGCAATTTGTATACTTCTCCCACCTCGAACGCCAAATCAAGGCAGTACAAAGCTAGACTGCTTTCTCGTGACAATGAAAATCGAAGCTGCAAGGATGAAGAAACACGGAAAGAAAAAGAAAAAAAGAAAAAGAAAAAAAGCGCTGACAGGTCTTCAACAGAAAGCGCCGTATATGAACTCGCACACGATTGATTAGATATAGAAGGGATGTAAAATGCAGGAGAAATGAAAATACCGAAGAGAAAAGGACTATATCTTGACGTAGCATGTACCTGCATGCATGAGATTAGTCGTTCCACGTTCTATTTGGGCGTTGTCCCGACGGCCTGAGCAGCAGGCACCAAGCTGGACGGAGCCACCTTGCCAGGAACGCTAGAAGGTGGGCTCTGCCGTTTTGCCAACAGGGCGAGTTTTTTGCGCAGGGATGCCAAGCGACCCCTGATGCTGGATACCACTGCATGACCTGTCAGAAGAGAAATTTTGCCATTGTGTGCGCGGGATAACTCACATTTAATCACCACCTGTCGGTCTTCCATCCGGACGCCATCCAGCATGGCTTTGTCGCCATCTCGCCGGGCATCGCCTCTGTCGGTGCCGCTTCCTGGCTCAGACCGGGATACCTCTTCTTCTTCCAATACAGCTTCCAACATCCGAATGGCTGTGACATACGCTATCTCGCACCCGGAAAGCTCTTCACCCGTAAGTTCATTGATAGCGGCTGCCCGACTCATCTCTAGTGCCCGATCGTACATTAGCTTCTCCGCCGTCACACCCGAACTAACGACAACGTCCGTTGATGCGCCGGAGCCGACGGAGGGGCCGACGGAGTGATTACTGGGATGACTGGGGTGATCTGGTGGCAAGCGTTTCTGGCCCTCGATTAATTTGAGACGAACAAATTCTGCCTTTTCCAACACCTCGTTGAATCGATTTCGCACCCATTGTACGACATTGTTGATGCGGTTGCTGACAAGCGTACTCGTGGCGTCCGTCCTCCCCATGGCCGATTCGCCAAATGCTTCTCCACGGTTCTTCCGGGACCACCAAGCGCCAGCGATATCCATAGATTTTGCCAACAAAGAGAGTGCTTTGACGTAGAGAACGAGGGCTTCTTCGGACAGAGTTACAACGGCATCAACCGTGAGCCCACCATCTGTCAGATCGGTAGAATCTCGCTCCCCACCGGGCACATTAGCCCTTCCCGACGGGTCTGTTTGAACGGAAGGCGCCAGAGGGATGAGTTGCTTGTATTTGACCTCAGCGAAGCCATACACCACGTCACTCCGCGTGGCACATTCCTCGATCACTTGGACGGTCTTCGCGTCCTCATCCAAGGTCACGTTAGTCCTTGCTCCATCCCCGACAACCATCAAACTACCTTGAGCCGCCGGATACGCCGGGAAGGGATTGTAGCCCAGTGGGGGAGAACGCCCTCCTTTCGTAATAGTCATGGGTGGCGAGAAGCCCATCCCAAACAAGCGTCCGCTGGCCATGTGGAGCGCTTTTGAGATGGCGGACGTAGGACTCTGGCCGTATCGACGCTCATAGGAACCTTGACGAGTGTGCGTCGAATCAGCCCGAGCTCGTCCCGAAGCAACTTGCATTGCTTTACCTGTAGTGGCCAAGGGCGACGTAGCTGTCGCCGTGGACGAGCCTTGTGTGCCCGGACGACGCGATAGAGCATAGGCGTTCCTGGGGAAACCACCCTGGATCCGAGGACTATGTGCCAATTCATCTGCAAACGCATTTACCTCCACAGCACGTTTCTCAACGAGCACGTAGTCTCTCTCAAACGCAATTTCTTGTGCAGCGCGCTCACTTTCCTCTTTCGTTTTCTCAGCTTGCTTCTCAGTTTGCGGGACTCCCGCGTAGGTATTTCGGCTCCTTTGCCGCTCCATCACAGCGGCCGTAGCGTTTCGATCTACAAGCTCCTGGCGACCGGGAGCCGTGGCAAGAGAAACCACACTTGGTCTCCGAGGCGTCGTGGTTACCGTTTCTTTAGATGTAGTCGCCCTGTCCCCACTTCCCATCCTACGCATAGGAGATGAAGCCGGCGGAGTGTCCGACCTCTGCGTGGGAGGTCGATGAGCAGCTGGGTACGATACTTGATCGTCCTTTTTTCCAGGGTACGACGCGTCTTTCTCACGTTTCATCCCGGTGGGGGTCCTTGACCCCGTTCGAGACTGAGGACGAGATGTAGATCCGGAGGTGTTCACTGCGACAGACGAACGGCGGGACGTCGAAGGAGCATCATCAGCTATTAGCCCCGGGATGGGTCCTGTGATAGTGTCGCAGTCGAAGAAATCGGAGAAATTCATACGTTCCACAGGATTCCGCTTCAGTAGCATTCGGATAAGTGACTTTATTTGTTCCGAAGCAGGATTCTCCTCGGGGAACTTGATCCTGTCCTCTCCTTTCTCAATCTTCCGAAGCAGCTCAACATGGTTCGTTGCCCGAAAAGGAGGCTTGCCCACCACCATCTCATAAAGCACTGTGCCCACCGACCAAAGATCTGCTTTAGCATCGTATTTCTCGTACCGGAGGATCTCGGGAGCCATATACAGAGGGGAACCACACAATGTTTCAGCAAGCGACGTCGACGGAAGAGACCGAGCAAAGCCGAAATCCGCAATCTTGAGCATTGGTAGAGATTCTAATCCCGTTGCAGGGCTAAAGGATTCATCACACCCTTTGAACGGCACGACCTGAGCCACACCACTCCGGTACGATGACGGAGACGGACACAGTAGTAGATTTTGTGGCTTGATGTCACGGTGGATCAAGTTTCGATCTCGGAGAAATTTCAGGGCGCTTGCCAGCTGCTTGAGGAAATGGCGGACGACCACTTCATTTAGTGCGCCACCACGGGGGTTCGGATACTTCGCAATCATGTCCTGCGTATAACGATGGTCCCCGAGTGTATCTCGGCGCTTGATGAACAGTGACAGATCTCCCAAGGCACAATATTCCATCACCAGGTGGATGTGTGACGTCGTCTCATGGCAGTCAATGAGGGCAACGATATGTGGATGGTATAGCCCTTTCAGGATATGAATTTCCGAGGAAAGGTTCTCTTTTAGTTTCTTATTCAATTTGGAGAGGTTGACGGACTTGATGGCGACGTAAGTACGTGATTTCTAGAAACCCCAAAGTATTTAGCATTAGCTCCGTATAGCTCCACTTGAATAGACCTAATGAACCTTAACAAGTCTAGACTTACCGTATGCACACCCTGATAAACTGTAGCAAAACTCCCTCGGCCAATTTCATCCAGTCTAGTATAACGACCAATGGGCATCTCGGCATGGGAGGTCTCCCTGGACCTCCTGTGGTGTGAAGACGACATACTGCGAACAGGGCGACGACAACGCCCTAAGAGGAGCGTCTACAAAGAATCAACCACACCCCGGCGGCCACAACTACCTCAGCAACGGCAGCAACAACGATTGCTGATGGAAGTGGCCCATCAGGGGAAGGAAGAGATGATGTCCAGAGAGTTGGTCGATAGGGTGCTATCAAGGAATAGATAAGGCTGAAGAAAGGGCGGAGAAGGTATGTCGAAGGATAGCAGAAGCCGGGAGCTGTGGAACGAAGGAGGAGATGATGGGCGAATATCGGGCGTCAAGGACCGAAACGACAGAAAGTGGACCAAGTCGCTGTGAAGGAGAAAGTGTCGAGGTGAGCAGCAACGACAAGGATGGGAACAGTATACAGGCGTACGAGAGCGGTGAGGCGGAAACGGGTGCTCTACGCTGATAGGAAGGCGATAGCTGCAGGAGGTAGCCAAGGATGTTGATCAAGGTCGATGGTGGTCGGGATTATCCCCGATAACACTCTATAGAAGGTGGTACAAGCGTGGATGCGAGAAAACGCAAATGGCGGAAGATCAGAGAAATAGGAGAGTGTCAAATAGAGGCAAATGGACAGGAAAGGAGAGGAAGTACCGACTCTGGCGTATCAGCGGAGGATGATGTGATGAGGCCAGGGCGGGTGACAAGCAGTAGACCCAAGGAACGTTTGACGATCTCGTCTTTGGGGGAAAGTACCAGTGCTAAACTAGTCCGCGATAACGATCTATTGGGGACCAGTGGGAAGCAAGGCGGTCAGAAGGGCGGCGATGGATTTGGAGATGATCGGGAACCAATCCAGATGAATATCCAAAACAGGAACAGGTTGATTACTGGAATGACTGGGATGACTGGGAGGAGAATGGTCAGATTCCTGAAGGCGACTGTAAAATGATGGAAGATCCAGAAAAAATGGCGAAGATAGAGAACCAGGGTGTCTCAGAAACGGGAACCTAATCCAGCGGTGGCCTGAGGCCGGAAGATCACAGGATCACAGGATCATTCCGGGGGTTATCACGTTATCTTCGATCGCCGCCAGGACATACAAGGACCTTGTCCATGACATCTACAACTCTACAAAGTGTACCGAGTCGTCCGTCATTCACCATGACACCTGCACTTCCTGTTACTCATACTCTCTTTTAGCCAGAGTGAATGACTCATCTGATGATAGCCTCCTGTCCGCAAGCGCCCGGTTTGCCACTGAATGACTGAAGATTGATCTGCCGAATCATCGATAAGACCAAAGTGGAGACGCGTTAGATACGTTGGCGTCCACTAACGAGGCGATCAGCAACGTCCTTGACGAATCGTAGAAAGTTGCCTAAGGGGATTCAACCAGTCATCTATTATTATTCTCAGGTATGGTATCTTTTTCCCATGTCACGGGTGGACCCCCAAACAATATCCTCGTCATGTGAATCTGTTCCAACACATCAAGGCACAGACTATCTACGCCGCTCATTATTCCTTCTAAATCTTGCAACACAAGGTAGAGAGGAGAAAGGAAAGTCAAAAAAAAAAAAAAAAAAAAAGACAGAAAACCATGGACAAGAATGAAATACAAGACAGATCCCCCTACCCATTTTCCTGATCTAGAAAGTCAAAACCATGCCAGATAAGCTTCTCAGGGACTGTTTCATCCAGAAAGCATGTCCCAGTAATCTACCTGTCCTCACAACCCGAGTCCCCTGACGAGCAGCCACAGCACAATCGGTACGACAACATTGTCGTTGCACCCCGTCAAAATCGCTTCGGTCGCACTGGTGCCTGCAGCTGCTATGATGGCTTTGCACACCGTCCAAAGCCAGAATACTTGATTCTGCCCATCGTTCCCATGCACAGCCCACTGGCCCGCGGCAAGCCACAGTCGGGCAAAAACTAGACCACCGGTCACGGCCGCCGCAAAAGCCACGCTGCCTTCCAAGGACTTGCCTCCACCCCAGAACCACTTACGCCGACCAAACCGACGACCCACTAGTGACGCGGCTGCATCTCCAAGACCGACGCATACTACTCCGCTGACCATACTGACATCCCGGAACTGAACGTTCCATGCGCCCCACGGGTGATCTTCCGACCGGGGGATGTCAGCCAAAGAAAGCCAAAGAGGAATGGAGCATCCGATGAGAAGGAAGATGTGAGAGATGATGACAGGCCCCCGATGGTCACGGCCGTCAACATAGGGTGCCAGGAAATAAGTCAACGGTCGAGAGATTGGCGGCATTTGGGAGGCCCGGAAAAGATCCAGGAGGAGAAATATAGACAGTACTAGAGCCAGAGCAAGAGCACAGAATGCAGGATCGATGTAGATGGTAGGAAGAAACATCAATACCATCATGCCGTGGAAAACCTTGCGTCTTGTATCCACTTCTACGAGGGAGCTCAACTGGAAAACAACGCCCAGGCCCATCATAATCACCACAATACAGTGAGCAGCAATCAGAAGACGTGTGTTGGCTTCGCCAAAAGAAGTTTGCCGGAGACACTCCATCCAGCCGAGAGAGCATATTTCACCGTCCAAGCGAGGAGGAAGAGGGATCCAATACTCCAGGTTCCACATGATCACCCAGAACCTGAACCAAGACACATTTCCAAGTAGGTAGCTCAGGGCCCACCCGAAGGGCTCCTCTCCTTGCAGTGCGCGCTCGCCCACGTACTTTCGCACAGGACCCATGATGATAATTGTCACAGCAGCATATACGTACAGGGCATAAAGCCATTTCCGCACTTGTGCTTGTGGTACAGTCAGTGACAAAAAGGATGCCAGACCCGGGGCCATCGATCGTTTCCGTCGGCCAGATGGAGTGGTCCTGATACGCTCTGAATGTGCAACCTCATCCACGCTGGAGATGGTATGTCGTCTTCGATGTACGGCATGCCGATGGCCGTTCTCTTGGGGAGCTTTGTCGGCCAGTTCTCTAGCTGGAGTCTTGTCTCGGAACTCATGCGTTGTTCTGCGTGGTATTGGCGCTATGTGAGCCTCGGATTCACTGTCCGACAAAGCATCTTCAGAGGAGCCCGTTCGGCTCAGTTTTTGGCAGAGTTTATGGTCGATAACATACAGGAGATTTATTCGTGATTGCGAACCACTGGGCGACCGTCTAAACTTCCAGCTGGGGATCCTAGCCAGAGCGACCTCCCAACGGAGAACATGTCGGCAAGAGATAAAAATGCACAAGCCGCCCAACCACAATAGCGCCTTAAGGATCTCCGCCTGGGGGGCGCTCGCAAACAAAAACAGATTCACAAGAGCACTCGTCAAAAGCTGTAGTTCTGCCGGAAGGATACTGGTAGTTAATAAGAAATCTAAAGTGGGTATCAATGCTTGATGGAACGGAAAAACAAGAGTCAAAACTTCAGAATTGAGGCCGCGAAGTGTGAGAGGCTTGGGTATCGTGTGATCTGCAGAAAAATGCTCCGAGACAAGAATGGGTATCAACGTGACCAACCAATGGACGACACTGTGACCATGCATCCACTCGCGCAGTGGAATGACAGGGGCGGGTAAAGACGAGAGACTGAGAATGATGTTCGGCAGTACCAACGCAGGGCTACAGTGCGCCAAGGATAAAGAGGTGTAGATGGGTATCAAAATCGGGTAAAGAAGAGGTGCGGGATCGAAACTGCTTGGAATGGTAAAAGAGTATAGTCCGGAAAGCCGTAGGCGTCCATTTCTCCTCAGCGGATACACCGCGTACAGGCCGGTGACAAGAAGGCCATGCGCAAGTAGTTCTGCCAGGCGATAAAGGTAAGCAATGAATTTCACAAAATGCCAACAGCAATCATACGTACCTTTCCTCCAAGCCCATGCAAGTAACCTCGTATTCTCCTGGGACAGCACAACCGCACCCACGGACAATAGAAGACCGGTCTCTAATAGCCTCCGCAAGACTTCGAGGCGCTTTTCCCCAGCCTTCCCTCGTAGTCCCACCCTTCCTGTTCCCGTATCTTCACTGGAGCTCTGTCGTGAGCTCCGGGACGTTGACCGTCCCAGCGAGGGCCACGGTTGCAATAACGGCAACCACGAGTCACGGTCCGCGGCACCATTGAAGCCCGAACGCAGCCCTTTCCGCTGCCGAAGCGGTGGCGCCGGGAGTCCTTTTAAAATTCCTGTACTCTCATCGTCTGCCTCGGTGCCGCTATCACTAGACGTTTTAGGCCATGAATTGGGAGTTGGTTGATCGCGGCCATCGGTAGGTAGCAGATGCGGTTCGGAGCGTTTTGAGCCCTTGCGATGGTAGGGGTGCGGCGACCGGGAAGAATTTCGGAGACTGTCCGAGATAAATGAGTCGGATTGTATTAGATTACTGGAGGGAGTTAATCTCTCCTCATGGTTCTGCGAAGCGGCCATGACCCCATGGACTCTTGATCGGAGAGGTTTAGAGCGAGTACGTCATATCTGAGGAGACAGTTGCGGAGACACGAGGACACTAAACTGAGAAACCACGTTAGTAGATTATCCATAAGCCGGTCCAAACGGGCAATCCAAGGCATACAAGTGAGTATAAAGGCGTATTGCTGGTGGAGTGCGAAGGATCGGTTGTTATTCAATGAGGCAACGAAAACGGAGGCGGTTTTTTGCTTATCACATGCTTTTAGGCTCACGGGATAATGCGAGTCAACGGTCACCCAGATTATGCATAGATCTAGGCCTCTAGGATTAACACTTGCACTGGCAATTTTCCTGGTCCTATTTCATGAAATCCAGTAATGCTTCATATGAAACATGTCCCAGTCAACCCTGAGTCAGCGTACCACTGCTGATCCTGTATCGCCAGACACTTATCTCCTGATGTCTAAGCACACTTATCGAGCAGTTGTGACCAATCAATTAGGGTTGATGCTAAATCTACACACAGGCCTTCCGGTTAAACGTGGCATCAGCCTTATTCTTATGTCACGCAATATGCAGCGGTAGTAATTCTGTCTACTCTGTCCACGCGTCCGTGGGGTTATGCGTCTGTAGGATAATCCCAGCCGCCAATTGCCGCCCTTTTTGGCCCCATACTGACGTGCAAGGCACGATCTGACCCGGCCAAGTATTGGCAGACAGCGGCTGTGCTGTGTAGAGAACTGCATGGGAAACACCCGCTGTGGAGTATCTTTCGAGAAGGCGCTGCAGGCACGACTCCAGTTCGGTACCATTGTCAATCTCGACTCCTGTGTATCGCAGATTCCCGTCCGTGATGGTGTCGATCTTGCGACCAACATCCAATTCTTCCGCAGCCATTTTCAAGCCACCACACCGGCAACCCAAACCCTGCCATTCGATATCGCTACCCCGGGGAAGTTCGGCAACCTGGACAGCAAAAAATGGAGGAACCAGTACGTCCGACTGCACCACGGATATGTTAGGCAAAGCAGCTGCCTCTAGGTTTATTGGCTGGTCATGAGCTCGTCCTCCATACTTGATGTCCCAAGCATCCAACACCGGCTCTTCGTCATCCTCGTCTGAATCTGTTTGCTGGGCATACATCATCTCCCACAGACGCCATGCGATTTGCGCTTTGGTACCGATATGATCTGCTCCCGTTAGATACGCAACTGCCCCCAGCCACCAGTCAACCTGCATCGCTGCCCCAATCCTCCACATGTGCTGCAAAGACAGCACCGCTCGCAAGGAGTAGCCCTCTAGCCACGACTCTGGGCCAGCCACCATATCCATCGACGCCGGTTCCAGAGGTATCTGACCGGCAATGTACACCAGCCGCTCTGATCGCACCGGAATAGACATAGCCTGGGAATACGGCCCAATATTAGCCGGGGCCCAGTATGATCGGGACTGAACATGAAGACCCTGCCGCAGATCCCTAGGACCCAAATCAACGACCAACGAGACCATAATATTCACGCCCTCGGGGAGGCTATTCCCACAGGCCACCGTAGCTCTAGCCGGGGGATTCGGCTTCTTAAAAAGCGAAACGTAGATATCGTTCATCAACGGGAAATCAACCATCGAGCGAATCAAAACCGTAGCAAAGACAATATCAGCCGGTGTCCGCGTACCCGTAGACTCCAATATAAGCTGTATCTTCCGCGCAATCGCCTCCATCTGCTCCCCAGCACCAGGACCAGCCTCAGGCGCCGCAAGATTCGAGATAGCCCAAGTACCACCATTCCTCGATTGAGCGACCTCCCCAAGCCGCCACATCGACTGAGACTCCTCCACAGTCTTGAGCTCCAAATCCCCCACCTCCGAAACCACCCCATCCAAAACCCCAGAGAACTTCACATCTAACAACGCCGGCCGCCTCACATCCCCCGGCGAAACCCCATCCTCTCCATCCTTGGGCACACACCTCGCCCCCCGAAGCCTCACAAACCCAACACCCCCCTCCCCAGAACAGACCTCCCTCTCCTCAATCTCAATCCTCCCCTTCCAAAGAAACCCAGGCCCATCAACCGCCAGACTCTCATACTCACCCCCCTCCCCTAGAACCGCACCCCCAAGATCATCCACCACAAACCTCCTCATCCCCCTCTCAATCCTCCTCCGCACAAGCCCATCCGCACTCGAAACATCCCCCCAAAGAAACCCCTCATCCAACCCCCCAGAGGCAACCTTAATAATCCTCGCCTCACACCCAACGCCCGCCATATCCTCCAATAACCCAGCCTGCGTAACCACGCCCTCCCGCTCCACCGGCGCAGGAAGCACCGGATAATTCCACAACCAAGCCAACGGCGTCAACCCCAACCGAAACGCCACATTCTCAATCCTCGTTCTTTGATAAGTAGACAAGATCGCCCCAGCACAGACAGCATTCGCCTCCGGATGACGTTCCATAACCCGTTTCAGCAGCGGAACGAGCGACTCCGTCTCATCTTGGCCATCTTCCTGGTGGGATTCAGCCATCTGATCCGCGGCATCATTGCGATAGATGCGGGCTGTGTCGACCGCGCCGCCGGAAATGGGGGCGCGGTAAAGAGGGATGTCCAAGGCCTGCTCGTAGAGGGGGATTACGGCGTGGCCAATGGTTTGGTACATGAAGCTGTCGATGTCTTCTTGGGCATCTTGGACGGGCGGGTGGAGATTGGCTAGGGCGATGACTTTGTGGCCGTTGCGGATACAGTGTAGGAGGGAGTAGAGGGAGTCTTTTCCTCCGGATATTAGGGCGATCACGTTTAGGCTTTTGCCTTGTGGTTGTGGTGATGGGGTCATGGTGGGGTTGATGGTATCATTTGAGGAGAGGTTTTTTTTTTTTTTTTTTCTTTTCCTTGTTTTTGGGTGACCCCGCGCTTGCGCTAGAGTCTAGATGCTTAAGATATGTAGACTAGTGGTAGTTCGATTTAATGTAGACCAGGGTTTGGTCTTTTAGTTGTTAATCATTCGGGATTGTGGATTAACTTAATTTTTACTGCGGGTGGTCGTCAGATTTCAAGGTTGGTTCCGGAGACGGAAGCCAAACCACTGACCATGGGTTGACAGAACATACTACTCTACTACTCTACATACTTGGAAAGGTATTTCTTGATGAATCTTTGATTATCACTAACTGTGCCACAAATCAAATGGGCGCTTGAATTAACAACGGGGGAATATTATGGATGCAAACAAAATGAAAACAGGATGATGCGCACAGGGGTATGAGGCAATGATTGGGGACAAGTTGAAGTATACATGTGGCCAGCACAGGAAAGACGTGGTGAGGGTGCAACCCGGGTCAAGGTCAAATCAAATATTACATCAAATAGGGACACAGAATGCAAGATGAACGAGAAGTATAGAGAAGAGAAAAAGAGGGAAAAAAAAAAAAAAAGAAAAGAAAAATGGGTACAAGAAGAGTGAAGAATGACTCGAGCCATTCTGTTGATCGAGGCAAAAACATCTTTGCCAGAAAATGCGACGAGAAAAAAAGAAAAATCCCAAATCACCACCTGTGCCTCAAAGAAGGCGTCATGCGCTCTAAGTTTAGTCCAAACCGTGGACTCCCAGTGCGCCGAATCCGTTGCCGCCCAGACAACCGGTCTAATGCCTCCAATGTAAATCTTCCTTTGTGAAGACCATGTGCTATATTATGTTTCTCTTTTCCCCTGTGAGAAACGAAATCCTTTTGCCAGACACCTTAGCCTCCCACCTGACACCGCCAATGTAAATGCCCAGACGCCAAAACCGCAAAGACAAAAGCCAGACCAACCAGTGCAATGGTGGAGTAATTATGATAGTGTATTAAGTAGTAAGGGGGGAGCTCCTGGTCACATCGCGTCGTGAAGTTGCAAACGGCAGTGGGGGCAACTAAACGTGCTCGTCACGCTTGCGCTTCTTGGCGGACCGACGATCGATAGAGGGTGCGTCAGAAACACCATCTTCGGATGATTCGCTAGTCGTCGACTTGGTCGCCGCAGCGTGGGCAGCTTCATAGAGCACAGCACCCATGGTACTCGCGTCGCGATTATCATACCGTTCAGATGCGTTGTTCGTGTCCAGGACACCCATCACGATAGAGCCACCGGCATGGGTCCTGGCATGCTGCGCAAGGTTGTCACTCCGAGAAAACTTCTTACCACACTCGTTGCACTCGAAGGGCTTGTCCTGGGTGTGCAGAGAGCGGTAGTGACGCTTAAGGTGCTCCTGACGACGGAAACGACGAGAGCAGAGAGAGCAGACAAAGGTCTTGGAAGGATCATCCGTCAGGGATTGCTTACGACCCCGGCGGTTGACCGACACAGGAACAGATGGGGCCTCGCAGGAGCTAGATACATTGGCTTCCGAGGCTGAGCAGGACGGAGCAGCTGCCTGCTGAGCCACGTTGGCCTCTGTGCTGTTGGCCCGGCTGTTGATCGGTGCCTGTGCCTTCTTGAGAGCATCCTGGTCCTCAGAGTTTGCTCTCTTGAGAGACTTGCGGGAGTTGCTTCGCTTCTTTGTCTTCATCTCGTCAGAGGTCTCGCTGGCATCACTTTGAGCCGGAGCGAAATCGGCGCATCCCAGGAAAGAAAGGCCAGAGTGGGCCAACTCCAGGTCGTCTGAAGAATCTTCCAAGCTGTGCTCGCTCAAGAACTCCTCGTCATCGAAGGAGTATGCGCTGAGGCGCTGTCTCTTTTCGCCCACGTAGTAAGTATTACCGCTGGGATGGAAGTCAACCAAGCGGTTGACAAACTCGTCCTCCGAATCAAGGTCGGAGAAGCTGTCAAAAGTGGGCAACGAACTGAGGGGGTCCTCGGTAGAGCTAGTGTAAGCGGGTGATGGGTTCTCATGAACTGGCAAAGTCACAGCCTCGCTTCCCAGGACCACCTTCGGTTCCTCCTCATCGCAGGAGAGAGTGGGCAAAGGAGGAAGCTCAGCGGGAGAGGATGTGTTGACGGAAGACTCGACAGTCAGCTGCCGAGGGTCACAGAAGTCGGAGGTGGCCTGCTCAACAGGGAAAGCCGACTGAGACGGAGTAAACAAGGAAGATACAGGAGAAGGCGAAGGAGAAAGAGAGGGGCAAGACCCGTGGGCAGAGAGGAAGTCTGAGCTCTGACTGGCGGTGAGAGAATTGGCGTTGATGAAGACTAGAAGAAGTTAGACTGGTTCCAACCCCCTACTCAACTGATGAGAAGAAAACATACCAGGAGTCATGGGAGGCGAAGTTGCTGACCGAGTCCAGTCGGCACTGGCCAAAAGCTCGGCATGGACGTCACTTTCACAACCCTCCTTTACACCCTCCACCTTTTCGAATGAGAAGAAGCAGTCGTTGATTGGGGTGTGCAAGGTGCCACTGCTGGATGGCGGGCTGCTGATAGAACTTCCCGCGGTGGAGAGTGGAGGGGTAGAAGGGAAGCTATAGTAGTCACCGACGAACCTTGTGTCCAAAGGCATGAGGGCTGGGGAACCCTGCTGGACGACGATTGTGGGCTTCAGGTGAGATGGTTGGGGAGAGGCGATGGGAGTCATGTTCATTGCTCCGCGGAAGGCATTGGTGGTAGCCATCTGATGCATGTTCATCATGGGTTGAGCATTGTAGACCGGTTGTTGCTCTGGGAGGCAGTGTTGCTGAGGGAAGGCCTGAATCTGTCCATAGTATGGCTGGGGCTCAGCCGGGTGGCTTGTGTATTGTTGTCTTTGTGAATCAGCAGTGGGGTAGTATGCAAATGATGGTTGTCCTTGCACCGTTGGTGCCATGGTGTATGTAGCGTCCATTGTGACTAGAAGACGAGGGATCAGTATGGGCATCCTGTATGATATATAGTCATCCTTCCACGAACCAATGATGAATGTGATGAGGATCAAGCGAACACTGCTTAACCTCTTGGGTATTATTAAGTATGTTTAGTCTAAGTCAGGATGTTCCAGATTGATGTCGAGGCAGCTTGGTGCTAATGATAGATGTCGAGCACTGTAGGTTGAATGAATGTAGATGTCTCTTGTTCTGGATGAATGAATGACTGAAGGCAGAAGAGTGCAGTCCGAATTAGGGTTTATAAAATATGCAACGTCTTCTGGGCTTCTGAGTGTGAATGTACGGTATAGTTATATCTGATAGAAGGAAGGACAGGAACCTCTGGTCGATACGAGCCAACCCTTTTTGGATTCGGGACGATCACGATCAAAGGTACCGGGAGACAGATGATGAAGTAAAAGAAAGAGAGAGAAGAGAGAGATGGGGATCAAAGCCAAAAAATAAGAAATAACGAAGGGAAGGACAGAGAATCGAGACAAGTCTAAAAAGGGAAAAAAGGAAAAGACTAAGAAATAAAGAGGACTAATGGACAGTCGCGGGGAAACGAGAGACAGGGCCGATATGGGAAAGGGAAGAGGGAGAGACGGCCAGAAGGATGGACAGTGGATAAAAGAGAGACTGATCTGCTTGTGCTACGACTTAGTAGCGCCGTGCGTAGTGAGAGTTAGTCGTAGGACTGGAGCCGTACTTTTTAGTTTTAGTCCGTCTTGTCTATTTGGAGGGGGGGGGGGGCCGTGGAAGAGGGAGGGAAGGTAGTATAATACTAGTAATTATACCTAATAATATCCTGAATTATAATTATAATTATGAATTTTTTTATTATAATAAATAAAATAAAATCGAGAAGATATTTTTTTTTTAAAAAAAAAAGGAAAAGAAAATTAAATTTCGAAAAATAAATAAATCCTAATAAATGGAGTAACTCACTAATGGATGGCCGCGGTGCATCCGCCCATCAATTCCAAGGATACTCCTCCATGGTGGTGCCAGATTTCCTATGATTATCAGTTAATCTTTACCTGAATGGTGCGAATGATCAATGGGAATAACTCTGTTCATGAATCCCAATTGTTTCCCTACTCCAATTTACACTTTGAGGGGAAAGTTCTCTGTCATTTCTCTTTTCGATGTCCATTCTTTTTGCCTCTTTTTCGCCTAATTCTTCATAACTTTTTTTTACTCTTGCCCATCGACACTCTCACGTAAACCAGACGCAGGACGGCACACAAACAGACACAGATTGACGCCGGTGCACATCTCAGTTCCTCCAACAGCGGAGCAACAGACGGGAGGTGGGACTCCTCATCGTCGACTGTGGCAGCATCCGCCGCATCATCATAACCACCATCTACATTTTGCTAACCAGAACTAAGTCTACCCTAAAATGTTGTGCCATTGCTCCATTGGGGAAAGGTAGCGTAGGATCCCATCCGAACTACACAGCCGACAAATCCAATGCGCGACTAACAGGGAATGGGACCACTTTCCTCGGCCGGGGAACCCAAAAAAGGCGTAAGCATGTGGGACGCATGAGCACGAGTGGACCACCTTGGCGGTCCTCATAAAGACTCCATCTGAGGACTCTCCAAAAAAGAAAAAAAAAGTAAAAAGTAAAAAGATTAAAAAAAAAAAAAAAAAAAAAGAGGAAAGTGGCCACTCCGGGCACTCCCCCATTTTATTACATACAACTGGGTACCTTACCTTGAGAA
This sequence comes from Aspergillus oryzae RIB40, assembly GCF_000184455.2. Classification (NCBI taxonomy): domain Eukaryota; kingdom Fungi; phylum Ascomycota; class Eurotiomycetes; order Eurotiales; family Aspergillaceae; genus Aspergillus; species Aspergillus oryzae. The sequence goes on from NC_036437.1 coordinate 1,713,598, forward strand.
AGTTTTGGTTCCTGCCAACTTAGTATACCAGTCTTTGATAGTTCTACTAATAGTACTTCGTAAAATAATGCGGAGATTGTTCTATACCAATTAAAAAGGGAAAGAGGAAAATTGGGCGATGAAGAGACAAAACCTCACTCGTGGTCAAATGCCGCATTGACATAACATAGTACGATGGATTTGATTGATGGTGTAGAGTATGATGTCTCATGTAATAATATAATAGAAAGGTTGTTGGTCCTCCGTCCTATTAAAATCGAATAATAATACCAATCTATGTGATGTTTTATTAAATTATTTAGGTATCATCGGTAATAATCCTTGGATTAAGGCATCCTGTCCAGTCCTACCATGACTGTTGGGTGTGTGAATTGCCACTGTTATCCGAGACCTGGGCTGAAAAGTAAACCTGAAGTCTGATTTGCCTTCCTGAAATAGTAGTTTGAACATTTGATTGCCCGAGAACAAGAGTCACGTTCATGATGCTCTGAACCCAGTCAGACTGCAGAGATCAAGACAATGTGTTCGCGCGCGCGCCTATCTAAGACATCCAACGTATCCCTCCCATCGATCAATGATAACCTGAGTCTGGGGACGGACAGTGATTGATGTACAGTGATACGGTGATGTGCTATACATATCGGTAGTCTCGTTACCAATGGAAAACCGACCTGCGTCCCAAGTCTTTGCCTATCTGGCTTATCAGCGGCTTGACTGTCCCACCAACATGGGAGTGCGAGTCCAAAATCGAGCCAGTGGCCATTAGCAAAAGTAAATTGGAGTGGGGTGGCGGCCTCGCAGGGTGGTCACCGGTGGGACCTCAAGGAAGAAAAGGGTAAAATGGGTAAAGAACATCCGACCTCGCCCTCCCATGGGCTGAGGGGTCACTGATAGGCCAGATAATGGGTAACATTGCTCCCACTGCGAGAGTTGGCTGCAAGAAGGGCTGGGTACACCGGAGCTGCATTGAGGGCCAATGAACTCTGCGCGTGAATGGGAGGATTGACTCGCCGGCTAGCCTAGCCGGCCCCGCTGAGCATCGTCCCGTCCGCCATTTGGGGATTTGACCCCAAAGGCGAAACGATGTTTGAAAAAAGAAAAGAATGATGAACATCACTTTGCTTTTCTTTTTTTTCTTCCAGTTAAGATCTGCGTGGGCGGGTAACGAAGATGTTGTATTTGATAGTCGAATGACGGAATAGTGTCAATCCGAATATCGGTCGCAAATGAAGTTTGGGTCACGATGATTTTGGAACGTTTTCAAATCACGTCACCAACATACTAGTCCAGTGAGGCTTCTCAGTGGCATCATTCAGAGTCTCGACTAGGAGCAAGCGTCGAGAAGAGATACTATGTTCTACCCAACCAATGGTGAAACGGTCTCGACTGGCCCCACTAGGTATTTAATAGTGGCATGGTGTGCTACAACTCGTACCTTACATTAGAGCGTGTCGACGGACAATATGAACTTAGTCAGGCTGTAGATGTTGCCCTAAGTCTTGAGTATTTAGTGACGCTGAGGAATGAACGCTTTGACTTCGCTTACATAGGACGATCCAAGTAGGCAACTTATCATGAGATACTTACCTGCATAAGGCACGTAGTCATATTGAGCCCTCTATCTTACATGTCATGGGCGGAACAGGATAATTCAACCGGGGTACTGGATCCCAGTACCATTGGACACGCCTCGCCTTAAAATTGAGAGTTGAGCCACCAACCCATAGTGCAAGCACTATAACCTTAAAGATTCAACACAAAGAGCTGCTCACATTTGCGATTCGACCTGTTCAACGGCTACTGGATACATGATCGATCAGCTTTACCGAAGCCTACTGCAGGAACAGGTGCGGAGAATGCAGCCTGCAGCCCTGGCGCGACTCAGAATCTACTAAAACAGCCAACCCTTGCTTGAATCGGAATCAAAGGTGACGCTTGGCCGTTGCCGTCAACTCAGGTTACACCACCCGAGCTGTCAAAATAGAATTATTGGTTTACCTTGGGAAGAGTACCGTATACAATGGTTCGCTATAGAGACTGTATCTGATTCGATAAACCCGACAGGTACGGGAGTCAATCATCTTCGACCTGTTTGCCCGAGTCACATCTTACATAACACCTGCAGACCGGTATTGCGTATTCACCCACATATGACCACCATCCTTACTTACCCTTATGCAAAGTACCAAACACTAAAACCAAGCAAGAAATCGATCCACGAAATCCGAAACAAACGCGATGAACCAGATTTCCAGATAACACTGACAGGCTGCGCCACAAGCAAGGGACCAGGTCAGAGCTGTCAAATGCAAGCCAAGAGCCCGAATTAGATCAAAGCTTTTCTTAGCCAGGAAAACACGCAAGCTCCAAGAGCCAGACCGCCGTGTAACAACAAACCGCCGTCTGGTGAAAAGAAAAGCAAAACGACTGCCATGGTAACATCCAAGCCTTCCCTGCGGGACTTTCTTTCCCGAAAATCCGTGTGATTGTCATCTCGCCATGGATGATTTCAATTTATTCTTTTATTAGGCATTCATAAAGTTCGGGGGGTGAGGGTTTTTCCGGGCCATTATTGGTTCCATCTAAAGATAGATCTCATTCGTGATTGGTTGCAAACCCCCTACCCCGGCGCCACTTTTATCCTTTCGCCCAGGGGTGAGCGATTGGATGGCAGGGGGTGTTACGGAGTCCCCTGATATTCCGATGTTTGGGAACGGAGACTGCCGCAAGGTCACTAAACCCTTAGGGGACTGCGCAATAAAACCATATCCGCATGTTTAGTATATAGCGTAGGATGCTACTAACGTCCGTACAGTAGCAGGTCGTCTAGAGCACCCTAAGAACATGGGTAGGGTATTAATTCTGAAAGCCCCATCTAGACGAGCTGCTGTTATACCGACTCCGGTTAGAGTCTCCGTCGATGTAATTTAAAATCATGCATGGAAGGAAATTGGCGACCTTCGAGAAGGCAACGAAGGAGTGTTAAACCACCACTACTTTCCTAGTACTTGCCACTACACTCCACGTTGCTCCATAGCAGAGGCCGACGAGTACTTGAAGGCCGAAAAGTTAATGTCAATCGCGACGTTGTAACATCCGACGGACTTAACGACGTAAGCAGATAGCCATCGCTTCGCTCCTCGAGGGCTTGCAGTGAACCCCTGTCTCGCCACCGAAAGTAGGGACGCCACCGCAGAAACCGTTGTAGCACAGACAACAGACCAAGAAATTACTTTGTGATGTGTTTACTGAACACAAAGAAAGAGAAGAAAAAGCAAAACAGGGTCATGATTCCTAGAGAAAAATCAACGGCTCTGATCATTCTCTCCATCTGACAGGTAAGAAATTGCGACTCACCTTGGTTCAACCCCACAAAGTACGGGTGTACGAGCTAGAGTGAGGTTGCCGTTGACGATCATGATTCTTCACCACTGTTAATTTGTCGCACACATATCAATTCGAACAATTGGTGACCGTCGAGCGTCGAGTCTGGCCTCAGTGACAGGTCCATTCGACTCCACATCAGCAGCACATCATGATACTAAAATGTCAACTAAAATCAAATAGTCTCGACCGTTGTCTCGCCTCATGGCATATTCTCGGTCTGCCACCGAACAGCTCTTTACTGGTTTAAGATGAACGGAGGTCCAAGCCAACGGAACAGCGTCTTTTGCGACGTTGACACCTGTGGATTCAAGACGGAGTATGGCGCGCATCCGCGGGCGGTAGGGTCTTAGTGATAGTGGGCAAGCGACCGTGCTGAAGGCCACGGGAAGCTGCGGCTTCCCCCGGCGAATCAACCGTACAAGTATGGGACCTGTGAGTATCCGTGTATCGATGCCTTAGGCTCTTGACTGTGGCCGCAGCATCCGAAGCATCGATTTAAACGACTCAACGGTGGTTCGGTACCAGATTTAGTATGTATGACATTGACCGGAACTCGGTTGGCTGGAATCCCGTGGGGGAATTGGGAAAGATACATACTCCGTAGGCATCACTCATTATCATGAGATTATACAAGCACCCACTAGGAGCATGTGGATCACCGGTAACGAAGGAAAGTGAAGCGCATCATGCAACGGTTGAAGGTGGACTTGGAGTAATTCTCAAAGAGGAAGGCCATTAGCTGATTTGGAATCCTGTGGTTTACAGTTGATGGCACGATTAATTATGCTGATCACTATGGAAGCATTGTTGGAACGCCTTAATACGGAAATACCAAAATATGAGAGGGCCATTAGGCTTGCCCTAACACACACACACAGAAATGTCTTACTCCGAAGTAGACATCAGTCTTTGTTCTACAGAAACGATCTACTATCTTAGCCAAAGCCACACATATATTAGCCTGTGGGGCATAGCTAGCAAGGTACCTTCTCGGTCGGGAAAGGCCGTCAATTAGGTCAGTTTCCGGAAATATTCGAGGTTTCCAATCCATCCGCTCGGAAGAGGTACCCAGTTCTGCGGTCAGACTTTCGTCGGAAGTTGGAAGCTCAACAGCTGAAACAGACTACGCGTCCGTTAATCCTCCAATCACCGGGTTTGCTCTCACCCAGTGGCGTGCTAGTCGCTTAGTAGTATCCCCTCGACAATGGAGATACCTAACCACCTACGTCCAAGGTATCCGCCACCAACGAAGTAAGAAATACTATCTATTTGAAGCTGTTGGTTCGAAAATTCCAAATGACGTTTCTAAAACCGTCACAAAGTATCTATACGAAGCGGGTCCTCGTCGTCATAGTGCCAAGACGTTCGAAGAAGGTTCCATTTGGCATTCTTTCCTCGACACGAGACTTATTTGACACTAGGACAATAGTCTTTTATCACTAGGTTTTTTTATTAGGTTTACTAACACACATCTCAGAACCAACACTCACACTGTTCCATATCGATAAGGATGCGAAATCCCTCATTTCCTCTTGGGTAATGTTAACCGCCAAGACTCGCCATCGCTATAGCCCGGGATCAGAATTGAACCCGATAACCGACGGGCCACAGTGGTTTTGCGGGGACCAACAGTACACCGTGTCCACTCCTCGACCCGGGATGCAGCTGCATGCATAGTCCTAGTTGGTGGGTGTTCTGTCTGGCGAAATGCTTGGGTTGGATTCATTCTGGAACCTGCGGTGTACATTGCCGCCTTCCATTGGCTTCCAAATCCTCCTAGCTTGAGTGCCGAGGAGGGGATACCCCGGCACTTGAGCTAGGACAATAACTCCCACTGTCAAAGGCTGAGGGAATAGAGCAAAAAGAGGCCCGTGGCGTGCAGATTTGAGTTCCGTTCCTGGAGCTTTGCAGCAGGAGGACCAACTAGCGGTGTCGATCACTAGCGGCAAAGTCAAACATATTGAACCTAGGCAATGCATTGCAGAATGACTGAGAGAGCAGCACGTGCGTGATACACCGTTGGTTTTCTAACCAATTGGGTGATTCCATGGCATCATGACTCGCTATCGCGGTTCTACTGCGGAGTACCGCGCAACGCTACTCCGTATGAGAAGATCATGGACGAATAATGTGACTGTGGGAGGGGAAGCCTTCTCCCGGGCCAAGCATTCCGGTTCCTGAATCTGGAGAACCTGGCCTGCCTCAAGCGAGAAGATTGGTCCCAGAGTCCGAGTCTAGTCCATGTGCGGCATATGCGGGCCGCTGGGAGTTGGAGAAAGCAAGTTGAACGTGGGCTCTACTATGCTGATCATGATTGCATCTTTTGAGGCGACCAAGGTTCTCCCCCAGTGCTTATCTCAGACGGGAAGGAGGTGTCACTCCTCGGTGAATTCACATAAACGAAGGTTTTCGGTTACCCACCGAGTCCCAGACTTGAGAAACTCTCTTGTTGAAGAGAGTGACAGGCTTCCAAATAGTGCCAACCCTTCCATTTGGAATGAGCCAATCTCATGTTGACTTTCGGTCTATTTGGAAGATGCGGAGAAGACAATAATTCGGGGATCTTCATGCACGATTTCTTTTCTCTGTCAGTTTGCATCTACAACGTTGCCATTTGCCACCACACTACGGAATAGTTGACTGTTGGTCATGGAAACGCAGAAAAAGCAACTTCAATATCTCTACCACAATGGGGTCATTGGAACCACCGAACCGTGAATGAAAACTGGTACTATCCCACGTCCGACTTCGCTAAAGGGCCCCTCTTGCAGTTTTGGAAGCTTTGGTCGGGGGGTTGGACGAAAATAGCGCCGACATAGACTGAAACTCTATCTGGATAGAATTTTACTCCAGAGGCACTATTTCTCCACGCACTATCACTGGGTTTACCTATGGAAGGAAGGGCCCAACTGATCGCTGCGTCTCACCGTGAGACCTTCCCGTGGTCATCTACGTCGTGGGTCCAGTGCAACCATGCTAATAGCCTGATATGCACCGAAGGGGCGATGAATTTGATAATTTTTTCCTCGCATTTCCGATCTCCGTCCTCTCCGTCCTGGACTCCTGGAGAGCCTCAATCTACGATTCGCAGTACCAGCGGCGACGGTGGACACCTGAAACACTGTGGCGAACAGGATTCCTGAGTGGATGGGGGTACCAGATCCGATACGAGAAACGATCGGTTTAGATCTTGCGGCGACATACTCGGCCCGTGGTTCACGGTGGTTGCTCGGGTCACTATGGATCATATGGTTCACAGATAAGAAAAGATGAAGCATTCGTCGGTACCGGAAGGAACAGCGCTCAGGTTCCCGCGTTAGCGAGTTTTGTTTTGCTCGTGCACGACCAAGGTTCCTAGATTTAGATTGTCTATCTGAATCGGGGAGAACCGTGGATGTCGGAGAACAGCGCAAGCAGAAATGACGACATTCGTGCAGTGCAATCTATTGCGATAGAGAATTCATACGCTGACGCAACATCGAACACTTTCAACTAGTATCCGCAGACCTGCGTTGGTCATACAGTAGTACACAGTACGCGGAAACTGGATCGGCAACTGGCGCACGTCCTTCGAAACTACGTTCAACTATTCAGGACGACAGCTATTCGCTAAAATACCAGACACACAAACGTCTTTATCAAGAACAAACCCTTCCACCGCCAAGGCCAATGCCCTCAGCATCAAGGTAGGACAAAGTGCCCAGCGATCAACAAAGAAATCCAGCAAAAGAAAAGTAGGACAAAAAGGCCTCAGTGGATGGTGTTTGAGATCACATTCCCAGTGGGAATCAGTCTCTTCCTATCATATGTTTAACATCCAATTGTCTCATCATAAGCCTTATTTGTTTATGGAAAAGAAGAGAGAGAAAAAATCCGAAAGAAAAATTTTCATATCAGTAGCTTATGTAATCATTTACATTACCTAATTCGACTCGGCTAATAGTGTCCAATGGATTGGGAAAGTAAGTCCGCTTCCGAAAAACCACAGGATAAATATCTCGCGATGCTGCGATTCTTTGAGAATTTTTTTCTTTTCTTTCTTCGTGCGGCGACGCAACTACTATTTCACCCGTGTTGCTTGGACATCATATTTCCCCCATGATGTGACCAAGTGTCAGTTGCGTCACAGAGAAATGAAATTGCACGCCGGTTCTACTTTATTGGTCTTTCTGAATTTTCTAAGGATGAGACCATTTGGTTTGGGATCGGACATCTCTTTTAGTCCCCCATCAACAATCTTGGCAGCGCCAAGTACTTGGAGGGGGATCTACAGGTCGATGATAGTAGCTGGTTATAATGCAAATTTTTCAAGTCAATATTGCTACTGTAGAATCGTAATGTCCGTCTAAGGTATCCGGTATCCTTGTACGCCGTCATATCGAGTCTATGCTTATTCACCAGGCTCATCACCAATCTTCTCCAGCTTGCCCATCTCTCTCTTTTCGCCTGCCTCACCAAAGATACGGATACGGTCCACGCGCAGCTTTTCACTGTCCCCATCCCCATCCACAAAGAACATGATCAACGACGTAACCCTCTGGAATTTGACAAACCGCAAATCAATCTTGGCCGTTCCGGTCTTCTTATCCCAATCTTCAGGCTGGATAGTCACCGTCTGCACAGGATCGATACCCTCCGCCTCGTCAAAGCCCAGGACATGCGAGCGGTTCGTGTAGAGATGGATCGTCTGCGGGCGCATGGGAAGCTCATCACCATCACTGGGAGGCAACGAAGTAATCTGCAACGAATGCACCTTGAGCGTCGACTGGAACGGAACAAAGAGCATAAGCTGTTCATCGGTATCGCTCTCGACCCAATCCTTAGCCTTTCCCTTGCCGTTGTTCAGCGCCGACGGCTTCGAAGTCTCGAAGAGTGTCTTCGCCGTTCCGAACTCGCTGTCCCGGTTCAGCAGCTCCAGGCCCTTGGGATCGTACTGGTCCGTGATGTCGGCGTAGCCTTTCGGTGCGGCCAGCCCGATCCAATCTGCGTCGGAGCTGCCTGATGAGCCCTCGCCGCCGTCGTCGGGTTTGCTGGCCTCCGATGCGAGTTTGCGGACCACCTCCGACAGCTTCTGGGGGTCGGCGCCTTTGACGGTGGAGGTTGGACGGCCGCGCTCGAACACGATGAAGGTGGGCATGCTGTAGGTTTTGTAGTGTTAGTACGGTTGTAGGTGTTGGTGCTGGGGTGGGGGACGCACGCTGTCACTCCGTAGGCCTTAGCAAGGTCCTGTTGGTGATCGACGTTGATCTTGGTGAAGGTGATTCGGTTCGGGCGTGACAGCTGGGCTGCCAGCTGCTCATAGGCAGGGGCGATGGCTTTGCATGGTCCGCACCAGTCTGCGTAGACTGTGATCATCAGTTAGCAGCTGTAGCATGTTGTAGGTGGTCTTGAAGCTGGGGCGGGGTGACGCAAGGGGAGCGAGGGGAGCGAGGGTCGGGTTGTGAAGCTTACAGTCCGCGACAACAAAGCGAGACTTCGTCAGCAGGGTGCTGAACTGCTCCTTGGAGGAGATATGAACGGGGCTCGACATTGTGGCGGTCGAATGGGGGGTGGAAGAGGAGGGAACGAGGAAGGACGAGGAAGAGGGGTTGATTTTCCGATATGTCATCACACTCCGCGGATTCGCCGCAGATGATTTAAAGCTCCCAGACGCTACACGCGAATTCACTATGTAAATGTGTAACGTGGTTCAGATAAATGCTAGGTTTTTCTTGGATTTTATGGTAAGAATAGGCTTTTCTAGTTGCAGAGCGTTATTCGTTGTGAAGCTGGTTTATGTACTGGTACGGTGATCTTATATATATAAAAGCCTCAATGTATTTCTGTCACCACACACTGTACATGCTAAGGGTGTCTCTCAGTATGCTGATAACATGTATATCGCAAATGAACACTTCTCCCCTTTCTCCCTCATCATCTCGCGAAAATAGAACATCTAGCTCCGCGATCTATCACCCTCAGTCACTCAACTCGGATGTCGTTAACGGGACTGCTTCGCCCTATTCCTTTGGCGTCTTTGCATGAGACAAGCCCCAAAGCATCCCGCGACTAAAGGTACGGTCGGTATTGCATCACGGCGAAGCGACCATAATTTGGAGTGGCACATAGCAAAGTGCAAGCCACGACTCAAGTCTCAATAGAGACAAAAGTCTCGAAAATCATTCGAATCCTTCAGTCCGATGCACGTTCAACCATCCTCAACCGCAAACAAGATTTTCATCCACAAACTACACCCCCGACACCCAATAACAATCTCCCCATGTTCAGCCTCCCTCTCCAGATCCTCCTCCGACACCAAGAATCCCTTCTCATCACCACACCGACAGCCCCTGTACCAGAAAGCCGAATCACCCTCTTCCTCACAGGCCAGATCCTCCAGATCAACCACCTCCAACCCAGTGTGAAACACCGCGCCCGTCTTCTCGCGCTCAACAATCTTCGCCCGGTCTAGTCGCAAAGCGCGATCATATTCTGCGCGGAGCTGCGGATTGGAGAGGGTCTTGTAGGCTGTTGTTATCTCGTCGATTGTGTAGGGTTTGCCGTCGCGCGACAGGTCTTGGTTGGATCGGGGGAGGTCGGCGCTGTCTGCGACAGAGGAGGCTTTGTCTGGGTGGTGTTTTAGGAGGGCTTTATGGTAGGCGAGTTTGAGTTGTTGCTTTGAGAGTTGGGCGGTGGTTTCTGTGGATTGGATGTTGAGGATTTCGTAGTAGTCGGGGGTGACTGCGTTTGAGCGGGTCATTGTGTTTCTCTTTTGAGGGTATTTAGTTCATCTGTGTAGAGTTTTCCAAAAATATTTGTATGGAGAACCTTGAGTGTGTATGTTCCAGTAAAAATCGGGTTAGACGGTGGGATGGCGGTTGCGGAATTGAAGTTCAAGACTTGCCGCGATGTCGGCTTTTGTCTCCGCCGCCACTTTGCAATGTGTTACTCTTTCTACCAATTGCGAATGCTACGCACCGTTTATCTTTCTACAGTGATACGTGAAGTACCTTCTGGCAGTTCGGCATTGATTAAGTTCGATGAATTGTTTGATTCAAAGATTCAGTCTTTTCTACCAAACTTCCAATTGCCTGTGGATATCCTCCACATATACATGGCAAAGTAATATGAAACCATCTCTGATGGCCAGTATCTAAAATGACACGCCGGATATCAAACAGAAAAAGGAACAGTGCGCTGTAACAAACCAACCAAAAGCATGCGACATCAGGACATCAAAACCGCTTACTGAGAGGTCTTGAAGACGATGCGATCCTCGGGCTTGCTCTCGAAGGGAACGCCGAGCTCGAGGAGCTTGACGTAGACATCGGCGAAGTCCTTGAAGAAGGCATCACTGTCGCGGGCGTAGCGCTCAACGTGCTTCTTGAACGCCTTGTCCTTGACGAAGGCCATGTCGGCGGGGAGCATCATCAGGGTTCCGGTGGTCTTATCGGTGAACTGGGCAGGGCCGTTCCACTTTCTGGGCTGCCACTTCTCATCGATCAGCAGACGGAAGAACTCGTTGGTGAAGACAGTAGGGCTGAAGTTCCAGGGACCATCGAAACCGGAGCGGTCAGGATGGGCACGACCGAGGGCGTGGGCGCCGACCAGAGCCACAATCTCCTGGTCGTTGAATCCCATGCGGTAGAAGATGTCACGGACGTGCTGGTGGTCCTTGGAGGCGTCGGGCAGACGGCCGTCAGGGGTGCAGGCAGCGACGTCCTTGTCCTGGCGGCCGGGTCTCCAGGGGATGGCAGGGCCACCCAGCTCCTGGATGGCGCAGGAACCAGCCAGAGTCCAGAGATCGGAGTAGGTGATCCAAGGGAACTTGGCCTTGACAGGCTCCAGGAAGTCTCTGGCAGCCTTGAGACCAGCGTTGGCGCCGTGGTCGGACTCAGGGGCGAATCTCATGGTGGCACCGTTGCTACCTCCGGTACCAGTCTCCTTGTCATAGGTGCCACTTGCGTGCCATGCCAGACGGACGAGGACCTATGGAAGATCACATCAGTTCCAATAGCTTACGCGACTTGAGTTTGAAGGCTTACCGGTCCATAGCTGCCGTCATCATAGTCAGTCTCATCGGCGAGGCGACGAGCAATCTCGTCGTACACCTTCTGGTAGTCCTCCTTGGTGGGGACGAAGTTCTTGGAGCTGACGGAATCGCCGCCCTGCAGGTAGAAGTATGCACCAGCACCACCGGCAACAGCGAGACCAGCCCAGAGGAAAGTGTTGCTGGACTTGGCCTCACCAGCCTCGGAAGCGTAACCGCGACGAGCCGAAGCACGGAAGGCCTGGGTGGGAAGAGCGAAACGAGTGCTGCGGACCGCAGGTCTGACGGAAGGAGTCGAGCGGAGGAAGGCCCGGGAAGCGGTTCTCGCAGCTGAGGCCATTGTGAAGGTGTTTTAAGGAGGTGATACAAAGGGGATGGAGATGGATCAACAAGAGAAACGACTACGGCAGATGAAGTCGAGAAGAAGGAAGATGAAGGAATGAAAGGAATGAATGAGCGAGAGGAGAAGAGGAGAAGTCGGACGACGGCAGGGATACTACTAATAGGTACTTCCGAATGGCTTTCCAGGAGTCCGAAGGTCATCGAAACTGGCGATACGCACCAATCAGAGTGTTTGGGAGCTTCTGTCTGGACCAGAGCTTTTTATTAAGCACTCCGCATTTTGTGCAGCTCTTTGGTTCCTTAGTCTGAGGGGATGCTCGATTGATTGCTTGGACCACCGTGGACGCCTCCTCGATCCATGGCTCTTTGTCAATTTCTCATCCGGCCTCGATCACAGAAAACCTTCACAGCATCATGATCATTCTTGCGATTCTATTCTGATTCAGCAAACACACATGTTCTTTGTGTAGACGGCTGCGACATCTTCCCAAACAACATCAACCCGATCTCCAGGTCGGCTCCACATGGTCAAATCATCTCCCTCTTCCGTTACTAATTGCGACACGCTGTTTGGTAGACATGACCCACTCCGTCTGAGTAACCGAGGATTATTGAATTCCATCCTTTGAGAGAATCGAGACCCCCTCACATTAGAAAGCGATCTTCGAAGCGAATTCTTTGTCAACTGCCATTCGCTGCCCTCGACCGTATCACATTCCCCTACCTCAAGGGGCATCAGATTCCTCATATCGATAAATCCACACTACGGAATTCCACTGCAAATCCTCCAGCTTTTTTCTCTTCGCGTTCGGAGTTCCTCGCCGCGTGATCCGCCCAGGGAGCCTTATGTAAGCTCATACAGTTCGCTAGTTCAAAGGGTGAATGCCTCAGCTTCTATAAAGCACTTTGCTCCTAAGCACACTTATACTTGGCTCAGCTTAATATTTTCTCAAATACCTGTCTAGTCTTCACCATTGCTTCTACGAATTAACTCACTATAGCTTAGAATAGACACTTCATCATGAGAGCCAAGAAGCAGACGTGATTATAAGCCTTACCACCCATTAGTCTTAGCAGTTAGACAAGTGCTATACTAAATGGTGATACTTTATCGCTCGTTATGTATTTTTACAATCAACTTGGGTCTTTGCAGTATTCAGAGGCTAAAGCAGTATTGATTGTAGTACTCCGTATCGGAGATGCTTTAATAAAAGCAGAGAGAGAAGAAGTATATATACTTCAAATTCCACGATCGACACCTGCATTCCAGGGAGGCTAAACATCGAACAGAGCTGACGATGGTGAGTGTGATGTTAATCAACGATATTATAAATTGCCTACAGCACGTTTCCAATTATTTGGTACACCTTGATAATAGAAAACGGGGAAATATCAAGGTAATGTGATAGATATAATATCTAATAATATACAAATAGTAAGTTGAACAGGTGCAATCGAGGACTGGTCTGCTGCTATTCTTAAAACCTTTATGATTAACCTCCAGTTGTGATGATAAAAGAGGCCATATTGGGGCATAAAAATATATTCGGTAATCATCTATGATTCATTGGATACAACTATGCTTTCTATGGATATATTCACCACATATGTATGTAATCACAATAATTGATACCACAAGGCTACCGTCGAGGTTAAAAACCACCATATCAAGTCTGCAAGACATGTACGCTTCAAAAGTAGTTTACCGCAATATGCTCATCCATCAAGTTTGTCAAATCCTCAATAAAACCACTCGCAATCACCGCTGCCACTCCAAACGCAATCGATATATACCAAACTCGCGCAAATGCTGGAGCAAAGGCATTGATAACAGCATCATGTAGCATATTCAGTTTCTCGGCCGTGTTGAGGGCAGAAACACTCAGGGCCCATTCCTTCCATGGCGTTTCCAGAAGGGTGGGCATCATAGTCTCCAGTACGTCAAAGTCGGTTATTCCGGTCTCAATCGCAACGGGAACAACATACTCGTATGTGTTATGCGTGAGCACGGAAACAAACTGAGTGTAAAAGATGCTTGTGCCGATAAGCTTGACCAATGCTGCGAAGGCAAACGGTAAGACAGGTCCCTGTCGCAATTAGATCATCTGGACAGATGACTGTCATGATGAGCTGGTTGGGAATCAAGACGCCGCCAACGGCGATCAGGGACAGAACTAATGGGGCCCAAACAATGTTTATGTTGTGGGTGTCTACTGCAACCATGCAGGATATGGCTGTGGATTGTATCGTCAGAATGCTGAACACGATTAAGCCGAATCCTTCTTTATATATCTCATTTACCGATAGCTTGGATTATGCAGAAAAAGCTCATGATCCATCGTAAATGGCCTTTGAAAGCAGAAACCATAAGGGCAGAGATGATGGCTCCACCCATGATACAGAACCCGAAGGGTAATGTTCTGATGCCCAGTTCTGTTTCATCAGAATTATAGACACCAACGGCCTCCAGGACCCAGAACACAAGAATTGATACATAGTTAATGCCAGAAAAGAGGATAACCAGCATTAAAGCAGTGAATGTCCGAGGATGCTGTAGCAGTCGACGCGGGAGCATCGGATGAGGAGCCAGAAAGATCTCATAAAGAAAGAGGAGTACGCCGGACGCGAGACCAATCTTAAGAAAAGCAATAACTCGGGGAGAGTGCCAGGGGTACGCTTGACCACCCCAGTTAAACCCGACAAGAAAAAGGACCGTTCCACAGGCCATGAGAAATCCGCCCAGAAAGTCGATCCGCTTAACTTTCTGGAACCAAGTCAAGTTCGCTGAGTTTGGCCGAGGCGGGGGCCTGTAGAATAGGAAGACGATAATAAAAATCAAGAAATTCCAGACTGCAATCATGCAAGCACAATATCGCCAGTTGGTTCTTGAAATCAGCTCCCCGTAGAGCGATACCGGGGCGAAGGGTAAAAATGCCGCTACGACCATAGCAGTGTAGTATCCTCTGTATTTGATCGGTACAATTTCAGTGATAGCTGCAATAGCCATAAGCTCTTGCACTGCAATTCCCACTCCGGCAAGAACTTGGCCAGCTGTATAGCCACCCGCTGTGGGCGTGGACGCGCAGACAATCACTGCGATCATTGAGGATGCAATGTCGGCCGGAGTGATTCTTTTGCGGCCAAACATGCCTGCCAGGGGTCCGGCAAATGGAGAGATTACGCCACAAGAGACTATTTGAGTTGTGAAGAACCAGATGAGCAGGCTTGATGCATTGAAGCTGGCAGAGACAAGGGGTGTGATGGCTGCGAACACGAAAGGCTGGACTTGGGAACCCAAGGATGCCATTCCCAATCCAATGATGACCATCACAAACTTCCAATCCGTGAGCTAAGAGGAAGAATGCATGTTAGAAGGTCAAGTCTGCAAGATCGAGAAGGCGACGTACCCTGGGAGCGCTCTGATTGCCAGCCATATCTTTTTGTTGAACATTTCCCTCGATATCAGTCGCTTCTTTGGCCCATTCAACTTGTTCCTTGTCCATTTTGCAATTCGCTTTGGTACTCATTTGTGGGGGAGAAATCAAGAGTGCAGTGTGTCAAATTGGATTTCCCGGATAGCAGCGACAGTATCTATATATGCGTTTTGACGGCGATGCGACCTCTCTTCAGTAGTCCTTCCTAGCCCCGAATCTCGGCGTCATATGAATCTTACCCCATAATTCGACTCAAAACTGAGACTAGTATAAATCGTGCTAAGTTTGCGGGGAATCCGGCACCTGCCCGGCACCTGGTCTGATCCTGAATGTCCGGGTGTGAACATGGAGCATGCTTCGCCACAAGCTATGGTCCCCACAAAGCCTTATCTATCTGACCTGGTCTGCAAACCGCGTAACTGGACTGAAGTATACCAAGGAGAGAGTCTTTGGCTAGTTTCTGGACGTTCTCTCCTGTTGGTGGGTGCTTCGGGGGAAAGGAAGAGTTACAAGGCAAATTGTCTCGAGACTCCACCTCAAATGGAAGTGATTCAGGAACTTGGGGAATCTTGGTAGATTGATGATAGGGCAGCTCCACGGCAGTAATTTTGAATGATAGCCCTCAAGTACTGGTACATTTGTATTTGACTTGAGCCGTAAGATGTTTTACTCTTAGATTTCCCCAACTTTTGCAACATTTGTACTTCCTGGCATTACCCTCTCTGGAACTTCCTTGTTTGGAGGAAGATTGCTATAAATCATCTCTGAAGCTTTATTAGCAGCAAACTGCCAACCATGCGGCTCGCCGTCCGTGATTTCGAGGTCAACCAGTGCCCCATCAAGCCGGGCCTGATGAACAAGATTATGAGTATCATCAAGGAAGATATCATGACCGCTAATACTGATCCATGAATGTGCCGGGAGCACCTGCTTCCAAGCCTGTCGACCTGTGAACGGCCGTGTAAAGTTCACAATCGCGAGAGGCGGCAGATGCCCACTAAGATCTCTCGGGATGAAAGTATTCACGTCTCGATCTAGAAGGTGTTTATTGAGAGCATCCTTATACCTGTCTCTCTTGAATGACGGTGATTCATTTGTGAGGTTGCTCCATGGACAGAGAAGCAAAGAGCCCCCAGGCTTTGGAAGGGTTGTTTCTGTCAAGGCAAGTAGAAATGATAGAGCTAAATGACCCCCGGCGGATTCTCCTCCAACAACGATCCTACTGGCCTCAATCCCCTCGTTGAACAGCAAATGGCGGTAAGCAGCCACAGCTTCTTCTTGCTGACGTGGATAAGTCGCGAATGGTGCTAGCGTGTAGTCCACGGAAAATATGCTGGCTGCACATTCTGCAGTCCTTAGCAGAGCCACAGCCTCACCCAAGGGGCCGCCCAAGTAGTAAGCACCCCCATGAAACCAGAGAAGTACTACGTCGCTGTCCTTTGGCCGTAGAGGTTTCTCAGGCGGCCCTTGGCAGATCCAGTAACCCGAGCACAGTCCTTCGGATACTCTGATACACAGCTCGTCTTTCCAGTTCATGAACCTGGGTACATTCAGAAAGACTGCGGGATCCTTTCGCTTGAGCACTTGATGTAGAGTTGGTACAGGAAGAATGGAGAGCCTGAAGGATTTGTGAATGTCCAACCTCATTTGACCGACCGCAAGATTGCTAAGAACCTACCCACGGAGCATTGAGCAGAGCATTGAGCGGCGCAAGTCCTCCCTAAAGGGAATCTCGTTTTCGAAAAGTGCGCGGCGAACAAGTAAGGAGATTATTATCCAGGGCACAACAATGATAACCACCGCTGCAAGTATGAAGATATCTCGCATCACGAAGGCAGCAGTGACAAACTGGGCAGCAAGGGAGATCTGGGTCTAACAAAACTTGGAAGTCTCTGTGGCTGAAGGATTCTGAGGATTGAGTCGTGGAATCTGACGAACGGCTGCTGCCGAGGCTCGCAAGCTAGGTCATGTTGAGACCTTTTCTCTGTATACTCAACCATACCAAGGGTCTGCTTTGATAGATCGTCCTGGATCCGTAGCCTATCAGGAGGTCTCAACCAGACCCACACCGGGGGCCGGACTGTGAACTTAAAATGACCGGAGACCGGAGATATGTCGCGGTAACGCAACTGTAGAGTTCTTGTGCAAGACAACGGTGCGTGCGGAGACTTGTTTACTGGGCAGCTATCATGTCGGTGCTAACGGTATTGATGCAAATGTTTGAATCCAGACATTTGCTCAAAACGGGAGGATAGATGTGGCGTTAGACGTAAAAGGCCTTCATCAGATCATACTGTGCAGTACTAGATGAGCTAGGGTCGCTTTGGACATGACTCTCGGTGGAGGGCTCCAGTCCCTGTGGATATAATGCGCTGTGTTCCTGCAAGCTCTGCTCGATGCGATCCACCTTTTCCAGAATACTATCACCATATACCTTCGCCGCATGGGTTGCGTCGATCGCGATTTGAGACATCAACTGAGCAACATCCCTCACCGTACGGAGGTATTTCTTGGTGTCTTCATAGTGCATATAGAGAATCTCACAACTCCTTAGAACGTATTCGCAGCCATAAACCATTTTGAGGAAAGCCGTATCTGCTAGGTAGCGCAGGTAATCCATCGCCAGTGGCGACAGCTCTGTAATAAAGCCGCAAAAGTGTGCAGCACCGTGGATCGATTTCATGACCATTTCCAACTGCGTAGAATACGGAAGGGCCTCAGTCGAGGACTCGCGTAGAAGACGTACCGAGTAAGTGCTGATACAGAGCCTGGTGAAGCGATAGTTGAAGGCGATGAAGGTTAGCGCCCTGTCAGAATAGCTTGCCCCTAAAGGAGAATGAGTTTATCCTGTACTGGAAGTCTAGCAAGGAATGAACCTGAAAAGATAGAACGGACTACAGAAGTTTATAGATACACTTCCGTACACATAGGCAGATGTGAACAGTGAAGTATTCGCAATCGATCAGGTAATTCAAAGGAGGTCATCGCTCTCCAGATTCATATTTTATCTTCGTTCTTTGAATCTCTACTCACCGGGAGTAGCTGACCATCATCACTCACTGATCTATCACGTGATTGCCATGAGCGGCTCACGGATCCCGGCTGAAAATTACTGCCTGAGCCTGAGCACCTGTCGAAGAGGTGACTGAATATTCAAGCCAAAGTACGTACACAATATCTACAGCAACATATCGAATACAGTTCATGATGTCCGTCGTAAAAATAGTCCTGCCGTTCGATCAAAGCGAACACCAGGGTGGAGTAGACGCAGCCCTGCTAAAAGCTGTTTGGTTTTGATCTCCCACTGAACGAACGATAAAAAAGTATGCCTCTTCGCCATTGAAAAGGCTAGACGCGCACTGTGTGGTATTGTTCGGTATGTCCTACGGATTGTCTGTCGATCATTGAATGCATTAAACAATGGAGGGTCAGATTATGATGCTCAAACATAGAAGCACCATGCGCTGATGAGAAAGAGAAGTTCTCCCACGGGGATTTCACTTCGGAAGAAATACTCCGTGACCAGCACGGGTCACATGACTGCTTCGGTTAATCTTAGTCTCCCTGTACTCCGTACCTCTGTGTGTAACTATTCGGTGTTGGTATATATTTCTGGGCGTACGTGATGAATATCCTGATCCAGTACTAGTGTAGTCTCTCAATATACATTTCATACTGATTTAAATCATAACACAAGTTCCATATCTTGAGTGTGCTCACCTCAACTTGAACCCCCAACCTCCTGACAAGGACCCACCACAGCAGCGACTCATCACGTGAGAACATACGATAAAAACTTTTCACTTCAACCAGCCGCTCTTCCTTTTCTTTTCTTTTCTCACACTTTTACCTTGCATTAGAGTAATCTAATGTAAACGATCGCATAATCAACCTACATACTGGTCCACCCACAGGATCGTGGGTCATATTGGCGAACCAGATTGAAGTGGGCAGCTTAAGGCTCTTCTACCGTGCTGGATTCCTTCGGGGGTCTACGTGCGATGGTGGCCGGAGCCATCAGCTGCTCATACATCCTTTACTGACTACCTGTAATGTTTAATTGCGTAGAATGGTCTGTGGTCTTCGACTGCGGTATGAGATATTCTTGTAGGGGTTCCTGCTATCACCTTACTGGCAGGATGTATCTCCAAACCCATGAAGACCATGAGTGTCATGATATTGCTTAAGACGGGCTCCGTGGACATGGGATGGCCATTAACGTCGAAATTGTCGAGACCAAGACTCACCGTCTCCATTCCCGTAGAAGCATACGCTGGTGGGTCACATTGCCATGATGCTGCAATGTTGGACAGGCAATAGTTGCCCACCTAGAAGCTTGAGGCAAGCTGCTCCAAAGCAATGGGAGTGGCCGTATCTTTTCATTCTTTCATGTTCTCTTCCCGTAACAAGATTTTCATGGCGGATGAAGGAGGACGGCTTGAGCTATTGACCACTGGAGGCACATTGAAAGTCTAAAAGCAAAGAAGCAGAACAAGTGATCTCGATACCGACACAAAACCGGCGCGAGATATATAAAGAGGTCCTTGGGAGAACCTGAAGTCTGAAAACTAATCAAGGAGGTGTCTTTGAGCAGATTGTTATGAGATAGCAAGTAGCATTCATTCGCTGCGACTCAGCTGTCATGTAAAAATGGGTTAAGGAGTCTCAGTAGCATCTACTTCATAGTTATGCTAGCATCTATAAGAATTTGAGTATTAAAAAGAATGGTTTTTTATTGGAGAGTCTAGATTGATGAGATATGACAGGGCGGGTATTCGTCCCCCATAGAAAATACCACTATGCAAAGCACACTATCTTTATAACTCAGGATGCTAAATCAACACGCCTGTAGACGATCCTTAATGGCTTAAGTAAGAAGCGATCTTTCGAGGTTTTCAAGTGATGGATCCCAATGAATATTACTACTGACATGAAAACAAGCAGTGAGAAGCATCCTAGCATATTCCCCAGTCCCAATATAATAGGACCTACTACACGCTATAGTAAGAAAAAGCTATGGACGAGTTACTAAATCTTCATACCAACTGCTAGACATCACAACGAACTTTGGAAGACTCACTTGGATACAAAAGTTCTTGGAAACACCACTGTGGTAGGAAGATGGCCTTTACCGTTTCATCATCTCCTCATTTTATTCGTCTGCTGGTGAAGTTGGAGAGGATTCCAGCCAGCACTCTTTATTGGCCCAGTGTCGAAGATACTATAGCTAGTAGGAATGTTATCTAAGCTTAAATAGTAGAATATCGTTAGGTATTCCTTTCTACAACATACAGTAGATCACTGAATGCACCACAGCGGCAACCCCAACCAAACATAGACACATCTTTCCATGCAGTTCCAGACAACTGAGTAACTGTCCCGTCCTAATCATCTGCGCCGCCTCCTGTGCTCGTAGTGGTCCTCGGTTAACCGCCGAAAAGATCTCCCCCACCCGTCTGCCCCGCTGGTGTCTCGACGGACTAAAGACCAGCGTCTCGCAGGTGGGCGGCAGAAGACTGGCCTGGACCAGGATTAACACCATGTAAGAGGGAAGGAGGAGAAACAGCTGGGCAGAGAGCATGAGCCCTGATACCAGGATGTCGGATCTCACAATGTACAATAATCCCGCCATTGTGACTTCCTCGTCTGGCACTGGGGCGATGCTGCTGTCGAATACAGCCGGCACATGCAGCATCACCGTTTCAGCCGCGGCATAGGCTAGAGTGGGAAGCACCAGCCATCGTCGGCGGTCGCCGGGGTTGGACACGAAGCGCAGCTGGTCACGCGGCAGGATAGTACGCGCAGTACAGAGGAAATGGGTCTCGGCGAGCAGGACTGATGCGAGGATATGCGCGGCTGAACTGGGAAGCAGAGTAGTTGATAATTTCGCCACCGAGATGTGCATGGCCCAGTAGGTACAGGCGGAACCGATGCCATTCAGGAGAAGACGGACACCCCCACTGCGGTAGAGGATGGCACTAGTTCGGAGCAGTTGGCGACTGGAGGGAGCTGGCTTCTTGTCCCCTAGCTCAGAAGTATCGGCCTGCTTCTCTACAGTTTCAAGGATTAAGATAGACATTAGAACATGGCCAATGATGTATCGTATCTAGGCCCTGTTAGCCTCTGAGAAGAACAGGGGTTCGTTATTAGTCACTCACTAGGAGGTTAAGGATAAGCCCTAGAGTAATCGGCACTAATAGTAAAATATTATTCGTTTGGGCAGGTTGATTTTGGAAAGATCGATGAGTTCTCGCAAGTAGTGGGTCATCTCCTGTGGAATGAATAAAGGTATTAAAGAGTTCCCGACAGAGGGTCAACAAAAAGTGTGGGCGTGGCTGGTATGCCATCGTATGCTGTAGACAGTGAGTATAAGCAGGAAGCTGAAGTTGTTCGCTTTCTTTCCGTGGATGGGATTATTCTTCATATATGGCTCCATCGACCCTCTCACAAAAATCTGGATGAGACTAATCAAGGCCAAGAAAACCAAGCTACTGCCAAGCTAATTCAGCTAATGCAAAACTAAACCCTTACAGCGAAACTAAGCCCCTTGATCCTAGGTCATTGCCGCAAGAGCCATAGCTATAACAGGCTATTGCAAGACCCCTAGATCGACGGCTTCGTGCCCGACCTAGGCAGAAGCGAAAGCCATCGAATCCTGGATCCTCAATGCTACTGTGATAGGGTGTGAAAGGAAAGGGCCACCGTGGCAATTTCACCACCTTTCTCTAACTGTACCTATACTATATGGCCATATTGACCAGGGTAAGAATTTTACATTCTTTTCGTACCCTACCACAGTCCCATGATGAATCTCTAGGGTGCTGGGAACCTCATCTGGACCCCGCTCTAGGTAATATCCGAAAGCTCATCACCTGAGTTACTCCAGAGTAGATACTTCCTTATTCGCCGTTGTCTTGAAATATCCGTCGGAAAACAGCCATAGCTTGACCTAAGCTCGTAGCTTGTTTATATTATATAACTTGAATCTAGAAAAGCATAGACATAACAGCAAGGTACTGGGTAGTCAGAGAAATCTAGTAGAATAGAATGTGATTATAGAGATGTATCTTTGATATAAGATAGAAGAGAATAGAGGAAGAGAGAATGGAAGAGGAAGAGGGTAAGGTTAGGTCTTTTACATCAAGAGGGGGGAGGTTGTATGATAGTGTGTATACGCTGCTGTTTACGAGATGGAACGAGTCAAGTGTGGTTTTTCGATGGTCAGCCTCCCATGTATCGTTGTGCTTGTACAGATTGTGTAAGCCGGAGTATATAGCTCCTTACTAGCTATAACTATTCTATCTACTCCAAGATCGTTTGTATTGATCCTCCGGGTTCGCTTGCTCGTTTCAAGTCATGTAATCTGAACACAAGATTAAAGCCACCTCTGCGATGTATTTAGCTCCGATTGGCTGCTGATATTTGTACTACCAACACGGCAAATCATAATGTCGAAGTCAATATACTGAAAACGAAACGGCTCTGATATCTACCGTCCAAGTCAAGGAGCTCTATCACCCTTTGGCCCTCACTCACTTACAAGACGGGCGCTTATATCCATACTTCTAGAATGGCAAACACCTCTAGTGTTCTCTCTGAAGCCTTCCGCCTTCATCAGGTAGTTCGGTGCTCACTTGCCGAAGAAGATCCTTGTCAGGGTGGCTCACACAAAGTGCTCAAAGTTGTCTTTGGAGATTCCGTGCAGTGGGCTGCACGCCTATGCCATGATCCTAACAATTGGAAATATGAGTTGCGTGCTGTTAAGATGTTTCAACACATCAAACAAACCCATCCAGACATCAGAGCACCAAGTGTGTCTTTCAAGGCAGAAAACCCTGTCCTGTATTCAGAGTGGGTTACTGGTAAATCGCTGAAGGTTTGGAACTCCCAGATCCCTCTTAACAAACGTCAAATGCTTCTCGAGGGCCTTGCGGACTTCTTACTGCAGTTACGGACTACTGCAGTCCCCCTGATTTTATTCCAGAGCAAAATCCCCGGTATTCAGCTTGGCTCACGGAGAGCTTAGACCGAGGTCTCCGACGAACTCTGACTGGAACTGCTAGATGGGGTGATGCCATCGACTATCTGATCATGAGGTCGATGATCCCCGAGTATGCTGGAGAATATGACAAGTACACAGATGTTGGCTTCGCCCATGGAGACCTGAATGCGTATAATATCATGAAAGATGATGACTTTCACTTGACAGGGTAAGCGCGCGTCGTTTTCTTAACTTTTTCTCTTTAACAACTTTTCTAATGGATGGCTCAATTCCAGGGTGGTCGACTGGGATTGGATATCTGTCGCACCGCTCCCCGCCGTTATACATTAGCCCTGGTTCATAGCCGATATTCCGGGATGGAGCAATGAGGGCGTCGCCGAAGGAGAAAGCTTCGGCGAGGATCGTTCTTTTTCTTGAGAATGCAATCAAGGACAAAGAAATATCGCGACAGTTACCGGCTACCGTATCAAAGTTGCTGCGACATTCTGGTAGGAGACTGTTTTTTCAGTCCGCCTTCCACTTCAAGGGCATCCATGAGAAGTTTGTTAAGTTACACTGCGCACGAACAGAGAAGAACCTCAAGGCTGCGAACTCCCAGCTGAATGCCGTGCTTTCTTTGTATCCCGAGCTGAATGAAACAGAAGGGGTGCAGAGAATCAAGGATTTGCTTCGTGACATGTGCCTGGAGCCGTAAAACGCAAAAGTGTCAATATAGGATGCACTTTGTTACTCCGAACCGTAAGCATGGCTAGATAAACTTCTCACGACGCGGAAATAGTCCACAACGAAGTAATTCATGGTATATCCGGTTGCTTCTAAAATGCAGAGGGCTACACGATCAGCGTGGCCTAGAACAATATTTCTTTGAGTTGCATGTGCGAAAGAAAATGCATTGTAGAAGTTGTTCTTATATGCCTCTATCCCCATCCTGCTTAGGGCTCTTGAGGTATTTCTTAATCTATAACTCTTCACAGAACCCTATCATTGGCATGACAGACTGAAATATCGAAAGCATAACACATTTTAATCAAAATAACTAATGTGTTCTCTTATGAAAACTGTCATTGAGTCAGACTAATACAATGCATTTGCAAATGGCGCTCCCTGTAACCAAGATAGCTAGTTGTCGACGCATAACGGATACAAACTACTGCAGCAAGAACAAGTGGTACGTCAGTAAACACTGGCAGAGATGTAGTATGTTTCTCGAGCAGATTAAAACAGCTCTTCAGATGGATGATTCCGGCCTTTTGCAGTACCGGAGTACGTAAAGATATTGTAAGGGTTGAAATTGGGGGCCTTTCCAATGATCGGCGTCTGTTGATATTTTAATTATACTGCTCAATTGTGAATTGTAGAAAAGGAATAATTCTCAAAAATGTCATGGTCACATGATCACATGATCACATGAAAACGGTAAATTGAAAATCCTGCCAGTGACCGCACCTTACCCTACCCCGAGCAGTGATATCAAAGTAGTAGGTAGCACGATGCACCACAACATTAAACAACCAACACTAGGAAAACTAGATAAAAATAGACCCACTGTAAAGCTGCCGTGTAGTACTAAGTTCCAGGCCCACTCTAAATGCTAAAATACCCCAATCCATGGGACCAAGGCCCAAGAAAAGCTGTACAGCTTGTGGATGATATCTTACTTTATTTTGAGCTTCAAATAAGAAAAGCGGGCGTAGTGTAGTGGTTAGCATGCATGCTTCCCAAGCATGAGGTCCGGGGTTCGAACCCCCGTGCTCGCAATATTTTTTTCTCACAAAATTTGTGAT
Organism: Aspergillus oryzae RIB40; assembly: GCF_000184455.2. Classification (NCBI taxonomy): domain Eukaryota; kingdom Fungi; phylum Ascomycota; class Eurotiomycetes; order Eurotiales; family Aspergillaceae; genus Aspergillus; species Aspergillus oryzae. Next base: position 1,738,576 of record NC_036437.1, read on the forward strand.
TTTGTACATCTTTCCTGCTTCATTTTAGATATAATCATATATTCCTCAGTGAACAGGTACAGTGCTAGACTGTATTAAGAAAACAGAGTATCTCGTTCAAGAAAGTACAAGTTTTATCCATAATATATAACCTATTCTTCGTCTCTCTCCTGAAAAAGGGCCAAACTCATGCATCTAGATGTAGAATCTGTTAGAACTTAGGCTACACTAGGAGACTAAAGGTTAACACTAGTGTCCCTACTCTAGTGCTGGCCTGCTAGGCCTAAAGGAGAGTAATACAATGAAACGAGACTAGAAGAACATGGGCACATGCCACACCTTCATGATATCTGCCATGCTTTTAAAACTCTCTCCATCCAAGACCATTAGGGAGCTAATGACTCTATATTATTATTTCTTTTTCCTTTTTACCATATGACTGGAACTAGTAGACATATCTTCAACGTTGTCAGCTATAATACAATACAAGATATAGCCCATTCCTTGGATATCGAGAACATAGCCCGTAGCCTAATGGGTTCATCGGGAGTCCAAAAAGCATAACATAATGAGTATTATTTAGTCACAACCGTTTGTAGATCTCGTAAGCAGGACCTTTTTCATTGTTTCACCTATATATGAGTCGATATTACGCTTGAATGCGATTCGTAGCTCCAGGTTGTAGTTGTTGCATGGTAACATGTAGTGAGCCTGATATAACGTGACTAGGGCTAACCTTTAATAGAGATGTTCGTGACGCAAGCTGAACACACTACAAAGAGACAAATACTGAAGAAAGCTATTTATTCTTATCATGGCTGACTACCTCTCTAATCATTATACTATTTTTATCTTAATAGGTTCATACACTTTCTGGGCAGCAGACAGGCTTGTTGATAACGAGTCACTTAAAGAATATCCTTCTCTTCTACACGCTCCCTGGAGGATTCACATCCAGCGCCCCCTCAATTTTCTAGAATTTCCGGCATTGTGGAATCTTGCCCGGTGTAAAGAGATTATTATTATTATTGCGATCTTCTCTCTTTTCTGGGTTTATTTAAAGAATGGGTCCTTGGAGAGTGTCAAATGAATCACCATTTGTAAGACATATCGCCAGGGCCCGCCGCCCGATATTCCACAAGGCCAAAAGGTCACATAATTCTGAATCTACGATTCACTATATAGCTTCCCGCCGTTACCATTGCTGTTAATAGAAGTAGAGAAGTGCAGGTAACAATGATCGGTCTTCCTTTCCTTTCCATATATAACATATCCTCCTTTTAGTCAAATATTTTTTGAAAGAGGCGGGATTTATCCTATATATCTACGTGGTGATGCTGTATTGTCTTTGTATTGATTCGCACACACTTGAGGGTATTACCAGATAAAATATCATACTGACATTATGTTAGTGCCACCTATGTTAGAAGTACAACCCCCAAAATTTAAAACTCAGGCGATTTATCGAGCGTTCAGGAGCACTATCAATTAGAAAAATAGGCAGGATTCTCGAGTGGGCTGGAATCTCCTATATGAAGGACTTGAACAAAATCCCCGACGAGAGTGTTTTAAGGATAATGTAGGTGTCAACCATCATTACCTGATTTCAGCTATCACAAATACGGCTAGATAGCCGCCTTACCTCGTCTGCCTAGCCGATGGTCACCTGATCTACGATCAGTATTTAGGCCACGAGGCACTTAGATAGGAAAAATCAGACCTAATTGTCCGTCATGGGTTTACTAGGCAATACCGAATGTCGCCGATTTGATAGTGGATGCATAGAGAGTTGATCTCACCAGGTCCCTATATCACATGTGCTATCTTCTCAGCTTCAAAAGTCACTTCGCATGGAGCCTTACCATATGAACTTTCCATTTCTGACAAGTATGTACATATTGATGGGTAGTTAACCAACTAAGACATGCTTATATAAGCAGAACATCTGATAACTAATCTAGAGATATATGATTGTTACTATAGCTATATGGGTTTACTATTACCCCCCTCCAAGTACTTCGTTTTACGAAGCTTCTTGGTGGGGGGCCTCGCAACCCCGTTACGGATTCTACGTAGTACTACGGCCTACTGCGAGGTACTATAGAAGATATCTATATACAAGAGCCGGCCAGTGGGACTTTTATCCCTCTATGTTTAGGGCATCCTCCAGTTGTTTCGCTTCCACCACTGCCGCTGCCGACCTGTCGATGCCATGGGCGCGTTTCAAGTAGGCGAAGAACTCCGGTTTCATGGTCGCATTACCGACTTTTTCACGGTATTCCTGGTAAGTGAGCTCATCGGGCCCGCATTCGCTGTTGGAACGGTCAGGGAAGTTGGTTCGATTGGGATTGGTATTTTTCGCCTTTCCACAGCGGCGGCAGAGGAATACAGACGATGATTTGCATCCTGCCCACCACATCTTGGCGTACTTAGTCCGGCAAAGCTCGCACCTTATGTCGAGGTTATCGAGGTGGTGGGAGACCATGCGAAGGTATCCTGTGCTCAGGCTTTGCCAACAATTACCGCATAGAAACTCGTGAAGGGAACGAGCCCAGTGTTTATCCTTTCTATTCTTCCATTGATCGCGGCAGTTCCAACAATTTGACCCATCCCGCTTTTTTCGCCATCGTTGATCATGATCGTGACACGATCCACACATTGGCGATCTTACGTGCCAGTCTTTAGGATTTGATTCACTGCAGCTGACGCATAGTGAAGATTGGGTAGTCTGATCTGGAGCTTCTGGCAAGCTCCTTTGATACCGCGCGTGACAGGCAGCGCACCTGTACAGCCCAGTAGTTGGTTGATCACGTGCTGGGTTCCACCTGACGTTTGGGCCATCTGGACAATTGCAACATATACAGCGGCGTTGGTCCTTTTGGCGCTTGAGAATAGTCTCCAATGGCCTCTCATTGCCATTACTGCGGCTCTGGTATCTGTAACAAGCATAGCATAGAACCCGAACACTGTCATTTGGGTCCCGTTTCCAACTCCTTGATATTTCGACACCACAATTTGGGTTGCAGCATGGCCCTGAGGTTGGTGGAGGTAGCTTATTAAAAGCTGAGGCAAACCTGTCAGTGCCGTGTACTCTCTTATAATCTTAGCAAGCATAGCATAGAACCCGAACACTGTCATTTGGGTCCCGTCGCCATCTCGTAGATGCCTCTACACTGCAGTTTGGGTTACAGCATGGCCCGGAGGTTGGTCGAGGTAGCCTGTTATAAAGGGAAGCAGGCCTGTCGATGCCGTGTATTCTCTTGTATTGATAACATGAAGGGCAAAGGCGGCGGGCTCCCAACGTTGAAACATTGAAATCCAAGCACCATCTAGTGTACTTGTCTTTACCACACGTGCTACATACCTTAGGTAAGTTGGACTCAACCGGCTGCTTTGTCGGCAAAGCGTGGTTCAGGGATTCAAAGATTGTATCTCTGAGGTCACATTCGAACTTCAGGTGGTTGAGCCGGTCTTGTGTTATCGAGAATCGGGATATGGATCCCGGTGTGAACGTATCGAGCACGATCATGATAACCGCCTCGAGAAAGCGGATTAGCCATTCGCTATTCGCATTTTCGATCCCAAGTTCTGGCATATCTCGAGGGAAGACAGCAACCACGCGAAAGTTGGGCTTTCTGTTTGTCTTCTCTCGGATGTACATATAGTGTGTACCTTTTACAGACCCATTTCGTTGGATCTGATATTTGTGCGCTGGAATCCGCACGACGAAAGATTTTTTAGTTGACCCCGTATAGAGTCCACCATTGTCGCTGGGACTAGTGACAAGATCCAAATACACACCCTTTTCCCTACGCGAGGGGCTCACCTTTGGAAGAGCAAGAATGTGTTGGCAGGTCAGTCTATCGTGGCCCAGGATGGTGCGAGTAGACACAGGGATGATCGCCTGATATAGGCGATATACAACCTCAGGATCTGCTCTCCGCAGCCAATTATACATACCCTTTGCGATATAGGAATCGTTACTTGAAAGTTCCTTGAAAGGGGTTCTTTGCGCATAGCCGAACAGGTATCTAATAACCCTATGCATGCTTTTGTCGAAGCTCTCTTGGAGAGCCTCATGATCTTCGTCCGCGATACCGGCAGTCTGATACCGATCCGCGTCCGAAATAAAACCCTCCTCCTCAAAATAGCCCGCCTCCTGAGAAACTTGTTCCGACAGGTCATTCTCTTCGACATCGTGCCCGGCGGCGTCCTCATACTTTAATTCGTCGGGGTACTCCTCGTCCTCAATAAGGATGACGTCGGCGTAGTCCTCCGGGTTGAAGGGGACTTCTTCTTCTTCTTCTTCTTTGATGTCGTAGAGGGTATCTTCAAGCTCTTCCTCGGCCTTTACAGACACGACGGGCTCTTCTTTGATTATTTTAGCCCTCTTCGACTCGCTGGCATTTTCAGCTACAGCTTCGGTCGGAGGGCGTTTTCCGGCTGTAATACAACCGGTTTGAAGAGGCTCGGATGTTTGACCGGCTTCTTCAGCAGGCCCCATGAAACTGAGGATACTGCCCTGGTTAGATGGCACGCTCGCCTTCTTACCTTTCTTACCGCCCCGGATTTTACCTCCAGCTGCGGTGGTCTGAGGGCCTGGACGGTGTGAGGTTTGTAGAGGCTCGGATGTTTCACCGGCTTCGTGAGCAGGCCCCATGAAACTGAGGATACTGCGCTGGTCAGATGGCGCTTTCGCCTTCTTATTTTTCTTACCGCCCAGGGTTTTACCCCCAGCTGCGGTGGTTTTAGGGACTGGACGGAGTGAAGATTTCTCCTCGACTCCGGAAGACATGGACTTCTGGTACCCCTTGCGAGATGAAGATTTCTCCCCAATCTCGGCGGACTCAGTCCGGCTTTGTTCAACGGCACTCGGACGATGGACTTTATCCGCTTTCACGGTGTCCCAATCGTGGTGCGCGTGGTCGTTAGTAGGGGGTACGTTGTTGGAGGGCATACTTAACCTTAATTGCCGTTGCGGGTGATGGTGGTGGTGATGGTGCTGTTGTGGTCGTGGTTGTTGGTGGTGATGTCGTCGTCTTCGTCGTCTTTGTCGTTAGTGGTGGTGTCTGTTGCTGTTGCTGTTGCTGTCGCTGTTATTGTTGGTTATTACTGGCGTTATCGTAGCAGAGTAGTCGTGGTGTGTCGTATTCGGTTGTTTTCACGAAGTCCTTAGTACTCTACAGACTACACTACACTTCTCCCCATTGGCAGGTGACCTGCTACACAACGTGATAATAGCATTCTAATGTCTATACGCTAGAATTACGATACATACACTGTAATGATCCAATTTTAATCACAAATATCCTTCCTGGATGCTGATCTTTATATCAATAACTGACAGGCTGTCTGGCTAAAAGGCTATATAAGTGTTCATGATGATTCAATGGCTTTGATCGGAGTCTACATAGATAGTGTATATTAGTATCTGCACCTTAAATGCGCTCTGGCTCAACACTAAATGAATTGAGCGCTGTATGTTTCGTATTGCCATCTCGAAGGACTTCTAGTATAGGTATAGATGGGGGCCGTCCAGATGTAGTATGGTTCCTGATAGTGATTGGCTGTCAAGCACAGACTATACCAGAAACATACTACGGCAATTGTCCAATCAGAAAAAGGCCTCTCGGACATCTGGAATCACGGCTTCAAGGTTATGAGCCATTCTTAAGCTGTTCTACAAGGAAACCCCATTAATATGTATATTGAAAAATAGAGAAAAATATTCCTTCTCTAATGAGTCTACTTAGAGCAAGATTCAACCATCGTGGGCTGAGTGATGGTGGTTCGAATTTATCACCGGGTCGAGCGGCTCAAACTATAGAAGTCTTGGCAGCTGTCAACGACCAGATAACTTGAATCAGACAGAAAGGAATCGGACAGAAAGAAACGGATGAAATCTCGATAGGGGGCATGACGTAAATGATCTCTTTCAAGTTCAATCTTTGGATAATAATCTGGTGGAATTGTACGGCAGTCAGTTCAGCTACGACACCACTTAAAGTCGAAGCTTGGTTGTCAATATAGATGCAATTAGCGATGCTGAATTACTTTTAGTATACATACTAAGATCAGCTTAACTTGCACTATGGAAAGCGGGGTAGCCAGTAGTGTATCCAGATCGTCGACTAGTCAGGCACCAGATAGGAACATTGCAATTGGACAGGTGATACTAGTAGTTGGAACCTTCCAGCAGGCCTGCTGTCTGTTCCAAACAAGACGCAGCATTTCCATTGATGTCACTGCGAGACAACTCTTCCCATGGTCAATCGCCTCAAGAACACCACGAATTAAAAGAATACATAGGTATTGTATATCAAAATGACCGCCATCTTTATCGCTTTTGAACTGTATTTATTCCAACCCGAAAGGGCCACGATTCGCAAGTGTAGATGCCATTTCGTAGCAGACTCTGTAAATGAAATTGACGGATTTGTAGTAGTAGCAAACGGTGAGGGGGAATCACGAGGCCCTGAGATTCTCCCCACGCCTATGTCCCTCTCTTTCTTTTCTTCTCCTCCTCCCTCTCCCTTTCTCTTCTCTCCAAGTCCACCAAGCTCCTGATCCGCAAGCTCCCCTCCCAGCGTCTAATCCGTGAAATCGCCCAGGACATCAAGTCCGACCTGCGCTTCCAGTCCTCCGCCATCGCTACTCTCCAGGAGTCCGTTGAGGCCTACCTCGTCTCTCTTTTCGAGGACACCAACCCTCGCGCCATCCACACCAAGCGTGTTACCATCCAGTCCAAGGACATCCAGCTCGCCACCATGCGTGTGAGTAGTAGCTCCACTTATTTTGTGTTTTGAAGCACCTGGCTCCTACCAAGCTCTCTTGAGAGGATAGCAGTTTTATCTTGAAGATCCTCCTTGCTTCCTCAAAGTGTTTTGCTAAAATGTTGGACAAATGCTGATGTTCAAGACATATAGTGCTATAACTGTTCACGTGTAGGACATGTCGAGCGAGAATGCCGACGAAGGCTGCGCAGCCTCAATCGAGGCTTAAGTATAATAGCAGAGATGGTAAATACTACCTAGCTAGTTTTAGATAAAGACTAATTATATAGAATGCCGCCCTGCTCGCCCCCGTGGCCCCCCGGCTGCCCCTCCCGGTGCCCTGCTCCCCGTGTCAATGCCGAATGGTACGCAGCCATTGAATGCTGCTCAGCTGGCAGCCATGCAGAATCCTGGGATGCACCCGGACATCTCCCAAATGCAACTTCAGCTGATGTCTCAAGGACAGCCGCAGAATATACAACAACAGCGTCAAGATATTGACGCTAGAATAGAAAGACTGAGACTCGAATAGCGGTTCAATTTGTTTTCTTTTTTTTTTTTTTTTTTAAATTATTAAATTGAAGACATTTGATTGATAAAACACAAGATTTGTACACTTAGTAATCTTGTAGTTGTCTCATTCCGAGTTAGCATTGTGCAGATTTCATCAACTTGCTCAAATAGTAATATTGATATCAGCGTTAAAATGAGCACTTAGCTACTGATTCCTTTCATCACAGAATATTCGACGCTAGCAGGACACTTGTACGCAGATCTAACCTATTCAATATCCATTTATGCTTTAGTTTCTTTCCTCATACTGAACAAAATCCATATTATAAGAAGACCTTACAACAGATACCTATCCATGGTTCTGACCAAAAACCCCACACCCTACGATAAAATAACTCAGGTACGCATAATTTCGTCAACTTCCTCAACGATGGTAAAAATGACATAACACCGGAAGTCATTTGCCTGATAGCAGCTTTATAATCAACAGTTTCCAGTAGCAGCCAATTTCCCTCATAACACTCTACATCGCAATCATGGGCAATTCACAAAGTCGGTCCAGAACACCTGCGGAATGGTGTGACTACTATGAAAACAGGCTGTGCTGCATAGCATGTGGGATACAGATCAATGAGTGTTTTAAAAGAGAGATACTGAAAGAGCGAGATGACTGGAAGCAATCAGCCAGATGGAGAAAATGCCTATTCACAACAGCTGCTGAGCTGGAACATATGTATTTCAAAAAGAACCCTTTACTGTGGTCCTACTACTACCGCATAAGTTAGTCTTTGTTTCATTTTTTCTTCTAAGGTTAAAGTTCTCTTCTAACAGATACTAACTACAATAGTACTCGTCGAACCCCAAGGCGAGCGTTTGTCAGGAATATGCCCGAGGCTCTACAATAAAAAGAACATTAACCGTGTCCCTGTTGATCCCCACCAAGCCCGCGTTTTCGGACTGGCTAGGAAAGGGAGTGGGAACGTTGACTTTCGCGTGGCTAAGGTGGCTGTAAACACTGAGCCGGACAGGCCGAGAGAGCGCATCGGATATCCTATCCATGCACACTGCTGGGTGATCCTTGACCGTGTGATTGGACATGAGATGGTCCAGAAGCATCTGCGGGAATTCACCCGAGCTGTGGAGGCATATTGGTCGCGTAATAGGATATACTGGGGTTCTATACTGGGGCATGATACTTGCTGTGGGATATGTTCATTAGAAACTTGTCACCAATGGCCCCTCTTTCATTTTTCGGGAAGCCCCTTGAGGATCCCTGGGATACTGGGATTGATTACGAAGGCTACAGAATGTACGGGCGTGGGCCGCGTGGAACTGCGACGGGATTCGGTGATCGTTAATCCGCCTTTGGATGTTGCAATACTCATCGTCGATCAGATTTATGGGAGTCGTCCGTGTTCATTGGAGATGCTGAGAGATACGCGCAATTTACTAGAAGCTTTTCAGTGGAAGTTGCCTGATACATACTGGCGAACGCGGTGCGAGTCTCGGTTGGTGTTTGAGATGGACGACCTGATCAGGGAGAATCGTCCTGTCAATTGGAAAGAGTTCTGTCTTGGGCTGGAGGAGCTTCTATTAGATAAGGATTGGTTCTGCAACAGTGGTATGAGAATTCGGCTACGAACTTTGACATCGCTCGGAGGTATCAAGGAGTGCTTTTTAGACCTGGTTGGTCAGCAGGCTTGAGCCTTGGTTTTATTGGTTGCTTGAGATTTCTCCTATCTAATGTCATTATGTCCTATGTTGATCGTTTATCAATGCTTGCAAATGAGGCCTTTTTGCCAGTGTTTTGTATGGCCCACTGTCGACTACACGTCCTTGCTCTAGAACAACCACATTATCTGCAATGGCCATCATTTCATTTGCATGAGTGATGATGACCACTGTGAGGCCTACCTGCGACGCCACTAGCTTCTGCGCAGTATGTCGGATGATTTCAGCACTGGCCGGATCAAGGGCCGATGTAGCTTCATCCAGAATCAAAATCCGAGGTCGACGGACAAGTGCCCGCGCAATCACCACTCGCTGCGCTTGCCCACCGGATAACCCAACTCCGCCATCTCCAATAACGGTAGAGTAGCCTTGCGGAAGGGATGATACGAACTCATCAATCCCCGCTGCCTTTGCTGCATCGCGGACGTTGCGTGGATCCCGAAGAGGTCCTTCCAGTCCGTAGCTAATGTTGCTTTCAATGGTGCCTGGGAATATCGTCGGTTGCTGTGAGACGATCGCCACAACGGAGCGAAGCGTCGGAGTGTGTAGATCGCGTATGTCAACACCCCCCAGTGAAATGGCTGGCACACTATCGGAAGCGGGCGTTTCTTCCAGAGCTAATAGCAGAGCGGCTATGGTAGATTTACCTGAACCTGAAAGGCCCACAATTGCCGTACATGAGTTCTCGGGGATGGTGAAAGAAACGTCTTTCAGGACTGGTGTATCTGGACGCGATGGATACTGGAAGTTCAACCTGGTGATCTTTACCGGTGTTGGCGTTGCGACGCGTAAATATCCTAGACGCTCATGGGAAGCTCCCGCAAGATTCGCCAGCTGTAAGAGCCTGGACCCTCTCTCTCGAGATACACTGATTTGCGGGACTGGGAAAGTTAGCGAAGCCTACAGGTAGATGAGAATACTCACTCCAAGAAAGTACCACAATTGCATATCCAATGCTGAATAACAGCATCGAGAGAACTGTCATGATATCCTCGACGGTGTATTCTAAAACCGACACCAAAAGTCCTCCGTAGTAGATAATCAATGCGCTCACGAAGACGATAACAGACTCGACCAGCCCAAAGAGAAACCCCGTATAACCCGCCTTCCGCAGCCCCGTTGTGAGACATTTTAACAAGGCTTTCGTATGTTTGCCTCGGAAGAACGGCTCTAGCGTCAGGGTACGTACGGTGCGTATCTCCGAGAACGTCTCGACGAATACCTCAGACGCTGCACCCCTGGCCTCGTTACAGCGTCTATCCCACAGTCCGCTGATCCGTTCAAAACCTCTTGTGATTGCGTATACCACAGGCCCAACTGAAAGCGCGACCAGAGTCAGCTTCCAGCAAACAGCCAGGCTCCATACGGTCGCTATCACGGCGATCGAAGTTGCAACCAAAGCGTAGCCACCGAAACGGCTAAGTATCTCTCGCATTTCTTCGCCATCTCGGGCCAGGCAAGCGGTCAGCTGTGACGGACTGTTTTCCTCCTCGAACCATTTCTTCGGCTGAGCGAGAACTCGCCGGAAGGCTCTTTTTCGGAGGCAATCCACCCAAGCTTGGCTACAAAGACTGAGAAAATAATGCATAAAGAAGGACACCATACCGTCGGATATCGAGACCCCCAAAACAGCCAGGGCCCATTTCAGAGCGCTCCTCTTGTTGAAGAATGTCACTTGCAGTTTCGATAAGAAGTAAGCGAATATAGGGGTGGTGCTCGAGTGGCAAAGAGTAAATAGAACCCCAAGGAGCAGAAGAACACGTTGTCCGACTGTCAAATTAGGTATGATCGTGAGCATTATCTGGAACAGAGACTTCATCTGGTCTTTGTTTTTGCTTGATTCATGCCGAGTTCCTCGATCAGTAAAATCAGCTAGCTGCAAAGTCTCTTGCGGGGTGGGCACTATTGAAAGCCGGCCCATAATCACAGAGGATATACGTCGGTTTTTATCATGCGGCATGTCAGCGGACTCTGAGAGTATGCTGTCGCCACAGTTATCCAATTGGTAGTCTTCCTCATTGGATGGAAAGAAGTCCTCATTCCCTAGGACTTTCTCAAGCTCATATCTATACCCAGATTGTACCACTGAGCCTTGATCCAGGACATACACAAAGTCTTTGTCCATGATGTGCGACATGTCGTGCGTGATGATGATGGTTGTTTTCCCTTTACGCCACTCTCGGATTGCTCGGATCACCTCATGACGATTCGCCCCATCTAGAGCGCTTGTAGGCTCATCCATGATCAAGACCGGCGTATCTCTTAATCTAGCCCTGGCAATTACAATTCTTTGTTTTTGGCCTCCGCTCAGAAAACTACCGCCATAACCCACACACGTGTCGATACCGTTCGGCATGCGGTCGATTACGCTTTGTAGCATCGCCAGATCAATGCATTCCTGAACATCTTCTTTTCGAATTTGGTCATAGTCGTGCCGTCCAAATGCAATGTTCATGAAGATCGATTCGTTGAAGAGAACGCTCCGTTGTTCGACCAGGGTGAAATTGTTTCGAATCCAGCTCTTGCTCAAAGTTTGTATTGGGTAGCCGTCTACTAGAATCTCACCGGAGGTTGGGGAGTATATCCTAGTGAGTAGTTGCCCTAGGGTACTTTTCCCAGATCCACTCTTCCCAATGACGAATGTTGTCTCCCCAGCTGGAAAGAAGAAGCTTGCCGAGTTCAAGCTGAGTCTCTCGGGCTGAGATGAGTAGGAGAAACTTACATCGCTCACTTCAATATCGCCATCGCAATGATGGGGATATACTGCTCCCTCCATTTCTTTCGGGCCGCCGCCTTTGGTCTGCCTATTCAAGGTCTTTTTTAATGCGGAAGCTGCAATCGCACCTTTATCTAGTACGATTACTTGAGTCATGATAAATTCAATTGACTGTGCTGCGGTGAGACAAGCCCAGAACGTCCTCAAAACGTCACCGGGTGAGAGCCGTCCAGACGTTGCCAAAGAGCTGCCGTACCAGAAACCCTGAACAAACATGCCGTATGTCATCAATCGAATGAGCGCTATCTGAATGGAGTTTAACCGCGCCTGTTTAAGGAACTGCGACGCAGCCCCGTCGATCCTGTTCGAGAAATTGTGAAGTTCAAAGGCTTCCCCGTTCAGGCACTTGACCGTATCGATCGAAGTGGTGGTGCTGTTGACAACCTTCGAAGCGCTTGCCAACTCAGCCTGCTGTGCTTCAATATTCAACTTCATCTTGGAAGAGATAAACGAAGCCATGGCGGAAAAAACCGGTATCCCTGCTAGCGTGACCAGAGAAAGGTTCCAGGAGGTACAGAATGCTAGAGTCAGGGACCCGATAGCTCGGAAACTATATTGCAATAGCAGTCCCAAAGGCTGGGATGTTGATTTTTGCAACTCATAGATTTGGCTATGTGAGGTTAGATAAGTATAAAACGACCCGGGGTATGACTGACGCTTGAAGACAGGATAAAAATGTCCGGGTTCCATCTTGTTGTGTTTCAAACCATTCCTGTTCTTTCTGCAGAAGCCCGTCGAAGAGGGTGCCGCGTGCATTAGCGACTTGCAGTTCTCCGAAGATTATGAAAAGAATGAAATAGATGCTGTTGCAGAACCAACTATAAACACCCAAGCATGCCAGTTTGATACAGCTCGTTTTTGTCTTTTGAATTAGTTCGTGGGCAGAGATTTGATCGCTACCAAACAATGCCAACGAGTTGAACGCCTCCCCAAGGAGCGTAGCAAAAACCGGAGAGCTGGCACTGGCTAATGCTGCGAAAAGAATGGCAAAGCAAAGAGTTGGAATGTGCTTTTTGGTGGTGAAGCTGAAGAGCGACAGCCAGCTCGGCTTCCAGGCCAAGCAGCGTTTGAACTGGACAAGTATACCTGTCATGGTGTAGGTCAATATTCCATGGCTGTCTGAGCAGATTCTTCAGCATCATGAGTCGATACAAAACATAAATTGAGGTGGATAGGCCAGCCACAGACAGAAGTCATCTAGAGTCATTGTAACAAATTTGACTTTAGTATTCTTTTGTTCCGATATGGAGGGGTTGTGGGGAAGTAAGATAATGGGTTGGGCTGCCATTGTTCTTGGTTGAGTCGGCGGCCATCAATGGTCCCGTGCCTGTTCAACACAATCGTACCAAACTACCTACACAGACATCCGCAATGTATGTACACTTTTGCTTTCAGAAAGAGAATTTCTATAAAAGTCGAGGGTAATCATTTATCAGATGTCAAAACCATCTGGACCGCGCTCCGGCCCTACGTCCAGAGACGCTATAGTCTACAAATTGAGTAGATAGCTCCGCAGACTCCATCTTTGGAAGTCAGTCACTGCTGGTGGTCCGAGATTCCCTCGACCAGTAACCGGTTCGGCGAACGTAAAATAGAAACACTGGGCTTACGAGCTGGACTTGCCCTTCTGTGCCCGCTCATAGATCCAGTCATTAAGACCGGCACGGTTTCTGCAATTGTCAGTACTATGAAGCCAATCCAAAGTTGTCGGTGCTCACCTGGCGATTTCAACGGCATAGAACTGCATGCGCACGGCTGTTTCTTTGTTAGCCCCGCGTTGCCCGACGGCACACTAACAAAGTAAGACGGGGAAACCCACCAAAGATCGTAGTATCCTGGTCGTATTCAAACTTGGGGTTGGAGCGCAGCATAGTGCCGAAGTTGAAGTCGTCAATCGTTTTTTCGTACTGCTTCATCCAGTTGCGCCACTTTTCCTTGCCTGCCTTGCTCTTCATATCATCCTCGTTGAGGGTCGCGGCGGGATCGAAGTCGGGAAATTCTTTCTTGAAGCTCTCGAGGATTTGGTCATCCATCTTTGTCAACCGAAGCTTCGAGCCTGGGACCTTCTCGAGAATTGACCAATAGGTCATCAGATGTTCGACAGCTGTGGAAAGTAAGCATAAGGAGCGGAGGTAAAACGACGGGTTTGCGACGTACCCTTGACCGCGAACTGCTTCTCCATCTACAAAGAAGGTCAGCATCCAATCCAGATCTCAGAGGCGCAAGGGAACGTACATCCTCGAAGTTCTCGGCCGTCTCGGGGTCAAATTTCTGCGACATGTTGGGCGAATGTGATGGGAATAACCAAACAAAAGTAAATGAGCAAAGTCAAGCAATCTTTGGTGTATCAACAACGTTTCGTGGAGGTTCGTGAAGTTGGTCGAATGAATTGCCCCGCGCGATCTAATCTTTTCTGCCGGCGGAAATTTTGCAGTCCCGCTTTATCGGTACGTCATTTAATCCACCTTCTGTACTGAGACATCTGAACAACATTGTTTTTCACTTTCCCGGCTTAATAGAGTCTCTGTGAAGGCAACGATAGTATTCCTATCCATTCTTAAATTTCTCTTTTCGGTAGGTATCTGTCTATGTATTAAGTGCGAAGTTTGACTAGTAGGCACAAATGTATAGCTTACTAATCAGCACAATTACATGAGTAATATCAGTCGACATCAGCGCTTAGAGGAAGAAGGTTGATCCATGGTAGGACTATAGAAAATAAATAGAGAGAGCCCAATTTGCGATTAGTAGATCACCAAACCTTGACACCGACTAACGGGGGTGGAATGTTGTCAAGTGGCAATTTGGATAGCGACAACGACATTCCTTGGATTTACAGCGATTGAGCACTACTAATATTTTTATACGTTCACTGAAATGGGCTAAACAAATAATAGTCAGGAACTATGACTAGCAAATGACCATCTCGAGATTCAGACATGGCTATTTCATTAACAAATGCAGTATTTCCTTTTCAGACTACACTATAATTTAGCTCAATGCTAGTCTCCAGCGTTCAGCTTGATGTATTATTCGACTAGGGCAATATACAAGCGAGAGATGCAAGACTGGGAGATATAACAACATCGAATCCTTGGAGAAGCACAATATATGAGTGTACTGCGAGAGAGACATTGTCAATACTTCCAAAACTGATTAAATTGTTGTACAGGAGGCCATCCCCCTATCTTTTACATATCTCAATGGATCAAAATTGGCATAATCAATCAGAGTCTGATACGGTCATAGAGCTTAAAAGCTTTACCACATCGGTCTCTCCTGCCTTAGCGGCTAGGTCTCGTGCGGTCTGCCCACTGTCATCTTTATCATCTGCGGAGGCTCCGTGGCCAAGAAGGAAATAGACGTCGTTCCTGAGTCCGGCTTTGGCCGCCATATGAAGCGCAGTCTGCCCGAACATGTCCCTAGCAAAGACGTCTGCGTTCCTATTCACGAGTAATCTCAATGCATGGCCTTTGGAGGATACTGCCCGATGCAGAGCAGTTCGCCCATAGTCGTCCTGCAGGTCAATATCTGCTCCGTTTTGCACCAGGAAGTCGACCATTTTGCGATGGCCGCGCTCGGCAGCCTTGTGCAAAGGCGTCTCTCCAGAATAATTTGTCACATTGATATCCACTGTGCTCTCCAGTAGTAAGGCTACCATGCTTCTGGAAATCCCGGATGCTGCAATATGGAGTGGTGTATCACCAAGGTCGTCTTGTGCATCAGGTTCAGCGCCACTCGATAGTAGCAATTCTGCAGTACTATCATGCTCATATCGCACGGCATGATGCAGAGGCGTCTTGCCCTCTTTATCAAGCTCGTTCACGTCTGCGCCCATCTGCAGGAGGAGAGTAGCCAACTCAACATCACCATTCCTAGCCGATATATGTAGGCTGGTTTGACCGGAGTTATCCTTCACATTGACATCTGCACCTTTCTTCAGTAAAAGCTGCAGCATCTTCATCATACTGCGTTTGCTTCTATCGTACATGACCAGTGTCAGCACCAATGGCAGGCCAAGCTCTCCGGAAGGTGTGTTCTTATCCGCGCCTTTTCTCACCAAATACCTGACCACTTCAGTATGTCCTTGGCGCACAGCTTGATACAATGGTGTACCATGCAGTCCTTGTGTCTCACTGTCGACAGGAGGATGTGCTTCCAAGTTGGCACCTTGTCGCACCAACAATTGCACGACTGGCAAATGCCCGTTTCGGGCAGCCCACCACAAGGGCGTACGGCCAGCGGCATCTGCATCATCGACGTTGATTCTCCCGGAGTCAATGAGCAACATGACAACTTGGACATGGCCTTTATCCGCGGCCCAGAGCAACGGCGTCCGGCCATTGGCATCTTTCATTCCAGGGTCGGCGTTTCTCTTCAACAACAACGCCATTAACGTCGGCTTTCCCTTCTCGGCAGCCCAGTACAATGGTGTATTACCATTCAAATCTGGGATGTTTGGATCGACTTCACTGCGCGCCAGGAGTTGGCTCACCACTCCTTCATGTCCGTTTTTGACAGCCCAGCAAAGAGGGGTCTGGCCGAGCTTAGTATCCCTCGCGTTCACATCGACATTTCCGCTGGCCATCAAGAGCTGAACTACTTTCTCATGACCTTCTTCTGCGGCCCAAGAAAGTGCACTTCGACCATCTTCATCCTTACAATCCAGAGCCACGCCAGGGGTGCCGAGTAAAAGTTGCACAATCGACTCATACCCTTTACTGGCAGCCAGAAAAAGCGCAACCTCGAATTTGCTTTTGGGGCCAGGAGTTTCAGACGCCATCTTAGGATAAGACCAGGTTAGATTATTCCTCAGCCCATCGGATAGACTTAAACAATTTCTATTTCAGGTATGGTCGTAGAAGGGTGTCAGAAGGCTATGTCATTTTTGCAACCCACGGGATGTGCTGTGGATCAAATATCGGGCACTTTTTTTCTTCGATAACATTCTTTGTGAGCTAGCAGAGGGGCAAAATTATGGCATTAATTCAGGTTTCGACGCCACGTGGGTTGCGTTCACTGGTTCTCTAGGGTGCCCACTTGAGACGAGGTCCCTTGTCTTGTCGGTGGGCTCATCCCGGTTCCGTTTCGTATGATGTGCATGGGATGCTAACCTTTACCCTTTTGGAGCGGGGACTTGTGGTGGGGGATCGTACCAATATTAGTGTATTCAAGGCTCTTGCTTCGATTTCCACTTCTATGAGTATAATATTTCTTCGCTAAGAACGTGCTTACCTTCCTCATTTACCAATGTACAATTTCTGGTGGGAAGACTGCAGATCTCCCTCAACCATTGGGCATGAACCATTGCTATACCCGAAGCTTATTAGCCTCAGCCTTGACACGAAACGAAGGAAACTCTATTGGGTATACTTTGCTTTAGACTACTTCATGTTAAAGTTTCAATTACATATCTAACTAAAATTATAATACAACACAAGAATCAATCATTTAATCACTATCCGAATCAGGTAATTCTTCCAGCCTTCCCTCACGGACAGCCTGCGCGACGGGGTTCTCCACCTTGAGGATACCGTTGGCTCTGGCCCTAGTCAGGGTTAGCATTAGCCCGTATGAGCAATAGGATAGACTTACCTCTCGAAAAGCACAAACAGTCGCTCGGCCTCTCTCTCCTTCTCTTCCTGGGACATCGGTGGACCCGTATCCTGTTTCTCTGCGGCCCATCTTTGACCGGTGATGGGGTTGATCTCAGGGTCGAACCTTTCTGCGGCGAACGCCTCTCCGGCAGTCTTAGGGATCTCCATGCCACGGGTGGCGAGTAGTCCTGCAGCAAATCCGTATCCGATATTCTTCGTAAGGTTTTCAGCATTCTTGCCAGAGAGCACAAACATAAGCTCTGAAATGGCGGTTTTCAGATTCGGGTATGGCGCGGTGGAGAGCTTTAGTAGCTTGGAAGAAAGCGTGTCAGATTGTCCGATAGGCTGATTCCTGTCGTTATCCTCTGGCAAGAGTAGCCACTGCATGTATTTACGGGGCCCATCCGGCGCCAATTCATGAATGGTAATGAGCGAGTGAAGAAGTGGGATGGCCTTGGTCTCAAGCTCCTCAGGGCTGTACAATGACGTGGCATGGTCCAAGATATTGATCAGCTTGTCAACATTGCAGTTCTGATTGAACGTAGGGAACAGTGGGTTGCTGTCAAAAGGCTTGCCTTTCTTGTTTTCGAGGTCAAGAGTAGACAAGCAGTTGAGGAGGTAACTAAGCAGGCCATCCAGTGGTTTAGCGGGGATTTCAATACGACTGATCATCTTGAATATATGGGGAATTGAAGGCGCAAATGTTGCAGACAGGTCCGGATAGATCTTGGACACGTTGAAAATGAGCTTCAGTGTGTCGATAAGAGCGAGCTCGTCGATCTGAGGTAGAGGCTTTTTGAGTGACTTTGGGAACTGCTTAGCATGTCGGACAATTTGCTATAGAGCTGGTTAGCAACGGCAACGGGTCATGGAGCGGGTAATCATTACATAGTTGACATTATCACCCAGCCCATGTTTATTCACAAGATTGTCAAAGTCCATGGTTGTGTCGTATGTGGATAGAAATAATATCCGGCTGATGACCATTTCATCCTCCGATGAGTCGCACTGAACCGTCAGCTTCCGTAAGATCATAGCTGCGAAAGCCATACCTTGAGTTTCTCTGCTAGTTTACCGCCATGGCCAGTATCTGCGAACAGCTGACGCATCTTGGGATCCAACAGAAGAGCATTTGCAACGCAGCGCAAGGCAGCTCGTCGGATGTCTACAGATTCTCCGTCGACACCATATTTTGCCAAAATTTCCATTCCCTACGTAGCTGTTAGTACAAATACTCCGGGAAATAGAGCAGAACGCACCCTTTTTGAATATATGGGACCGGCATCAGCTGGATTTGTGCCATGTTGTCTCAACTGCAAAAGTAGCTGGACCTTCACTATATCATGGTTAGATGTCGAACGTACTAGTTTATGGGTACCTACCAGTGTTGCTAAGCTTTTTCTCATTCAAGTCTTTTTCTAAAGAGCTCAGTAGTTGGGTGACTTGTTGCAGTTTCTCTGATCATAACAGGTTGGTCAGTGTCATTCATGATTGCTTTCACTTTGCTTGCACATACCTGCACCTCGGAGTGTCTGGAAGTCCATATTTCGCGTTGCCTTATGTCTCAGGGGTATAAAGCCGTCGTTGAGTGTGTTCTCACTCTGTGTAACGGCCTCAGCTATCAGGACCCCTACAGATAAGCGACCTGTGGAGGCGGGGTCTATTCAAGCAAGAGTTCAAGGTCTCACAGTAGATCTAGCGCTGTGAGCGGGTTGAGAGATGTCCACAAGATCACTGGTGTTTCTGAGACAAGAGCTACATTGCAGATGGACAGAATAGAATAGGCGGGCAGATCAACCCCACCGACGTTCATTCAATCATGGTTAGCCGCTTTCTCCGCAAAGACGGCAATGGCGTTTCTTCATATGCATGTATTCAGATGAAAAAATCCTGTTAAGTCCTTGAAATTCCCTTTTCGGAAGAGATACTTCCCTCTTTTGAAATCCTCAGTTATCGCTCATACTCACTTCATGTGCTCAATTGGGAAGGTAGTAAAGATCTTTTGCTGCCTTGACACCTGACCTAGGCTCGCGGCCTTACTGCCCCAGGCACTGAACGCGCCACTGCCACTTTACGCGTGATTTACGCCACAGGCGCGATTTCGGACCAGGGGCGCGTCTTTTTGAATTGCGAGTCTTGGCGCCGCCTTAGGAGATCGACCTCGCAATTGCTTCAGATCGCCGCAGAAAGGCTTCAACCCGAGCAATGGATATTGCGGTCTGAGTTTACTGCTGCCCTGTATCGCGATGTTCCTGACCTTCCGTCCGATCCCATCCTTTTCCTCGTCGCTCGACCTTTTGAAACATGGTGCAGGCTCTCGGTCCTTTGTCTGCTCGTCCGCCTACTCCACCCAGGACATCACGTACTGAACTAAATCATACGCAAGATACCCCGATTACCGTGAAGACCTCGCTTGATTCCCCGTTACCAGCAAAGGAAAATGGCAGCCTCGCCAGTCGCAAATCCAAGCGGGTGAACTTCTCGCCATGGCCGAAATCTCACCCGAACAAGTCAGATTTGAAGGCTTTACCTCCTTCAAATGAATGCAAACCTTCAAAATCGATTCTCAAGGCGACCAGCTCACCCGCACCTGTCAACTCGCCTCATGTTACATCTTACACGCCGGAGTCTTTTGCCATGCTGCTAGAGTCGATCACGCAGCAATTGGCCGGTGAATCGGTCAGTTCAAGACTTGACGCCTACATGCAGTTCTTCGGGGCGTTGAGAGCATACGATGGACTTCCTGGAGGACAGGAAATTGCAGACAAGCTTGGTCTTATAACACAGTTCATCCAACGGGATGTGACTCGGGACCTTGGGACTGGGGGACCCTCAGATACCAATCTCGTTACTCAGGCTCTGAAGCTGGCCACCGCTCTAGTATGGCACACCGAAATATGTGCCCAGCTGCCGGATGACTTTAAAATCTTTCTCGTCGATCATTCCATCAATGGCTTACAGGATGCCAAACTGCCCAAATCCGTGGCCACCCATTATTTGTCGATTCTGTCAACACAGACTTTCCATGCGAAGATAATGAACAACGCTAGACTCAACCGTTTGATGAGCGTATTGCACGATATCACCAACAGGGTTAATGGGAATGCAATCACCCTACAGCGGTTAGCTATATACCAACGTATTCTCAACCAGAACAAGTCATTGTTCATCTCTCAAACAGCGCTATGGATGAACCACCTCATATCGGGCTTGCTTCATCACATCAAGGACGTCAGAATAAAGGCCATCTCCCTCAGCTATCAAACTTCCCTGGCATTCGGCCCAAATCCCATTCTATCGAAGAATATTAGAGATAATCTTGACCGCCCCATTGGTCAGGATAGGAAACTAGTGCAGGAGGTCAGCGAAAGAATGTCGCGGATGATGTCAAGTGCGGATACCGGCGTACACGTACCTCAGATTTGGATTGCTGTTATCTTACTTCTTAGGAATAGGAGATTGACCGTCGATCATTGGGAGCATTTAAAAGAATTTACTACTCCACTGCAGAAATGTTTCAACTGCAGTGATGGGCAAACCAGAGCGCAATCCATCATTGCATGGAACCGCTTTGTTTGTGTCATCGGGCCGAATGACGCAACAAATCCTGCGGTTTTGAAAATACTGATCAGGGCAATCCTCTCTCAGCTCGAGCGAAGAGGCCAGAGTAAGCTGGCCTCACAGCCTAACCAAATGGTGCTGTGCAGCTATTACAATCTCCTGTATTATGCCTTCCGCCCGTCTGCGTCTTACCATCATCTGGACATCGTGTGGGAGGAATACCTTGCCGTGCCCTCCTCGACCACATTTAGTATGGTTCCTGGCTTAAGCGACAAATTAGCCCAGGTCTTATCCAATATGTTGTGGAGCTCCCAGGCGAAGGTTTGGTTGGAGAACAAAGCCAATGAAAGCAATCGCCTTCTCCCGGAGGAGCTGCCTTCACTTGATTGCAGATGGGTACGGTCCAGGATCACCGCTGTATTGAAGGTATTCGAAAACATCTTCAGATCTTCCACCTGGTCCGATGATATCGAACAGTCAAGCATCGCCGCTGCCTGGGTCAGTCTTTCTCGAGCCCTGTCGTATGCTTCCAGCAAAGAGATTACCCCGTCCCCGGAATCAATGCAAGCAGTCGCCCATATGCTTGGTCTGCTCCAGCGCCTTTGGAAAGCTGGCCCTTCTTCACTCAACGCCATCGAAGACCATGCCTTGGATAAGTTTTTCGACCGATTTAGGTTCCTGTCGACGACCATGATTGTCTCACTTGGAAGCATTCCATTCACCGAGAAACTCCTCCTGAAGACAGCCGATGAGAAGTTCCAAGCTGCCAATACACCGACACATCGGCCTTTAAGAGTTAACACGAGCCTCGACAGCCCTATCCTACATTTGCTTCGACTGGTCAGCGATGTGTCCGGAGTCCGGGAGCCAACTACTTCGTATCTGCGCCTGATCAACGATACTCTTAGCGCTGCATGCAAGGACAGAACGGCCAGGAGCTCACGCTTAGAGCTTCTCAGGCAGTGCGCAGATTTGTATCCATGTGAAACAGAATTTTCTTTCCGAACCCATAACTTCGCCCAGGTAGGTTGGAAGTCAACAGCACGTCTGGCAGCGGATTCCGTATGTTCTTACCCGATTGAGTCCGCCCGCGAGCGTGACGGATCTGTTTTGCGCGACTACGATAATGTTATCAAGATCCTCTCTACGGGATTGAAGTTTTCCGACATCATCCAGGAGTGGGATCAGCTTGTGGACTCCCTTATTCGCGTCGTGCGAACCGAGAAGGGTGACGATGCAATCGCAACAATGGTTGTAGAACCACTCTCTGAGTGCATGTTGGCGCTCAACGTCCGGGATACCTGCTTGCCGGCCGCATCCTTATTAAACCATTCTCTTTCCATCACATACTGCCTACACAACGTTCGGAACACGGGAGGACCAGTGAGTGGACCAAATCAGCGTGCCAGCGGCAGTTCGATATTCCCCGCCAAACTAGTTGAACTAGTGAATCGGATCCTTCGAGAGTCTTATGGAGGCTTCGACCCTACAGTCACCAATGGCATCGCGGACTTTTTGGAATCGTTCACGTCCCTTTTAAGCTCTGGTGTTCCAGAATTTCGCTCTGCGATCCTTGAAACTACTCAACAACCCCTTGCTCTTTGGTTAAAGGATGACGTGCGCAAGATCAACGTCGAAAGTGGCGTGGAAAGCAGGATCATCACTGCGGTAAGTTTATTAAGCAAGGGATGTGAAAAAGTACTAACAAGGCCAAGGGCCGCGCTCTCTCGTCCGCAGTCATAAATATTTTGCAAGCTTCTTCACCCCACAATGCTTCCTGTCTGCAGAGGTTTGAACCTGTTATATGTTCAGGCCTCGAGTCCTCGCACATGTCTATCGCGAAGAGATTTCTCGATTTCTGGAATCCTTCGTTTGGACAACAAAAGTCACACCCATATCCCGAATCTATATCTCGTGCGCTGCAGCAGCTTGAATCGCAGATCAAGCTTCAGAACTCGGGACAGGCACAGGGACAACGGCAGGTACGTGGTTTGATATTCGCTTTGAATTTATATACTGATTGGTTCCAGGCTGAACTTGAGACAACGTCCCTTGAATCACAATCATCGAATAGCAATAGGATAGATATGTCTGAAAAATCCCGCATAGCGTTTATCCTGGACCACCCAGTGGAGCCATCCTACCCTGTGGGCTTTAACTCATCTCCTGTCACGAGAATCATTGAACCTAGAGTTGCGGAACAGCCAAGTGAGGCACGACCTCGCCGATCAGCTGAACCCAATGGATCAGATCAAATTGGTGTTGAGGATGCTTCAGTCTCATTTCTTCCAACCAGCGAAGAACCCAACAAGCGTACGGATGTATTTTCGATGATCGAGAATCTCCGCTCTTCCTCACCCCCCACAAATACACCAAAGGAATACGGGTTCATGACACCTCCGCAGTTACGTGGTCTGCGTGGTCCCGATCGTGGGTCGGGAACACCCCAAACGCCCACTTTGCCACCTGTCATAGCTGACAATGAAGACGGCTTTCTCGGCTCTTCTCCGACTCCTGGTATTAGAGGTCGAACACAGTCTGTTGGATCGCAGATACCATCGTCGTTATCAACACCAGCAATGGACTCTCACTTTGACAGTGACCTTCCATCCTCGCCTCCTGAGCTCAAGTCACAGGGTGCAAATGCCCGCAACAAACAGATATCTCTGAGCACTACAGCTGTCGAGAACAGAGTGAGCAAGAAGAAGAAAGCTAAGAAATCTAAACGTTCGGCATCGAAGGATAAGAAACGATCTGACAGTCAACATACGCAATCTGAAGAGGCACGCGAAGGTCCCAGTCAAGCAGGAACACCGCTGAGCAGTCGTCTCCGTTCATCTACCGGCAAGACATCCAAGGCTGACGCGCAAAGTACGACTGAACCTCAGCCTAATATGCCCCCCATGGGTGAATCAAACCTTGCTGCGAACGCTTCAAATTCTAATCACGGCTCTCCTGACAAGTCAATGTTCTCTAAATCTACTCCTAAGGACGTCGCCGTATCTGGTGAAACCACGGACGGTCTAGACCCTGCTTCTGACTGGATCGCGGATTCTTTCAGTGACGACATGGAGACGCAGATTGCGTCTCAACTAGAGCAAGACCTAGAATTTGCTGTCGATTCGGATAAACCAGATCAAGAACAAGAGGCGGGGCTTCCGTTTGAACCTCCGTCTGAACCTCCGATGACAAGGAAAAGGAAAAGAGATGAAGAAATCGCGTCAACACCTTCTAGTAAAGAGCGACGTCGATCGACGAGACATTCTGCGAAGGAAATAGATAATGCTGATCTCGAGGAACCTCGGAGCACCCGCTCAAAGAAGTCAACGTCGTCGAGCAATGCCCAACAGGTTGCATCTTCACCAGCTGGGTCAGCGCCGAAGAAGCAAAAGCTCCATGCAAAAGGCGCTGCCGATGATGCACCTGCCAGTCTGCCCGATCTACAGCTGGGCAATCCCGGCACTACTAAGGTCAGTGAGGCCACTGACTCTCAGAAACGCAGGTCCTCCCGCCTGAGTGGTCACTCCCCACTGGCTGTACCAAGAGAAGACGCAACTCCCAGGAAATCACCTCGGAAAGGTCGTTGGCGTAAGCGAAACGCTAAGCGTAAAGGCAATGCATCAAGGGAACCATCTCCGAGGCCAGAGGCTCATGCCGAAGAAATTGCTACGGCAGCTTCTCATGATAATCACGAGGAAGAAACACAAGAGGGTTCTTTCGAACACCATGACATTCAACACCCCGAGGAACCTGCCCCGGCCGCCGAGAAGACGGCTACCGCTCCTACAAGCGAGAAGGAACCACCTACCAACCAAGAACCTAAAAACGATATCAATATAGGAAACGCGGACGTCGATTCCGTTTTCCGAACAGGAAAACAAGCCCTCTCCCGAACAACCCAGATGGATGCCCATCCAGATAATGTCAGCGGCGCAACAGGGATTATCACCTCGTTCAGAAACCTGCTGGACGATATTAAATCGGCCACCCTGGACCGAGATGCGATTCGACAAATTGATGATTTGATGTTTGAAATCCGGGTTGAAACGGGCGAGGCCTTAAGGAGACATACTGGTTAATCTTTCATATGCATAGCGAAGGCGTTGAATTCTTTCATGTTATCTTTCTATATCTTATTACTTGTGTTCAGACTTTCCTGGTTATGTCGGAAAAGGTCATTATCATTTTGTGATGTTATTCTTTTGAGATCCTCTTTTGTTGGTTTGTCTACTTGTCTCTGTTTCTTTTGTTTGGCACCGCGCGATGGAAGGCTATGGTAATTGATACGTACAAAAAGGATATTGGACGGGACATAAGTGTTGGTATCTGGTATCCATGCATGAATATATTCATTTATAGAGAGCCACTGTTATTTGTTCCTTCGGTGTAATGCGGTTACTGGGTATTCTCCTATCGAAGATGATATAAGGCAGCCCCACGTGCCCCACCGTTGTTGTTCTGCTACTTTTCGGTGGTCCCCCGCATTGCATCAATCGTCCCGTCACCTCTTCAAGTTCTCATATTATTGCTTGGTTATAGTATCCATCTACAATGGACCGTTCTAACAAGCCTTCGGCCATCGGCGTGGGTGCATCTGTGCCTCAGCCCACTATCTCCCTCCGCGATAATACTGTCGAAGCCACGCTGCCCTCCGGCGAATCTGTTACGATCCACCTGTACGGAGCTACTGTCACTTCCTGGAAATTAGCAAATGGCAAAGAGCAATTATTTGTGAGCGAGAAGGCTCATCTTGACGGTTCAAAGCCAATCCGCGGCGGTATCCCCGTTGTGTTCCCTGTACGTCCACTCAGGCTCGAATTCAGACCGCACTCTATAACTAACCAGATCTGTTGGTGAATGTGTAGGTCTTCGGTCCTCCTCCTCAGAACCATGCCACCTCCTCCCTTCCACAACACGGCTTTGCGCGTAACAGTACTTGGGAATTCTTGGGCAAGTCATCATCGGAATCCCTAGGCAAGGATCGCAGCGGAGATGGCTCTGTCAAGCTGGACTTCGGTCTCTCCCGCCCCATGCTCACAGAATATTTCCAGAAGGCATGGCCGTACGACTTCGGGCTGGTATATAGCGTTACTTTGACCAAGGAGAGTCTGGAGACGTCTCTCCAGGTGCAGAACAAGGGTAGTCAGAATTTTGACTTCCAGGTATTGATGCATACGTATCTCAAGATCGACGTAAGTCCCCATGCATTACGGATCTCATCTTCAAGCTCTAACATCTCGGTACCAGGACATCTCCGATATCCGCGTCAAGAACCTCGAATCTAAGACCTACGCCGATAAAACACAGAATGCTGCCGTCATCACCGAAACCTCCCCTGCCGTTGAGATCAACAAGGAAACCGACCGCGTGTACCAATCATTGGACCCCAAGGTGCCTATTATTGTTTCGTCCGCTAGTGATGATAAGCCCATTTTCTCCATTACCAGGGAGGGACTGAATGACGTCGTTGTGTGGAACCCGTGGATTGAAAAGGCCAAGGGCATGGCTGACTTTGGTCCGGATGAGGCATACAAGAACATGATCTGTGTTGAAGCAGGCTCCGTGGCTGGATGGCAGACTTTGGAGGCCGGTGACTTCTGGGAAGGCGGACAGTCCATCCGGCCGAGACTGTGAAGGGTTTCGATCTAGTCTGACTTTCTACGATAGATGGCTAGATAGCTGGCAGCATCGTCTCTCTTCAAGCTTGCAGGTAAGAAATATGCGCCAGGCGCGACAGAGTACCTTATCAATTTTAATGGCGTTGTAAATAGATCGCCCAGGACGAACTCTGAACTTGAAAATACATTGACGATTTCGGTATTGTGTTCTATGACTATATGTGCAGTCTGATATATACAAGCTGCTTCCCCCAGGTTCTAGAGACCAGTAATCTAAGTCTTTCCCTCCACAGGGCGATCCGATTCGCTCAAAAGCCGTAGAGCAGCATCCTTGCTATATTGAGGTCCCCTGTAGTCACGCCTACCGCGAAAGAACCACCAGACCGCGGTCATAGCCATCAACCCTACAACAATGACACTAGTATAGTTCATATCACGCGCTGTCGCTGGAAGAACGAGCGGAAAACAGAAGAAAACCACAGTCACGATAATATACACAACAGCAACAGCATTAATAACAAGCCCGAATTGCCCCAAATAAAAAGGACCAGGAACGATATTCTTCCTGCCCGTCAATACATGCGGAAGAATAGCCCCAAGGTAAGACAACGTGCTCAGCACGATATACGAGGAAATCAAAGCCTGGAACGCAGTTGTGCTGCCAACATATATACACCCGAGACACGTCACCATGGTACTCACAGCCACAGTTGCACGAACAGGGGCATTGAGTTTCGGATGTACTTCGCAGAAATAAGAGGCGAATGGAGTTGCATTGTCCCTGGCCAGGCTCCACCACATACGCCCACCTGTGACCAAGGTTCCGATTAGAGTTGGGAAAGTGGCGAGGAAGAGGACGGCGATTAGTCCGATTGCGCCTGCGCGGGATCCGGTGGCTTGTTTGTAGATTTCGGCTGTTGGGAAGACTGCTATTTCGCTGTTGAAGACGGCGTCTAGGTCTTGGATGGAGTAGAATAGGGCGATTAGGTATATGAATGCTGTGGTGAAGGCTGTGAGCATCTGGAGCATGATGCCCTGGGGGACCTTGATTTCGGGGTTTGGGACTGTGGATGGAATCAATAGAATGCTTTTGAGGTGGACGGGAAAATGTACCTTCTTCGGATAAATGCGAGATACAATCGGGCACTCCGACTGCGAAGGCTGCATTTAGTAGTCCGGTCATGAAGCTGATGCCATCTGGCCATCGGCCGGTGTTGTGGAAGTTTGTCCACACTTCGGGACTACTTGCATGTTTCGTCGGCATCACTGCCAGGATGATGACTGTCACGATTAACCCACACATTGAAAGTAGCAGGGCAATTCGGTTTATCAGAGGGATGAACCGATTCCCTAAGCATACTATGCCGCAACAGATCCAATTGACTAGCTGGAAGACGATAAAAACCTGCCATGGTTGCCATTTCATGCCAGGACTCCGGAGCAGATGCATAGCCACGATCTCATTCCCCATCATTGAGCTGATAGACGAAGCGGAAAGAAGCCAGGCACAGGCATTGAGATAGCCGGTGAAGAACCCGACAATTCGTCCATGCTTTTGACTTAATACCGATGACCAGTAGTAGACTCCTCCAGCGGCTGGCATCGAGGAGGCGAGCTCGGATAGAGAAGCAGAGATCAGTGTGTAGAAGACGCTGACGAGAATAAGTCCATAGAGAACGGCCATTGGCCCTCCATTTTGCAGAGCTGCAACGATTGTACCACCTGTTGTGGCCCAAGAACTACGGTCGTCAGCTACTAGTATCTCTTCATGTGCTATTCATCATCACTTACTTGGCAATGATGATCCCTAAGCTAGTTAAACTGACGAGATCGAAGTTGCGGACTAGCTCCTGCTTGTGTCCCAGTGCTGACTCTAGTCGAGCTGTGTCCATTATGGGTTATAGCCAGAGAAATTGGAATTGGCGGAGTTCGTGACCGTCGAGATAACCACACTGCAGTGTATGACAAGAGATAAAAGGAAAGCTAGAGTAACAGTATCTTATTCTCCATAGCCATGCAAGGGTGCCATATGGTTACCACGTGAATAAGCGTGTCATATAGTTTCCGAGGCAGATTGGTCCAGAATAGGCAGTTTTGAAGAGAAAGGGATGTCCAATACGATGTGTAGACCCCAAGCTGATGCAAGGGACTCGAAGATTATAAATCGAGAAAAACCTTGACGTTTCGCCACAGAAATCTAGACATATATGCTTTAGGAATAATATAGGAGCTTCATCATGCACAAGGTAACTGCCTGGAAATATGTGCTATGGCACTACCACGGAGTATGTTCTATGTGCCGACCAACGCGCATATCTGACTCCCGGCTAATCGCTGTCTAATAAAGACCTAATGTTAAAGGTATATACAAAGTTGAAAATAGAGCTTTTAATAAGCCTTCCACAAGACATAGTAGGATTAAGGGGTCCCATCAGGCAGCACTTCCGTATACTGTCTTTCAATTTGGGCATCATGGACTGTGAAAGAAACTCCGTTTTCAAAACAAATTGTACTCAGTTCCTTTGTGATTTCGTATATCCAAGATACCAGCAGTGATGAAGGCTCTGGATATATCTTCAAGCATTCACTTCTTTCTTGAGATGATAAATTGGGGTTCTGAAAAGTCCCTTCAATACCCAGTTGTTTGAGCAGAGGGAATATGACATACGATGCCTGGACATGCGATGCCTTAACCAAACTGCACAACCCTGCCACTAATACCTCATGTTTACCCTCATCCCTACCCATATCAGCTATATAGAGAGATTCAAGGCACGGAGGTAAAATATCCACCAAAGGAGTGCGCAGCCTATCACCAACAAGGATATCCATACTTAGTCGAAGACGTTTCAACGCGGCATAGTCGCTCAACGACCCAAAGCTCTTGCTATCAATCGTACCAGAAGAGACTCCCCAAAAACGATCCACCGAGAGCTCTTCCAATGTGTCTTTCCTTGCACCGAGGGACTGGCTGAAAGCTTCAACGTCTAGCCTAGAACTGTCGTGGTGTGAATATTTGAATGATTTGAGGTTTTTGCACGGCGCAATGAGATCATGACAACCATTGGGCATACAGCTCTGTACTATCTCAAGGTGTTCGATCGGGGAGCTCTTCTCTGGTAGCTGGTCGGCCGGCACGAAGCCACCGATGACCATCTGCGCCTTTAAGACTTTCATTGATGGGAGTTGATAGAACGGCCTCAGTTTCCGTGAAGTGTTGCCCCTTCCACCCGACTGAATCAGTTTGATATGGACCTGGCGAAGACCTGTAAAGCCCGGTCTCCCATCAACAAAGGGCATTTTCCCAGCAACAATCGCCTTTAGCATTAGATCGACGCAATGCATCTTGTTTCCTACCCAGAAACATTCTAGTTCTTCGAGATTTGGAAGAAGGTGAAGAAGCAACGCCATCCAATACTCCCCATTCTGATTCCCTTCTAATTGGGAGATCCAATGAGCTCTTTCGCTTTCAGAGTGACTGATTTCTCCTATCATGTCCTCCAAGGTCTTTCTTACGAGGCACCCTACCCAGCGCGTTGGCTCGGGCTTTCCGACTGTGAAGCAGCGCACATTCTTGGCCAGATAGCGGTACTTATTGAATGTCAAGGTCAATGGGATCAGATACTCTGGACTGCATCGAGGTAGTTCTATCGATGAGAGTAAGCGCGGGGACAACAGTTTGTAGAACCGTCGACATAATCTAGCTAGGTTCAATCGCTGTTGATAAGTTTCAAGATGATCAAAAATGACAAAAATAAGCTCAAGCGGCAAGGACAGTAACATATTGCAGTATAGAGCGAGTGCTGGATAGTGAGAAATTTGCGCATCATTCTGTGTGTTATAAAATGATATCCAAATTTCCACTCCACTTGTGAGTAATTAAACTAAATCGTGCAGATCGCTGATTGCAAGTCCCCACCTGCCTGTATTTAGATAAATCCACTCATTAGCCGACAGGAAAATGCTACCGACGAAATTGATTCATGTTCACAGTGTCGAGCATACAGAAGAATTTATCCTGTAACCTGGTCATCTCACGGCTGTGATCTCAGGACTCCACCGGGACAGCAACGTGTCAATTTGCAACAGAGGGAAACTTGTCAGAGCCCCTCCATCCTTAACGCGAATATTGGCACCTATCAGAATACCGCAACGTGCCTCACCGCTATTTGTTATCGTTGACAGGTAGAATCCGCGTGCCGGCTTGAAATATGCAAAGTCATCAATCCTCGGTCTTCGCGACGGTCCTGGGTTATGTTTCGTGATGAATTCATATCACCACCGTGTAGAGACTTC
Source organism: Aspergillus oryzae RIB40 (assembly GCF_000184455.2). Lineage (NCBI taxonomy): Eukaryota > Fungi > Ascomycota > Eurotiomycetes > Eurotiales > Aspergillaceae > Aspergillus > Aspergillus oryzae. The sequence continues at coordinate 1,769,420 of NC_036437.1, forward strand.
ATGCAAGGCGACGCATTGTGACCAACGGCTGGCACTGTCCAGCCTGTCAATGTCTAGAACATCCTGAACTTACTGAAGGTCAGGAAATTGGACACTTCTCCGTGAAAGTCAGCCCATGCTTCGCTTAGGCAAACCTAACGGGTCGAGCAATGCAGATATAGTTCGCATGCAAGCCCTCGCTGCCTTCAGCATTCCAAGGAGCATAAGAATTACCCACGAATAATTTAACACCCCTTGTTTTAGAGACATTGGAGGGTACGTGGCAGATACATGCTGAGGCTGGACCTGTGGTCTATCTCAATCTCGGCACAAAATCTTATGGTAAATTTACGCAGGCCTGTTTCACTCCCAGGGTAAATACCGTTGCGCGGCACCTGTCAATTAATATGGACGACGTTCACTCGTGCCACTGTTGTGATATCCCTTGCATATCTCTCCATTCCCTTACTTCCACCACTTGGCACGATCAAGACACCCATGTGCCGGGGATCGCAAATGACTCCAGTAAAAATGCTCATAAGCGAGAAACATACTGCACTGTATCCAGGAAACAAGGAGATTTTGGTCCCTTTTGAACCTGCTAGTGTTGACATCTTTAAGTCCAATGAAGTCCATTGTATGTCCATGTATGCCAACCCGAATATGTCCTATCTCTTCATAGACAATACACACCTTAGTCCTACCTTAGAGAGGCGTTATAGGCTGTCAACAAGATGGGGAACGTGTCGCCCACTCCCCGTCAGCTTCTCACCGAGGGTTTGATTTTATGGAGTATTGGCGTTGTGCTGTTCATTGGTAGAATGTACGTACTACCAGTGCTATCAGCACGGAAATCAGCACATCTTACGCCGGTCATCTAGGATTTCTCGTTCCATTGCCGCTGGTTCGGTTAAGAGGTTGTCTTGTATGCTTTCGTTCTTTTTATATGCTATAAACTACGCTGACTGTGTGTGGATAGTTGACGACTATGTCATGACGGCAACTTTTGTGAGCTTCACTTGCATACTCTTGATAATGAGAATCTAATACTTCCGCATTCTAGATGATCTATACTAGCTTATTGATTCTAATCCAAGTGTCCTCGAGACATGGAACGAATCTCTTTCCCACGGAAGAGACGCAGCAAATCCTCTCAGATCCCCAGCAAGTCAGAGACCGAATATACGGAAGCAAGATTGTCATCGGCCTGGAACAATGTATGCTGTTCTCGACGTGGGGCGTTAAGATATGCATGTTGAGCTTGTTCTGGCGGTTGACTGCGAATATCCGCTTCCTACATCTCTACGTCAAGGCTATCGCCGTCTATGTCGCCGTTGGCTTCGTTGTGATCATGGTCACCTACTTCGGAGTGTACTGCAGGCCTTTCGAGCAGTACTGGCAACTTCCAGTGGAGAATATACAGTGTGCAACCTATCAACACTATTCCATTACTCAAGCTGTCTTTAATATCTCCTCCGACGCTGCCATGCTAGTTGTCCCCGTCCCACTACTCATGAAGACTCAGCTAAAAGCTAGGAGAAAGTTCATTCTGGTCTGTATCATGAGCCTGGGGGTATTCACCATCTTCGCTGCGATACTCAACAAGGTATATAACTTTTTAAGTCCTCTTACGACGATGTACCAGATATGGTACATCCGAGAAGCAAGCACGGCGATATATGTGGCAAACTTGATCTGCCTCTGGCCGCTCCTGCGCAAATTATTTGGCCTGAAGGCGTTCCAGTCCAATAGCAAGCATTACCGACATCATGGTGCTCATCTGATCAAGGAATCACCCGGCGCCTCGCAGTCTCCAGGGACTACAGTCAGCTCACAATCACGACCATCCTTCTCAATCCCACGTCTTCATTTGAGCAGGCTTGGAAGCGGGAGGACCGTCCAAAACGTTGTGCACAAAGGGTCTGACGAAATGCATCCGAGCCCGGAAGCAACGAACAAAATGTCGCTCACTCGCCTGGATACAAAGGAGGCCACTCATCAAGAGAAAAAAGGCCTTGGAGAGCCGGGCCCCACCACTCTGGAGACGCATGCCTCGTATGACCTTGAGGCCGGAGATATTGGGCATATCGATTACCACTCCAGCTTGAAGTTTGGGTAATGGCGCAGCTGACAAGGCCCCATACTCCTCAGTCCCACCAACAGGAATAAACGGCCAATATCTGACGCAACAACGGATCTCGTGCAATGCTTAGCAAAACCTGCATTGCCAGCTTTGACCTTATACCGAGCGGAAGACTCAAGACGTTGCGCATATTGACAATGCATCGATATCGTCTCAGATTGTCCTGGGAAAAACGTCACTTCTAAGCATTGCTGCCCTTGGCACGGCAAGAACGGGGAATATATGTGCAACCGTTTCCTCCCTATTACTTGCTTCATGATCACCGAAGCTCTTATTGCACAAAGGACAGCTTGCACGTCGCTTTGTGAGCCAGGGATCCACGCAAGAAGAGTGGAAAATGTGGCCGCATGTCAGAGGCCGAATATATGTTTCACCTTCAAAAGAATCCATGCAAATCGCACATAGGCATCCCGTCTCGCTGGCTGCATCATCAGTGTCGTGCTCACAAGCATTCCCTGAGCCGCGAACACGTTCCTGTGCCTTGTCTATTTGAGTGTCTGGAGCATTCTCAGCAGAGTTTGTCTTTTGGACATGGCCTTCAGGGACGGTAATTGCTATCTCCTTGTCTTCCAGACCATTTTTGGGGTCTTCTGACGCCGAACTAAGCGATCCAATAGTCTCTTTCGCTATACTCTCCTTTCTACTTCGACCTGCCCACCAGTCGCTGTACTTCATCAACGGGAATTGCTTGTCGACCTCGCCGCTTGAGATAACCGTAGATCCGCGTCGAAAGGGAACACTTTCAAGATCCAAGAAACCAGCATTCCGTCGGTCACGACGAAAATGGCGATACCTGAGAGCAATAACTAGCCTATTGAGCGGACGCCAAATCAACACAGGGATCTCGCGATCTACGATGAAGCAACATACCAAACACTGATCACGAGAAGACCGGCGCAGACAGGTGCGAGGTAACCGAGGGGAGCTGCGGGAGAGTGCTTGTCAGAATGATCTCCCATGGTAAATATGACGCGATCGTCATCAGTTGGACCACCAGAGCTACATCAATGAAATGGCTTAATACGCATGGGAATTTATTGTATCACCTGAAGGATAGACCTGTTTTCCTTATGGTCTTATAAGGTCTGGCAACTGTGGAGAAAAAGCAAAATCAGACTTTTGAACGCTCTGCCGCATGAGGTAATGACATATGTATAATGGACAAAAGATACGAGCTGGTGGTGTGTCAATGGGCCAAGAACCAACCCCGCAGACTACCAGATCATGACTCGTGGTTCCGTGCCCTTTTAAGCTGCACAGCCATAAAGGACTGGGATGATCATTGGATTACGAGCTCCCTCCGGCTCCGGGTCCTTGGTCCGTCGGGCTGTCATGTGCCAGCTAGTTGTCCACATCCAGACTAGTCCTCGATGTAGCTTTCTTCATCTATCAACTTAGTCATGATCAATACTGGCTGGCTCGTCTTTTTACTTCATATGCTTAGAATGAAAGCAACCTTGTCGGTCATAAAGACTGAAAGATTATACGTAATGTTACATAGCCGCTACAGTCCTTAAAGATACACTTCAAATCTGATGGTTTTAATCTTTAGAATAGACAGCCCTAAAAAGTGTAGTGCAGTGATAACCACGCGTGCTTTCATGACGATCAAAAGTACAGAGTTTGTGTCTGGCCTTATACATAGATATTCTTTAGAGTACTCCCAAGGTCAGCACCGCCATCCCCTCCTCCACACCCTGCTGCTGGGGCTCAGTACTAGCAGCAGAGGTATCACGAGACCAACGCGAGCGCCGACGCGGAGCAGGGGGTGTGGGCAGCGCGGCAGTCTATACAATTAGTCTTTATTTTCAAACTGGTTGGGTGGGGGCTTACCAGATCACCGATAGCACACAGGCCTCTATTAAAGCTTCGCATTCTGGTGCGGCACTCGCAAACGGCGAGAGGCACCTGGGGCGGCGGCCTAGATAGTCAGTATCCATATCAAATATAACCCTGGTTGAATGACTAACCACGTGGCCCTAGAGAAATGTTAGTATTATATATAGTATTAAGCTCAACAAGCGGATCCCCATCACGGCCAGCAATTAGCGTTCTGACATCCAGCAAAGCCATCCATGAAACTACCAAGGCCACTCACCATTCCGCCTAAACCACGATGCCAGTCCGTCCGCCATTCGGCGGCGACATTCACTTTGACGATGCCCTTACTTATGGCGATAATAACACTATATATTTTAAGTATCAGTATTTGTCTGATATAGAACCCTAAAGTAGCAAAACACTTTGAGGAAGATGGGAGGATCTTCAAGGCACAACTGCTATTTTGTTAAGAGAGCTTGGAAGAAACCACAGGAGAGGGGCCAACAACTCAAAGTCTAGCCCATCCAGCCAAGTGCTTCCAAATCAACGCAAGGCAAGAGGAGCTGTTACTTACCTTGACCATGGTGGCTACTGCCGGCTGGCAAGACGGACACTAAAACGCCATATGCTCATATGATATTGACATATCATAAATATCTCAAAGTCTACCGAAAGTGTCAGACAGGCCCGTAGGCCGCCCGACTGCCATGGGCGTTATCTACCCTAGATTCTGGCAGAGGTGGGACTGTAATCTGTATTACCATTGAGATTTAGACATCTTTGTCCAGATCTTCAAATATGTATACGTAAAGAGCAAGAATATGTTAGCCGGCCAGTCTATCGTTTACAGTAGAGATGAAGAAGAGGTAGTAAGGTATTATAGAGCTAGTAGGAAGAGATAAACCAAAGACGAGGAGGTGAATGGATATCTACATCTGTACTGGCTTGTTAAGTCACTTCTTCAGTCCCTGGTTAATCTACGGCATTGAACTATTCCCTAGATTCAGTGACTGCTCCAGTTCAATCTGAAATACTAGTCTTGTATTCTCCATGGCCAGTGAATCGGTGGATGTATATGCAGCCGGAGTGTGAGCGTATGATGTAGCGTGAGGAGCTTTGAACTGGCTCTTCTGGATCAAGGAATTGCACAAAAGCTCAAAATTGACATCAGACATATTTGCTGGGTGTCAAAATAAAAGAAACAGACGGAAAGGGCTATTCCGAATAGATATCTTCTATTGACTATGTACATGACTTCAAAGCTGGACGTCTTCAATGCCATACACTATGTACAACCCCCACCACCTCCCCATACAACCAACTTCCCGTTTGCTACACTAAACTTGCACGCTCTCATTGTTGATAGGATTCGACCGGGGCTCACCTCTCCAAGTACCTGGTAATACCAGATTGCTTGATGAGAGGGCCTCGCTTCCCTCCTACGAGTTTAAACATGTAGTTGTGCGAGGAGCTATCTAAACTATGTACAGTTAAACGCAGCAGTAGACAAAAATTACAGAAGATTGGTAGACAGGGAGGTCAAAAGGAAACAAGGGACAAAGAAAGAGAGGTACAAAAAAGGTAGATGTGGATAAGAATAGCAGAAGGATAAAAATAGGAAGGCGAACAAGGGTAAGAATAGAATGATAAGCATGGAACGGGGCTGCTTAGTGTTGGTGTGGTCGAGAAGGAGGATGAGGACGACGAAAGAAGGCTGTTCAAGTAGGGCAGTGTGAGTTCTGTTGTCGGGGAGAAAGAGGAAGAAGGCAGAGCAAAGTATTTATACCTGAGCCATAGGCCAAAAGAGGAAGGTGGTGAGGTCATCCGCACCTGCTCCAACTGGAAGCTGAAGCTAAACGGAGAAGCTTGGTACCATGACTATGAGCCCAGCAATGGTTTAAATCACATGTGCTGTTGCAGAGGTATCCAAGTCTGTAGGAAACGGTGGATATCAACGGCCGCGAAATCAGAAATGTTCTAACTGAGTCAAAGATTGTCTATGGCACTGGGTGTAATATACGGTATCTCGTTCTGAGGTATCGTAGAAAGCCATGGCATGCTTACAGTATAAGAGAACGGGTGCAGGAAGACCTGTATACTACAGGAAATCAGCATACGATTAGTGGGACCGCCTAAAAGGCTCAAGTTCTATATTTCGTATACAAGTACCATGGAGCTGTCACACTTCTGGGGTTGATCGATGTGACGTATAGTGATAATGCAAGAACAGTTTCAAAGCTAAGCATCTGTCTGTTGGGGTTACATTTACAAACTATAATTGATGATCTAACAGGTCCACCGAGCCATATTCCATAAACTCTCAAGCAGCTGAGCGGCTGAATCCGAATGATTATTCGAGTTATATAAAGGCTACATGACAAGTACCACGAGGAATGATTATGCTCTCTGGTAAAAGAGATGAAGTAAAGATATAGAGGGCGCAAAAAAAGAAACAAAGAAAGGTGAGAAATGGGAAAAAAAAAAAAAAAAAAAAAAGATAGGATAGCATGTCCTGGTTTCGATCCAGGGACCTATTGTTCGTTAGGAATCGGATTGTGATTGGTTGTGATGAAGGATAATCGTACCTCCGGGTTATGAGCCCGGCTGTGATTATGTTAGTTTATAACTCGAATTGATTGGAGGTCACGTGAAAAATTACCGCTCTTCCCCTGAGCTAACATGCTGCAGTTTTCTAGATATTTCCTGTACTTAAAATAAGTTCTACCATATTTACTTTAAAAAGGGCATCAACATCTAGTAGTACTCCGTAGTGTACCTCTTTTTCGTGAGTCTTAATCCTCTTGTACTCATATCGTTATTCTTTCGACTAACATCTACAATACCTGGACCTGTATGCAGTGACTGACCACTACTTAACCCGTAAGGAAGACGCTTAATACAAACTTCTAACAAGGGAAGCCGATCTTGTAGTTTCTATCTTCTGCAGGTAAATTACCTATCGAGGTGAGCAGAGAAAGGGCTAGCTGTCCGTATCTCTTCCGACTCCCAGATAAAGGAGCCAGGTCCTGCCTTTCAAACTATAGCGATTGGATTATATGTGTTCCTGTAGCATATGAGTGGGTCGCAAGGAATTAAGGGGCTCAATGGCTTCACGTACGCGAGATGGATGTGACTATGTATATATCTTGTAGCGGATATAGTAGCCGGTAAGCCGCGCACGGGCCGTTTGACGAAGTTGTTGAGAAGTCCAGGATACCGATGAACCATTTAATACGCCTTTGAACCTTCAAGTTTACATAATTCCTTGGATTCCATACTAGTTAAGCAGGATGAGGCTATGCTATACAACGGGTGATGGATCAGATCTTGATCTGAATGCTGCGACAGTGCCCCAAAAGTATTAGATAAGCTTTCCGTAAATTAAAATCTAAAAATATTGTTACAGGAGAAAACCGAGTCCGTACCAGCCACTCCAGCCTTCAAATTAGAAAGCCAGTAAGTACGGAGTAGCTCCGTAATGATAACAAAAGACTGGAAGACTCCACCCTTACTTCCCCGTCTTCATCTTTTTGCCATAGATTTCTGCTGAACTACTCTCTCCATGATGAAGGATCTGATCGGTTTTCTTCCTCCTATATAAACCAACACAGGTCTGGTGTAACGAATGGTGATTGCACGCTAGCGTTACTTTGGCGCCTGTCATCTCTCATCATCGCCGAGACTGGCTCAGCCCTGCCCAGCCATCCGCCCATTCCGCTGGTTTGCCTAACCCACGCAGAACATTCTTTTCATCTGACCTTTCCAGACCCCTGACCATGAACCGTCCTTGTCACCACATTCCGCATGTCGAATAGCTGAGAATTCACTGGATCCTTTGTTTAGCTCCCTCGTGGGATTGCGGAGAATGTATATCCCATCTCAATATGGACGGCTTGTCGCCCGTCAGAGTGGACCGCCGGGCGCGGACAACAACCATGACTCTCGATCCGAGACTTCTCGCAGGAATAATATCTTTATCATAGTAAGTAGATCCTCAGATGATCCAGTCGCAGACCTAGCTGACAACTCATCTTGACAGGTCGCTGCGTCCATCGTCTTCACCATAGCCGTCATTCTTATGACGTATTTCACCCTGCGCACGCTCCGTCGCATGAACTGTCGTCCAAAATACATTCCTGGGAAGTCCTTGAAGGATCGATGGAATCGCTGGCAAGCTGGAGCGTCATACGGTCAAGTTCCGAATGATGGAGCGTCATCAAATCGAGCGGAAGCCGGCGCAAACACCGGGTCTGCAGAACGAGGATCAGAAATGAACACCAACAGCGCAGTTCGCCGTGAAACGTCAGTCCGTTCCGTCATGACACTTCCCGCCTATTCGTCGAGTCCGAAACCCTCAGAGCAGGTCATTGCCCGAGAAGGAGAGCGGGGCGGCATGGATGTCGTCGTTGAATTTCCCGAGACTGCCGAGGAAGAGGAGTCCCGTAGGGAGGAGCTGATGGAATCTTTATACCAAATCCGCCAGCAACGGAGACAGGAGATAGCAGAGCGCGAAGCCAGGCGAGAGGAGCGTCGTGAGGCGCGTGCTCGTGGGGATTATATCCGTCTCGAGCAGCTTCGCCAAGAGAGTCGTGCTCGAGCCCAGGGTCGTCCTTCTGCCAACGGGAGCAACTCCAACTTTTCGTCTGCAGTGGCTCTGGCCGAAGCTCGGAGTCGCGGTCGGGAGAGGCGTATTTCCAGTGTCAGCTACGCAGCATTGGGCTACGTGCGACATGATGGAACGCGTATGCGCAATGCCTCGCCTGATGAACCGGATACGGATTCTCGCCCACTCCTGTCGAATGTCGATACGATGAGCACGGAAACGGCCAATCGTTCATCCACGTCGAGTCTGACGAATGTTCATTCACGAGGCGAATCGTACTCGTCTGCTCATACCGCAGACACTGGGGTATCGGAACAAGATAGCTTGACCCCGGTCCAATCACACGCTGCTTCCACCCACTCCATGATTCCGAGTTCTGGGGAAGGTGATCTGGGGGCTCTTCATATCCCCCCTCCGGACTATGAACAGTTGGACTGGGGAGAGGCGCCTCCGTACGAAAGTCCGACCGCAGAGCGAGGTAGCCATCCGCCACAGTTGCGAGAGCTCACTCCTCTGCCTACAATTCAAATCGAGCTCGCCAGCCCTGTGAATAACACACCTACAACACCTACGAACCCCCACCGCGAAGAGCATAGCTCAACAGAAAACCAAAGCACTCATCGCGACTCTTAGCCCTTAATTCTCCTGTCTGCATCCCTGCTCCGTTGATGTCGTATGCCTATTGTTCTTTGGCATCTTCTCCACCGTCTCTGGCGTGCTTAGACCGTTACGAGCTTACGACGTTTAGATTCCCCACTGTGTGGCCACTTGATTGTTATTAATAGCGCGTTCTCTGTTCATTTTCTTCCTTATTGAAGCTTGGTTTCATTCCGCTAGCATGGCGTTCGGGTGGCATGTATATGGCTTATGCAAACCTCTGTATGTATATAAAGAGTGATTTGTATGGATTTTTTTGAACATATGACTCCAACGCTAGTCAACGGTAAATGGACGTGTAGCTTACGGAATACAATCCGACCCATTGGATTGATTCGCTTTCCCGGCCAATGCGGCGAGCCCAAGCAATAGAATCGTGTCTATTCTTAAACGTGTTGTATCCATAGTTGGAAGTCGTGATCAATCGATGTCCACACATCCGCACTCATCGGAAGTCGGTAAGACAGCAGTGGTAGAACAATATTTGTTACCTTCCTAATACAGTGGCACAATGTCTGCTCGCATCTGTCCACGTGAAGGCCAGGTTTGGTTCGATTATGCATGATGACCAAAAGGCTGGCGCGAAATGCATTGTACGGGTCTCGGAGTGCAACCCTCATACCATTTGGGGTATACCTTATATTTCGCACGAATGTTCATGATACATACTGAAGCTCCATAGATAATGACATACTGACAATCTGAGTCTACGATGAGAGTCGTGATGTCTATTATTACCAAGATTGGTGGGTGGTGACCGAAGTGAGATCTATTTCAATTAACACTTTGGATACCGACTGTGACTACTTCTAGTCTCATGAGTGACTTCAATCTGGTTTGAAACCATTATGCCTTTGAAAATTGCGCCGTCGGCCACAGGCTCCGAGTATATGTTCATGTTCTGCATCTTAACATCCTCGACTATCCGTTCCTTGCTCTCGCTGAATGTCATATTGGTGATGGGATTCACGCTAGGGGGTCCGCGCCGACTCCGATAATCCCGGCTGGTGAAGTCGCTGCCGCCGATATAGGGTGACTTGTATGAGGTCTTCTCGGTCGATTGGAAGGCACTTCCGAAGAGTACGGTGAGCCAGGATCTGAAGAGGTGGAAGATCATCGGGAGGTTGGTTGTGACGACTGCGACAAAGGTCTCGCGCGTGCCCCAGGAGTTGGCAATCTCGGCGCCGTTCAACGGCTCCTGGTGTGCGTTAGAGATGATCTACTTGGAGAGATATCTTGGACGTACCGTGATGAGAAAGACGCTCTTGAGAGTGGCGCAGACGAGAACAAACACACCGGCGCCCAGCACGATGGTCGTTGCGATCTTCTTGATGAGCTTCAGGCTAGATTTCCACAACATGGGAATTGGGATGAAGATGAGGTACGGATCGGTGATGATGTTGGCGATGAACGTCACCCAGACGATGGCCTCGGAAATAGCGGGCTGACAGATGTCTACATGTGACAGACTTCATGTTAGCAGCGGCAGATATTACAAGAGAGAGATACTTACTTCCAGGGTCTGGGTAGATCTGCCAGTACTTGTGGAATGGCCGACACGCTGCAAGAATGACGATGAAGCTTGCCAGGAAAGAGCCAATGACAAGCGCGAACCCGATCCAAACTGGAACGCGATAGCGGTGACCAAGGCCATTCTGAGGATGTCAGTGACTAGTCGAAAGATACAGTGGTCATATTGGAGTTCATACAGTGAGTCGGACGTAGAATGCCATCATGGACAGTTTCAAGGACCCGATCAAAGCCATATAAGTCGCCCAGCCCGCAACCTGGATTTTCGAGCCAACCACTCTATCGCGTTGGTATTAGCTTCCACGACGCTTTATTGGTCAACTGAGGTGTGACGCACCTTTGATAGTATTCCGGGCTCTCAGTCGAAAGTGTGGCCCTCTGGGCATCTGTCATTCCACTGTTCGCCAGGCCATGGGCCACACTGCTCACACTATATGCAAGAGCTGTCTGCGCCGTGTAGAATAACTTCCAGCAAATTAGCATTGGTCGAAGGTACGATGCAGTGGGAGGGCACGCACAATTCCGACCCATACCAAGTAGTCGTCGGCCGCGAATCGCTTCCATCCCACGGCTCTGTATCGTGCGTATGTTCTAAGCAGCGTTATAGCCACTCCAAAAGAATATAGCGTCCATAACTCCACCACAGCAGGACTGAGCATCTTGCGCAGCAAGCGTCGTCTCGTATCCCAAGGTGGTCCTTGTCGACATTTGTCAACAGCAGGTTTGGTAAAGAATAATGCCTGCTAGCGTGCCTGACGCCAGCGACAAAGTTCTCACTCCTGTTTCCATTCTTCACCCTCCATAACGCCATTAATCTATTGTAGCCGAGGAGAAATTGCAAACGAACCAACGGTTTCTATACTAAAAGAACGCTAGGGTCAGTTGGGGGCGCATAAGCCAATCGCCCGATCCCACTATAGTGTGTCCACCTAGACGAAGCTCCATATTAATCAATTACCGTTGCATCGTTCCGGCCGAAGGATGGATTACGTCCAACATGGGTTGACTGAAGAAATCGGGCAGAGTAAATTTGCGCAGACCGTTCCTCGCTTCCTCATTTTTATTCTCTCATTGAAAGGCAATTCCTGCCCAGCAGACATAAAGCGACCGAAAACAACGCAGCTGGCTATATGTGAACGGTGGGACATGACGGGATCGCATTGACAGATCCGACCGATGGCCCCGAGGCTTCCGGCAGGTTGAGCCCACAATGGGGCGATGGCTCTGGGTCTACAAACAAGACCCACTTTTATAGAGTAAAACATGCGCCAACGCACGATACAATTGCTTGGTCAAAAAGAAATAGCAGCGCAAACTAGGCTACTCCAGGCTCGAATTCCGAGACCCATTATTCCATACCCCCTGAGCTAATCGCCAATGGTTCCTGCGGCTTCTACATAAGCGCTGCAGCCCGCTTGCAGGGTTGCTCGGCTGTGAGGCAGTAGAGTTTCTTGACTGGCATTCCAGAGCCCCTCGTCACCATGTACTTACTCAAGATGGAGGCCTTCACGGCCGTCGCCGTGTGGGCAATGACATCGGCCTGCCGCAGTGTTGCCCGCGATTGGGCAAATGGCCTGTGCCCGCGGGACGACGCCGATCTTCAGGAACTAGGAGCCAAGCTTTCCAGCACGGCTAAGGTGTACTTCCCTGGCTCATCTGAGTTTGAGGATGCATCTGCACGGTGGTCTACACTGGCCGAACCCAATGTAACCGTCGTGGTGGTTCCCGGCACCGAGAGCGATGTCGTGGAGACGGTAATCCTTCCTTAATGGCTGAAAGTAACAATAGCTGGTTGCTAACTATGTCATTGCTCAGGTGAAATTCGCCAACAAGAAAGACCTACCCTTCCTCGCATACAATGGCGCCCATGGAGCCCTTACCACCCTGGGCCAAATGACTCACGGCATTGAGATCTCCCTGAGTCAACTGAGTAGCGTGGAAGTCGCCGATGATGGCAAGACGGCTAAATTCGGTGGCGGAACCATCTCCAAGACTGTTACCGATGAGCTGTGGAAAGTTGACAAGCAGGCAGGCAAGTTTATAGGCTCTGTCATATTTCGGCCTGTCCAGAATGCTGACTTTCCGAAACAGTGACTGGAACCTGTGAGTGCGTCAGTCTTCTCGGACCGGCGCTCGGCGGCGGACACGGCTGGCTTCAAGGACACCACGGCCTTGCTTCAGACCAGTTCATCTCCATGAATGTTGTTCTTGCCAACGGAACCTTGATAACCGTTGACGAGAAGTCAGATCTCTGGTGGGCGATGAAGGGAGCAGGTCATAACTTTGGCATTGTCACCTCTCTTACTACTAAGATCTTTGACATTGAGCATCGCGATTGGGCTATCGAGACAATTACCTTCAGCGGTGATAAAGTCGAGGCTGTTTACCAGGCCGCCAATGACTATCTCTTGAAGAACGGCACACAGCCCGAGGGTGTCATCAACTGGTCCTACTGGATGAACGACGCGACTGCAGACCCTAACAACGTGAGTACATCAACGTATTAATGCGCCGAGCCATCCTCTGACCTCACCCTCTTAGCCTGTCATCGTCTTCTACATTATCCAGGAAGGAGTAACGACCGTGGACTCCAAGTACACCAAGCCCTTCCATGACATTGGCCCGCTATCCGTGGTGCCCGACAGCGGTACCTACAAGGACCTCGCTACCTGGACTGGCATTGCCAACTCCTCCATCCCATGCCAGAAAGCCGGCTACTCCAACCCCCGTTTCCCCATCTATCTCGAATCGTATAACCCCCAGGCTCAAAAGAAGATCTGGGATATCTTCGCCCCGGCCATCCGCGGCAACTCGGTCTTCAACAATTCAATGTTCCAGTTCGAGGGCTACTCTACCCAGGGCGTTTACAACACTGACAGCCGCTCGAGTGCATTTGCCTTCCGCGGCGAGCACCTCCTTGTCGCCCCGCTCATCAACTACCTGCCCGGCGGCGCAGACCGTGACAGTCAGGCGCGTGCCTTGGGCACCCAACTTCGCGACATTCTCCACGAAGCGAGTGGTCGCAAGGACATGCGGGCGTACGTCAACTACGCCTACGGAGACGAGACACCAGAGCAGTTGTACGGCAGCGAGCAGTGGCGTCAGAACCGCTTGCGATCGTTGAAGCAGAAGTATGACCCGGAAGGCAAATTCAGCTTCTACGCTCCCATTCCTTGATCTAGGCGCAAGGGTGTGAAACTTGTATATATTATTTGAACTTCTCCTAGACCAATGTACATTAGTGTACCGCTATTGTAGACGAAGAAATGGCATTAAAATTTTTATTCAGATTATGACATACTCTCCAATTACCAAATATGACCATGCAAATTACGGGGTGCATGCTATGCTACACCATTAATACACCATTTTGATGAGCGAACAGGCTGAGTAGAGACCAGCCATGTATTTAGAATATGGTAGGTCCTTACATACAGCAACAGTTAGTCATCCGAACCAAATGCCTCATGTTAGAGCAGATCTCGTTTGTCAACTGGCGATACCACCTTCCGCAATGCTGGTGTAGTTGTGTGATGAGAACCTGAACATTGCGGCATCAGTTGAACCGCAGATAACGCATGAGAGAATGACCCATCCTGCGCATATAGGCAGTATGATATTGCTGGTAGCGATGCACAGGGGGTACGCCATTGGCGTGGGCCTCAGCATGTACCTTGCCTCAAGAGTACTACCGCGATAAATCGACTACCCGAAAATTGCTTTGAAGTATGCGGTATGTCAATGACGTGGAATATGATTTATGCGGCACGAAAGGCGGTCGCTACGTCGCACGGCGGCAGGACAAGGACTCCACCACGGTAAACAAACCACTAACAACTCATCCCAACCTCCTCAATTTCGACCCGCTAGACCCGTCAATGCAATTTACTCGTGCACTGCATTCAGCAATGCCATTGAGTTGACTGCGGAAAGACTTGATTTTGCCATCGCATGCAACGCGCCTCGAATATCAATTTTCTCTTGTGTTGATTACTGCTCGTCGTTGAAGCTCGGAAGTCGCGGTGGCCGACGCGCCATCCAAGCTTTCCCTTTCGTACGCTTTGATCTTAACGACCTTTAGAGCGTCATTTTGATGTTTCGCTCAGTATTATAATTATTGAGTCTATTTCTGCCTTGATACTGCATCTAGTTACTTCAAGCCACGCTTGCAGCCAACATGTCGCGCGAGCATACCGCTAACAGCTTCGCGTCATTCGGCTCGGACTTCGATCTAGAGCACGAAGCTTTCGCGTCCACCAAAGAAGTCGGCCACAGTCCAAAGCTTCCTGATATGAAGGATAGCTTTGGAAAGTCGCGACACGAATCTGATCACGAAGAAGAACCCGACTACGCCATTAACTCCTCCATGTTAGAACGCTACTTCCCCGAGTTCTCGCAGGCGGGTTCATCGGAGGAAGACGATCTCCCTGAGGACGATGAGTTCTCTGTAGAAGTCGGACGGGGCCCCGCAAAACCCGCGCGTCGTCTGGATGATTCGCGGAATTCGTATATGAGCATCGAGAACAGTGTCCGATCTTCGTCGCCCGCCGTGAGACTCGATTACCCTACCTTTACTCCCCAGAAGCCAGCCACGCGCAACACGTCACGCAGGGTGGCTAGCGAGAATCTCCGCAAAGATGCTCAACTGAGACGGGCAAGTCTCGCTCAAAAAGAAAATGTCGACCCGCAGACTTCCAAATCCAAGGCGAGTAGCCAACGGCGGACGCTATCCGACATGCATGCCAAGGTACGCGACTCTTACGACGGCTCTTTTCTCGGCGACGAACGACCCCCAGCGGCCACGAACAACGCGCGCACGACACGCTTCGGAAGCCACCAGATTGCCGACGCCGTGGAAAGAGCGTCGCAGGAAGCATATGCTCGAGAAATTAGAAAAGGAAAGCAACCCGCCAACTCACGGCTGGCGTACATGAGCACGGCCGGGGATACTGCTACGCAACAGTCGTTTCTGCTCCCCGATCTTCCCAATCTCTCGGAACTGGTTTCTGGTGTATACGAAGACGGCACGCCGGTGTTCACGCGTCAAAATCGCGCACGCACTACTCGTTTCGTGTCCCCTCCTCATGATGCCACCGACGTGTCTTTGACTCGTGATCATGTCCCTCTTGATGCTGTCCCCATCCCGGAAGATGAGAAGGCACTGTTTGTATCCCTGAGGCTTCTCCAGGATAAGGTCTCGGAGCTTGAGAGAGCCAAAGCGGAAGCTGAAAGGAAGATTGAAGAAGTCAAAAGCGAGAACGCTACCCTGAAAGCTGGCAAGCCTCGCGCAAAGGATAAACATGGCCGGACGAGATACGACACCGATGAGGATGATCAGCGGAAGGATCGTCTGACCAATGAGAACCGAAGTAAGTATATTACGGCATTTACCTTGTTCTTGTGCTAACGGACTGCTCTAGAACTTGATGCCACCAACTTGGCTCTGCAGAACAAGCTGGACGTTGTAGAGCGCAAGGTTGAAATTCAAGAGACAGCCTTGAAAAGATTGAACCGGGAACGTGATATGGCAGTCTCCCAATTAGGGGTGGCTTATCTCGAATCCCAGGATCTCAAAAATGAGATCGAGGACCTTCGGCATGAGAATACGGAGCTAAAATCCCAACTCATGAAACTTGCTCCGTTCATCGCAAAAAAGCGTGATGAGACCCAACAATCGGAACAGACATCCGCGTCTGAAGCAAGCACCGAAGCCAGCCAAGACAACACACACAGCAGAAATGTGAGTCGGGGAACCAAGGAGCTCACCAGTAAGAGTACACGATCGAAGACCGGGCGCCGGGAAGATTCCAAGGCGAGAGTTTCTACCCAGGTTGACAACGAGATTTCGCGACTTGAGAAGGAGCGAGCGGATGAGGCTCTCTTTACCATTGACGTACCGCGATCAAAGGAGCCATCTTCCAGTACGAGCAGGTCAGGACAGCGTAGCCAGACCAAAAAGTCAAACACGGGCAAGCAGCGTGTCAAGCGAGTGGTGGTGGAGGAAGTAGATGTCACCGAACCTGTTGATTCGACTGTGGAGGCAACCGGGAACACCAGGAAATCCTCTGGTGCGGAGCAGGACTTGACCTTGCTGAGCTTTATCGACGTAAGTAATCATTGCAAAATTATGTGGTCGGTCCGAAGCTTATCATATATCCAGGAACGTGAAATTGCCCAGCTGCGAAAGACTTTAGAAGAAGAAAGATTGGCGCGCAAACGACGACAATCAAATACCTCCAGGGATCACACCTCTAACGAAACCGACAATAGCACCCGTCGAAGTGTGTCCAAATCGGCAGCGCCTCGGAAATCGTCCCTAAAAGAACCCAAGGAAATCCCTGCGAGACCGGCCTCGGCTATGGGCGACGTGACAGCAACCTCCAAGGCCAGTGAAGGGGACAGTAACTTGTCAGTGCCTATTGAACGCCCTAGACGACACTCGGACCATTCCGCTACCCCTCGCCGGAAGCGCCAAGTTTCCGAAGATATGACGTCGGCCTTCATCCTGCCTGACATCACGCTCCATCGTGCTGACCTAGTAGCTGAAAACCCGGCGCGTCTGCCTCCGTCTGCCCAACGGGCACTGGACAGCGCCACCCAACACAATGGAAAGAACTGCACGGTGTGCAAGCGTTCTATTCCCGGCGACTCTTGTGACCACACTCGAGAGTCGGTGAAGATTCCTAAGCCTATCCCGGTGTCGGAGCGTATGCCAGAACCGTCCATTTACAATGAAGAACCTACCATGCGCCCCGCACAACCGCCAGCGGTTGCCCTTGCTACAGTGCTCAAGGCGTTGGAGGACGAGCTTTCGCATCTAAAGATGCAGCTTGTGACGTACCAGGGGGCGTACAATAAACTGGACGCGTCATTGAGCAAGCGCCAAAGGAAATCACTCTCTACGAAGATCGAGAAGCTACTGAAGGACATTGACATGAAGGCCGATCAGATTTATGCCCTGTACGATGTTCTTGAAGGGCAGAAGAGTAAGGGTCAAGAGATGACTGAGCAGGAGATGGAGGTGACTCTCCAATCAATTGGCATTGACGTGGGAGCGGCAAGAGCCGATGTGACTGCTACGACTGATAAGTCGTCACAGAAAAATGCTGAAACAGACTTTGACATAGACGATGACGAGGACCTTCCATGGGAAGGAATTGAGAGTACGATGGATGTGACCGGTGGTAGTAATCGCCAATGAATGCTAGGATATCGTCGAATTATACGTGAACTATACGACAACTGGGGTTGTGCCACTCTACCCTTTCCTTCTCCTTATTTTTTTTTTAGTACCCTTCCCTTTTCTCTTGATATCCTTTCTTTCCTCCCAATCCTGAAGCATGGTACAAGGCCGGGTTTCAGACTGACTTGAATGTGTATGTCCCTGAGCTGAGAACCATGCTTTTTCTTTGTCAGAAACGAGTTTTACACCAGAAAGAAGTGTCCGCTCGTTTATTGAGCGTTGACTGTTCTCGGTGCCTGGCAAAGACCTTTGTTGCTTGAGATCAGCCTGGCGTTGATTGACCTGAGCGGTCTCCGTCAGATTTTGAGCTCGTAACTAAACTTATCCCCTCTTTTGAGTTTCTTCTGTTCTTCCAGGAAATGGCGTCTCGTGTCCGGCTACATTGGTGTATGTTAGGCATTGTTACTTTGCTGTATTATGATGTGGGATAGGGAATTGGATAAATGCTACTACAGTAATACCACACAGGTCACTCGGACCCACTGTCAGACTCCAGGCTAGATCTGATAGACTTAAACGGGTATAGCGTGCATGTCGCCATGCTTCTCCGGGTCTTAAATCTTCTTCCCCAACTCAACCAAACTTTCTTCCTATACAACTAATCGCCACCTGACCTTGTACTATAATCTCATTTCTTAGGTTTCTCTACTGTGTGTCATTGGGAGCTTGTTATTTCTATATATTTTTGATGGGACCCAGCCGACTGCGCGTAATTCCACCTCGCCCTATCGACGATGTAGATACCGGTATTACTACCGAAGATACCGACGCCCAACACTCCCAGCACCGCAAAACTCGGTCACCGCCAGAAGGTGATAATCATTCGGCTTCCGCACATTCTTACCACAGCACCCTCGACGAGTATGATGACACTGAAAGCGTAGATACCGTTATTCACGATGGTGATTCTACTCATGATCGCTCACTTACCGGCGCCTCAATAAGTCGTCGGCGTCGGGGTGTTTCCGACGATAGCGAAGATGAAGATGACAGCGACGATGATCCGGCGGAATCTTCTAGTGAGAAACCAGTAATATGGCGCTCATTACCTAAAAAGGGCCAACTTGCCATCCTGACCTTTGCACGTCTATCCGAGCCGTTGGCCCAGACGTCTTTGCAAGCATATCTGTTCTACCAGCTTCGGTCTTTTGATCCCTCCCTTCCCGACTCTACTATCTCGGCGCAAGCAGGCATCTTGCAGGGTAGTTTTACTGCTGCGCAGTTTGTGACAGCTATTTGGTGGGGTCGATTGGCGGATACTGAGTGGATGGGTAGGAAAAAGGTTCTCATAATTGGCCTGTTGGGAACATGTATCTCGTCCCTCGGGTTCGGCTTTTCAAGAACTTTTGCTTCCGCAGTGGCGTTCCGAACCCTAGGTGGTTTTCTGAATAGCAATGTCGGAGTGATGAGGACTATGATTGCCGAGATCATTCATGAGAAGAAGTGAGTTCGCACCCTGCGTAAACACTAGACCTTTTGTTCAAACCACAAGGCGCCTAACAAGTAGCCACAGATTTCAGTCTCGGGCGTTTCTTCTGCTGCCGATGTGTTTCAATATCGGGGTTATCATTGGGCCTATATTAGGAGGCATACTGGCTGATCCTGTGAAAAACTTTCCGCAGCTGTTTGGACCTGGGTCGTTGTTAGGGGGCAAAGATGGTGTAGGGTGGATGTTGCATTGGCCCTATGCACTGCCAAATCTTCTCAGTGCCGTATTCATCTTCATCTCTTTGTTGGCCGTAATCCTTGGGTTAGAGGAGGTAAGGGTCACCAGGTTTGCCGATTTATTCAATTTGCTAATAGATGTAACAGACCCATGAGGTTACTCGGCACAGAAGCGATTGGGGCCGGAAGTTAGGCAAAAGACTTGCCAATACTTTCTCCCGACGTCGGGTCCCGCAGTATTACCGTCGCCTTATCAGCCATGAGGACGATGAATCTCTATACATTGATGGGAGTGTAGCCAGCAGATCAGCACCCCCAAGTCCAGCTCGCTCACGCGTTCGACCTCGTGGTGATCGTCCCAGCTTTCGTCAGATCTGGACGCCCAATGTGTTGCTTACCTTGCTGGTGCATTTCTTATTAGCATTCCACACCAGCGCCTGTAATTCTATGGCTTTCGTGTTCTTGCCTGCCCCGCGGGCCCCGAAAGGTAGCCGAGATGGTTTCTTCCATTTCGGTGGTGGTCTGGGATTGCCATCCTCTCGAGTCGGTCTTGCCACTGCTATTATCGGGCTCATCGGCCTTCCGCTGCAGATCTTCATCTATCCTCGAGTCCAAGCTCGTCTGGGGACCTTAACTTCTTTCCGCACGTTTCTGCCATTCTCACCTTTAGCCTACGCGCTCATGCCGTTTATTGTCCTGATACCGCGATACCCGTGGCTGGTTTGGCCTGCATTTACTGTTGTTGTAGGGTTGCAGGTGGTCTCACGAACGTTTGCGCAGCCGGCGGCGATCATCCTTGTGAATAACAGCGTCACGGACCCTCGCGTTCTGGGAACCGTCCATGGCGTGGCGCAGAGCATCGCGAGCGGCGCGCGTACTCTTGGCCCTATGATCGGGGGATGGGGCTTAGGACTGGGACTCAAGTACAACATGGTGGGCGGCATATGGTGGGCCCTGGCGGTGGAGGCCATAGTAGGCTGGTTCTTACTTTGGTCGATCTATGAGGATAAAGGGATTGAACAGAGGAAGGATCAAACCGAAGAAGAGGACACCTAATAAGGTGTTGTGCATATATCACAAGATCTAGACAGTATGGTCTGTTGCGATCTTATGAGTTTACAAGATACGCATACGATAGAGCATTGGATACCATTTCATTCAGTTGATATAATCTCAGGTCATTAAGTTCGTTAACTTTTATCCGGGCAAGCAGTCGTTATGGCTCTTCGTTGCCCAGCCATACTTAGTATTTGTTTAGTGAGATACATCTTAATATCATTACCTTTCAATTTCAGATAGCTAGCAGGTAATAATTCAAGCCCCAATAGGAGTTATAAAAGCTTTGATGGCCTGCTTAGCATCGCCATTGTTGGATTTCAAGAGCTCTGTTGCCTTGACCTTCGTTAGATCCAACTGGTCGACCTGAAAACATTGTTACATGTCAGACTATCCGGCATAGTTGGGAAAGGGAGTCTAATAGCAAACGCACCAAGAGGCTAATATCCTCCGGGGTCACTTTCACGGCTTTCTTCCTCACTACCTCTGCCTCCTTCTGCTGCTCAGTCGTCTTCTTGCCGGCATCCTGCCCCGCAACGATCTCCAACCGGCTCATCGCCTTCCCCAGTGCCTCCTGGTCCGCGGATGAAGGCGGCTTGGCGCCTGAGTCCGCACCGATCTCATTCGTGTTCAGAGAGGAAAGGGCAGCGGCAGCTTTGCGGTCTTCCGCGTTTGCGGGGCGATGCTGGTCGACAGCGTCAGGGTCAGGGTGGGCAGAGGGGATGGAGTCCGACATGGTCAGTAAGCTTCAAAAAGAAGGTTTAGTCAAGTTAAAAAAGAGCTTATATCAAGCCTGGGGTAGATTGTGGGGACAGGATCTGCAGGAGCTTGTCCTTGTCGTCGTCGATGGAGGTTGAATGATTGATACGGAGGAATGACCCGATAAGCCAGCTGTAACCCTTTGCCTGCCCGATCAGGACTAGTGGCGTTGTGTGACTCAGGCCGCGAATAACCGGCAGTTTTTTCCCTCAATTGTGGTGTAACAAAATACAAATTCCTGCCAAGTTGAAAGCCATCTGGCACGTACGTCGGTCGATTCGTTGATTTTCCTACGGTTATCAGTCTAAACCCTCTTTCTGGTAGCCATCGAATCATCAGGTAGCCGTCGATCCTTAGACTCCACATCATGGACCCTTGGACTCCAAGCTGTGCGTGCCCCCCGGATATGTCCTTTTCCCCGCCATATAGCGTATAGCCGTCCTGGATACTGACAGCGGACTCCCCACTAGCCTGGGCTTCGAAACCCATCAAACAGGATGTCCCTTACAGTGACACCAAAGGTGTTCAAGCGGCTTTGGACAAGTTACAGAAATTGCCTCCTTTGGTCACCACACAAGAGGTATGCCCTTCCATTCTCCCACCGCATACTAGTCTGATTGAGGATGCTGACTCAATTGATAGATCACCAACTTGAAGAAGAACTTGGAAAATGTAGCACTAGGAAAGGCCTTCGTACTCCAAGGAGGTACGGATTCGTCCAATCACTGGTTCTATGAGTTTCAGTCGCTGACCCATGAACAGGAGATTGTGCGGAGCTGTTTGACTACTGTAATCAAGACATGATCGAGGCTAAAGTTAAGCTGCTTTTGCAAATGAGCTTAGTCCTGATTTGGGGTATGTTTCCCGTCAATCTGTCCTATACCGATACTAACGTTTACAGGTGCCAATAAGCCAGTCGTCCGTATTGCGCGGATAGCAGGGCAGTTTGCCAAGTGAGTTTCCATTTTTGGCTGAGTACATCAGACAGACAAACCGTCTAACGTTATCAGGCCGCGGTCGAGTCCCATGGAAGTTGTTAATGGTGTTGAGATGCCCTCATTCCGTGGAGACAATATCAATGGATTTGAGGCCACCCTGGAATCCCGCACTCCAGACCCATCGCGGCTGGTCTCTGCATACTTCCATTCTGCCGCCACGCTCAACTACATGCGCGCATCATTAACCTCTGGTCTGGCTGATCTCCACTCCCCACTGGACTGGGGACTCGGTCATGTCATCACACCGACCATCAAGGAGAAATACGAGCGCATCGTCAACAGGGTCAAGGACGCCCTGCGGTTCATGCAGACCGTGGGGATCGACACTGACCGTGGTGTAGAAACCGTCGATATCTACACAAGTCACGAGGGTCTTCTACTTGAATACGAGCAGAGTCTAACCCGCCTTCTTAAAAATCCAGCCACTGAGACTACCCACCCTGCACAAGCCCCGGGGGCAACAACAGCCCCTGCACCCCCGCAAAGCTACTTTGCTACATCCGCCCACTTCCTCTGGATCGGAGATCGCACCCGTCAACTCGACGGCGCACATATCGAGTTCTTCCGCGGCATCGCTAACCCTATCGGCATCAAGATTGGCCCCAGCATGACCCCGGACGAGCTCGTGCGCATCCTTGACGTCGTGAACCCCACTCGCGAGATCGGCAAAGTTACACTTATCTCCCGCTATGGTGCACAGAAGATCGCCCAGCATCTTCCCGGCCACATCGCCGCCGTTCAGGCCTCCGGCCACCTGCCCGTCTGGCAATGCGATCCCATGCACGGCAACACCCAGTCCACGCCCTCCGGCGTCAAGACTCGTCATTTCACCGACATTCTCTCTGAGCTGCGTCAAGCTTTGGAAATCCACAAGGCGGCTGGCTCGTTCCTTGGCGGCATGCATCTTGAGCTGACCGGCGAGGCAGTCACGGAGTGCGTTGGTGGTGCCGGCGGTTTGACCGAGGAGAACTTGAGTGAGCGGTACACGACGTTCTGTGACCCCCGGTTGAACGAGAAGCAGGCATTGGAGTTGGCGTTCTTAGTGGCTGGATTTTACCGCGAGATGGACGAAGAGACGAATTCGATCTAATGAAGAATATGGATACTATATCTCGGGTTTTTCTTTTCCTTTCTACAACTACTTGGAATATAAAAAGCATGAAAGCATGACATAATGACGATCGAAATACAAAGTGTCATACAAATGGACCCAAGAATTCCCACAATAGTAAACTCAACAACATCTGAACATAATCAAATATCAAGACTCAATCAAACCCCACAAACCACTCCATAGCACTGTCAATGAGCCCACGCACATCCCGATCTAACTCAGAACCCACAGCGTCCTGGGCAACATTGTTCAGTAAATTGAGCAAAGCCTGTGACATCAGATGCTCGAAATCACCGATATTCATCTCAATTGACACCCAGTGAACCTTCTTTTTCTCTTTCTTTCTCCCACCCTCACCTTCCTCACCCCCCTTGTCCCCCTCTTTAACTGCTTCGCCACTCTGGTCTTCAACTTGACAGTCAGTCTCCATCTCTCCCTCATCCACATCCTTACTACCTTCCTTCTTATCTCCCTCACTCTCACAATCATGAACTGCAACCCTCCCCAAAACCCTAACCCTCCACCCAACCCCCTCCCTCAAAAAACAATCCACCCCACCCCCCCTAATCCCCGCAAGTAACACTTCAACAAGATACCCCCCATCACACTTGTCATTAACCCAGCCCCGAGTCCAACACACAGGATAAAACCCCCTCAACCTCTTCCCGTCCTTATCCCCATACCTCCCCAACCCAAAGATATCCCTTACATCGCTCAGAAGACTCAAATCGAAGTCCCGGTCCTCAAGGAAAGATGTATATCGTTCGAAAGGATAGAGGAGACAGTTCAGAGCGAGGCTGGTTAGGCGGTGGGTGAGGTAGAACTGGACGGTGGTTTTGGGGGGGTAGGTTGGGAGGCAGGTTGAGAGGTCGTTGAGGAGGTTGGGTTGGGTTTGGGTTGAGGGGAGGAGGTAGGCTGTTAGGGCTTGGGTCAGGGTTGTGGTTG
Source organism: Aspergillus oryzae RIB40 (assembly GCF_000184455.2). Lineage (NCBI taxonomy): Eukaryota > Fungi > Ascomycota > Eurotiomycetes > Eurotiales > Aspergillaceae > Aspergillus > Aspergillus oryzae. The sequence continues at coordinate 1,793,933 of NC_036437.1, forward strand.
TGAGGTTTTGAGGGAGTTGCGGATATCTTGGTGGCATTTTGGGAGGGTTATTTGGTTTTGGAGGATTTGAGATATGGTGCGTTGAGGATGGGTTTGGAGGTGGATGTGGAAGATCTGGGTTTGGGGATGGGTTGGAGACTGTTTATATAGGGTTGGTTTGGGGTGAAGTGAATGATTGTAGTGTATCGCTATAGTGTAGCGCTATGGTGTTGCGTTCAGTGTAGGATTGTGCTCTTCTGTGCTGGGTTCTTGTTTTGATAATTGTGTGCATATAATGTTGGCACTGCGGCTATCCTGTGTAGCCTGGGATAGTCCGTGATAACAACAACTTACAAAGAACAAAATGAACAATAGAATCTCCAATTGATATCTGTACAATACAAAATAAAACTGCTAAGGGGTATGATTTAAGAAACAGAACAAACAACTTAATCCAGATCCAAACCAATGCACGAAACACCAAAGAAGTCAAACGAACAATTATTGCACCAATGGGCTCCCGATCTTGGGTTTAAAAGCAAGACTCTTCCGTCTGGCTGCCTCTAATTTCACCCGCAGCTTCTGTGACTGCTCCTCACTTGGCCCTGAGTTGGAGAAAAGTCCCTGTCGGAGCTGCTTTGGCGGACAGGTCTGCTGTACAAGTTTCGACCGTTGAGACAGGAAGAAGGGGGTTGCGGGGGACATGCCAACGGAGTCCATGTTGAAGGTGAAAGCAGGAGTTTTGGGTGTTTGGAAATATCTCGGGTCTATTCCCGGATAGCCAGCTTCGGATTTCTTGCTCCTCTTGGGGGTTGAAGGTGCATCACGGGTAGTGGACGTGGTCGAACGCGCGAAATCGGCAGCGCCCACACCAGATCGTCTGCTCCCTGCATCGGCCTTGACAAGGGTTCCGTTGACATTGCTCAGTGCGCGGGGCTCCATGCTCTTTCTGCGCTTAGCCCCTCCACGCGGAATAATTGAGCTGTCGACGGCATAGTGAGCCTCGTCAAGCCACTTGTTTTCTCTTTCGCAATCCAAGACCCAGCCAACACCTACGCACTTGACTAGACCCACAGCTTGCCTGACCTTCTCCATAGTCCGCACACCGCCATCCTTATAGACAACGTGAGTTATGCCGACTTTGCCTTCCCTGGTCTCTGTCTGTTCATCGGGAGACACACTCGAGCGGGGATTCCAGGACCAGTTCTTAACACATCTGGCACCCATCTGCTGTAAAAGCTCCACGAAGATTCCACTAGCGTCTTCTCCTTCGGTCGTATGCACGTCCACATACACGACAGCTCCTTGCAAGGCTCCAGTGGGAGGAGGCTGGTGGATGCTGCTACGCCTGCGAGAGGACTTGGCAGGGCTGGGAGAACGCGAAGGCGCCCTTTTCCGCTCAGCCTCTTGTGTCGTTTCCCGTGCCCTGGAGCTGCTTCGGGACCGGCTAGGCTGCAATTGTGGCATTGTACTATACGATAATCTCGGTGCCTTGCGAGGGGGGAGAGAATCAGTATCCTCTTGGAGAGCAAGGATAGATTTGCGAAGTCGAGGAGACGAGCGAGTGGGTGATGTGATGGAAAGAGAGCGACCTCTCTTACGGGACACCTTCAAAGGGGATACTTCCCCTTCCGGCTTCAGGGGTACCTTCGAAACCGTGTGGAATGTCTGCAAGGGGTTGGTCTTGCCCCGCACTGGCGTGGCCGGTGCGGGAAGCTGAACTTCATAATTTTCTTTCTCATCATCCAACGCTTCTTGGATGGACGCAACTGGACGCAGTGGGCTCTCGTAAACAATCGAAACTTGTGTATCCTCATGAGCATCAGGCTGTTTGTTTTCCACAATGTCCTCATCGCTAAATATCTCGAACATAGGAAGTCCGGGAGACTTCTCCAGATCCTCAAAAGCACAGCGACCCATTTCAGGCGACACAATGTCATACTCGTCCTCCGTGGCCGCAAGTTCTTCGTTTGGCTGGAGTTCATCAAGCACTGGGGATTGTGACTTGGCCGAGAGATCGGGGTAAGACACATCTTCTTGAACTGTGTTGACATTGCTAGGGCCGCTCAGATTGCCTGAAAGGGAGAAGATGCCTCGGCGTCCAGAGCGCCTCTGCTCAGTCTTCTGGGGGCTACTCGCCTTCAACTCGCTGAGTTGCTCGGCCAACAGCGTGAAGCGGGGACGTTGATGCCTTTCCTTCTCCGGCCCAGGAGCATGATTTTGGGGCTGAGGAGAGGGCTGAGCATCTGGGACGGGGAGATCCGTCGTAGTCGTGTTATCGGCGACATCAAAGTTCACAGTTTCCACTGCCGTGTCACGGTACTCATCAGCGAAGCGAGGAGGCGCGAACGAGGCGAAATACTGTGGAACGAAATAGAAATAGTGTGGAAGCTGGGGTGTCGGTGGTTCTTCGATTTCGTAAGGAGCATATACCTCAGGGGTGATTGCGCGTGGTTGAGGAGTCGGTTCAGGTGTTTCTCTAGGCATCTGTTCATAAGGTTGTTGAGGCGTCTGTTCAGGAACCTGTTCAGGAATCTGTTCAGGAGTTTGCTCAGGAGTGTGCCTCGGCACCTCTACAGGTGTTTGTCTAGAACTCTGTGCAGATGCCAGTCTAGGTGTCCGTTCAGACACTCTTCTAGATGTCCGTCGTGGGGTCCCTCGGGGTGTACGACGAGGCGTATGTCTGAGTGTTCTACCAGGAGTATCAAATGCGACAAGCGTAGCCTCTTCCTCATCGAACTCGTAATCATCGAGCATGTCGACCTCTTCTTCGTCATACTCCAAGTTAGGACCGACGCTTTGATCACCCGCAACTTCCGGAGTCTCAGCACGATCATCTGTCTCTTCATTGCGAGGCATTTCAGAGGCGCCGGAAGGATCTTCAGTGAAGACGTCTTCAAGCCCCTCGAGCATACTTTCGCGACTTGCGAACTCTACTGGTTCCTGCAGCTCGTCGTTCTGTGAATCATCCTCAGATTTGTAGTTCTCTTCCTCATAATCATCACCCTGTTGATTTTCAAGGGTGGTGATATCTTCCTCCACATCCGGCGCCACCGAAATTCTATCCTCGGCAGTAGCGTGCTCATCATAAATCTCAGTATCAACTAAGCTCTCCAAATATTTAGTAGGCTCATAGTCATCCTGCTCCGCGACCTCAAGACAAATTGTGTATTCATCAGGGATCTCTGGCACATAGGCTTCGAGGCGTTCCTCAAAGTCGTCCTGCTCGAAATCATCCTCCATGAGGATATTTTCGACAATCTCATTTTGGCCTTCAAAGAGCTCATAGAGGCCCATGTCGGCCCCATCGCTCTCAGCGGTGCTCTCACGATCCATGTCAACAGCATCCAGAGGCTCTTCTAGGCCGTCGTTGATATGCTCCATATCTCCTTCGTGCTCACTTGCGGTCTCTCCGCGGTTCATACCAAAATCTTCGACAGCATCTACGTGAGCTTCAACAGTATGTTCCAAGTTTTGCCCATGGCTGTCATCCTCCATCTGAGACTGCGGTGTATATGAAACGTCGTTGGATTCCTCAATAAATTCAGGCTCGGCTTCAGGTTCTGGAGTCTCAGCATCGTGTCTGCCCGCCAGGGCCTCCGTGACGAGCTCATCATCCGGCATTTCCAAGGTCTCTTCCGAGTCATACCTTTGGTAGGAACTTTCAGCAACCTTAGGGGAAGGGATCTCCAACTCATTCGGCCGGTTGGAATCAGACTCCACATGCTCAGTCATTAGGGATCTCGAGAAAAGTAGAGAGCTTTTAAACGGAGAGGCAACCTTCTTCGCAGGACTCTGGAGGAAGCTGCGTTTCAAAGGTGTTGACGATTCCTGTAAGGACGGCTGTGACAAAAACGAGGCTCCAAAAAGTCCCTTCTTAGGTGACGACTTAAGCGGGGAGTTCTGCCCAGGTGTGAAGTTCGGCTGGGAAAGAGGCTTCAGATCATCGAAACCGAGATTACCACGTCTCGGTGTCTCCAAGTTTGCCTTCCTTGGCGACGACTTTAGTGGCGAGTTGTCTGTGGGTGTAAAGTTAGGCTGAGCAATAGACTTTGGATTCTCTGACAAAGCAAGACCGCGCCGTGGGGTCTCTCTGACGCTGTAGCTAAATGGAGAAGGAGGAGGTCGGCGAGCAGGGCTAGACAAGAAAGCTGCATCGCTGAAATCGACAGACTTCGGTGGTTGGAGAGTAGGCTGTCCGTTCTCGTCGACAGCTTTGGGAGGTTGGCTGGAAGTGAAATTGATTCGTTTCACTGGGGAGCTGAGTCCGGTTTGTTCTGATCCGTGTTTGTTGGGGGAGTCGACGTGTAGCTTAATCTGGTCCTTGGTGGTGCTTAATTCATCATCCTCACCGTCAGAGCTAGCGTACGAGGAGATTCCCTTCGCGACTTGTGTTGCCTTCTTCGGAGAAAGAGGCTTGGAAGCACCCTTTTTGGTTGCCGCCGGCTTGCGGCCTCTACCAGGAGTACCCTTTCGAGAAGGCTTCGCAGCAAGGCCAGCTGGACGTTCAGCTGGTCGCCTTCTCCCTGCGGGCGGTGGGGGTGATGGTTCGCTGAAGTCGTCTGAGTCCGACACATCCTTAAAGGTCACCGTCTTCTTCTTCGCTGGGCCTCGCAAAAGATTCGATCTCATGAGTGTAGAATTGGTCGTTATCGTCAGCTCCTTAGGCCCTTGGGACGATGTATTCTCAGTGGCTAGGGTGCGGGCCTTCTTCTGAGTATCAGCAGCAGCAGTGGTCGACTTCGCATTCGTCGACCCCTTAGGTCTACCTCGCTGCTTTGGAGCAGCAGTCGCGGAATCTGTCTCAGTCGCCGGCTTTGTCCTCGGTCTTCCGGCCCGCTTCTTCTGTCCATCTGCGTGTGTTTCACCATCCTCGTTCTCATTCACAGTCCCTGACTTAGTGGATGTAGTAGTGGCCGGTTTCCTACCACGACCCGTAGTAGCAGTAGTCGATCCAGCGGGCCTGCCTCTGGCTTTGGTGGTCGAGGATTTCTCCGTCGTATTCATTACTCCCAGCTCATCATCAGTATCTTCATCCGTAACATCGTCAGCTGATTTACTCATAGACGATAGATTTGTCCGGGCGGTCCGCTTTCTTCCCTCCGTAGCTGAAGTGGGTGCCTTTGCTTTCGTCGTCTTCGCAGCAGGCTTAGCCCCGGCCCTGCTAGTCGTAGTGGTAGTTCGTTTCGCCGTACGCGTCGCGCGTGGAGGCGACGCCGCCGCCGGAATAACCGCAGCTCGAGCCATTGTGTAGCTATATACCAACCAATCCGTCGTCGGAAAACAAGTCGTAAATCGGCCTGGCGATGTTTATTTGGCGTGGCGGGGAACAAAAACAAAAATTAATTACACACCGCAATACTCATTGTGCGCCTGGTCGAGGTGCTATCAGCCACAATTGTTGACCCTCGAAAAGAAACCTTCAAAACATGTGCAGGGTCGGCAAAGTAGGAGAGTTGAAGGTATGTGTTGTCGTTGGCTTATGGCGGGTTGCGTTGGCGCCGATCGTTTAGTCTAAGTGGGCGTTTGTCATGGGTTGCTTGTTTGGGCCGTGGCGTCTGTTTCTCTGGCAACCGACTGGACCCACATAGGGCACGTGAGTGAGACTGTGTTGCATCATCTGCGAGCTTAACTTGGTTGCACTTAAATTATTATGATAGTTTAATTCGATAAGTACATTCACTGTAGGCCAGATATAGAAAACAGTGTGTAATACTGCCATTAGTTGACCGTACCGTAGGTCCCAATTAGATGCAGTTTGGAAACCTCCCCACAACCACCACAATTGGGTAATCCAGAAATATATTCAAAAAGGACCGTGCCAAGGCCGAGATGTAACTTAGATACAATCAAGCTAAAAGGCACAGGAGGAAGAAATTGAAGAGAAGCAAAAAAAAAGTCGGGATATATCGCAATATATATAAAAGTAGTTCCTGGGAAGAGAAAAGAGAAAGAAAGCCGTATCCAACAGAATTGCTCCAGTCTCACAGCAAGGTGAAAAGAGCAGCACTGGTCGCTACGATGGTGGTGATGACAGCCGGGGAGAGAGCGGAACCAGCACTATCCTCCAACAGGGTGACAGGCTCATAGTCGGCAGGGTTGGTGGAGTTCGTAGTGCCATCCCAGCAGTACTTCTGGAAGCACTGGGTGCAGGCATCCGGAACCTGGGTGTTCGTGCGCTCGAAAGACCGACTCAGAATAGCACAACCGACGCAGGTCGTCCAGTTACCATCACGAGTGCTGTTACCCATCGTCACCACATCATATCCGTTGCGGATGGTGTCGTCTCTTTCGGAGATCTCATAGCTTGGCTGGAAGGTTGACCAGTTCGAGTAAGACACGTATGGATAGTTCGGAAGGTAGACAACCAAAGGCGTAGGGCCTGTGGTGTTCGTACTGTTACATCCGAAGAACGTTGGCCGCGTATTCAAGCCATTGTTAACAAAGGTATTCTGGTCAGGGATCGCGGGGAATGAGGTTCCGTTAGCGATGCCGGTGGAGTTCAGGCTGCGCTCGTAAGTGGCAACGAGAGCTGTGCCGTTGGGCCAAGAATAAGTCGTGTCGGCGGAGGAGTCAACAGCAAAGATAACATCTACGTGACGCTCTGGCTGAATTAAAGGATGCAGAGGAATGTTCTGAAGATCCTCGCCACCGTCCACCATATCGAGTTCCTGTTGATGGGCTGCTGGTGAGCTCTCGGGGGCCCAATTGTAGAACGGGTTGGGTGCATAGACAGCAATGTCCTCATCTTCTTCACCAATCTTTGCCAAGATGTCCGAGAATGCCGTCTTCAGGAAATCAGGAAGCGAAGTTGAGTTAACCTGCAGGAAGAACTGGTTGAACAAACTTGACGAAGTACCCATAACAAAACCGGCGTTGTCGAATCCGCGTACACAGGTCTCGTTGTCGGGGATAGAACCACCGTCGAATTTAGAGCCTACGTATTCTAGAGGCACAAACCCGTAGACTGTTGGATCAAAAGTACCAAACTCCCAAGGGTTAAACTCATAGACAGTAGCGTTGCTGCTGACCACGAGCTCATCGGGATACCGACCGTCGGCAACGAGGAGAGGCATCGGCATATCTGCCTGCTTAAATGTATCGGTTAGGGCAATGGACGACCAAGTATAGCTCGGACCGCCGTCGGTAGCATTGATTAATTGATAAGAGAGAGCGCGACCCCTAACGCCTATTAGTGCTGCTCGCATCCACGAGGTGTTCCACGACGTACCAATAATCAGTGATAGAGGTTTCGTATCCCGCATCCTTCTTGTCTTGCACTGCATCGTAAACGTGCTTGTAGTAAGTCGCAGAATCCAGAATCTGAATGCTATCGCCGTCAGGGCCCTCAAAAATCGAGTTTTGAAACTGCCAGACAGCACCATCCTCATGGGTCTGCAGTGCTGAAATGGTGGTGAAATTGTTGATATAGATCGACCCCACCAGCCATCCACCACCACTCAGACCAGCCAGATACGTCGCCGACTGTAGCAGACCACCCAACTGTCCCGTCGCCGTCGAGTTCTCCGTTCGGCTATCAAACGCTTTGATCGCTCCGGCACCGTTCATCAGGGCGCGATAACCTCCACCAGACACCGCAATACCAATATTGGGAAGATTGGACGTGTTACTCGAGTGGTTGTCGAGATATTGGACAGCATCAAAGTCCTTAATCGTGACATGGTTGAAGAAATCTTTCATGGCAGATTGAGTCTTCTCCCGTCGGGTTTTCAACCACGAGGTCTCATTGCTCGAGAGCCCGGATGATGCGCTACGCACCGTCGGGCGATTCGCAGGACAACTGACGTTGGACGGTACATATCCATCGGGAGCATTTGGCAATGCACGTTCCAACACAGTTCTATCAATCCTCTCAATCCTTTCTCCATGAGGGCCTGGGGCCGCTGTCACGCCTACCGACCATCAGCGATGTCAGAATAGGTTAAAAGCGCGACGATCGTAGTAAATCGGGAACCACAATAAGAGTGATCAATAAACTTACCAGACAGCAACCCGGCTAAAGCAATTGCAGCTGTTGTGGGTTTCATACTGACCTGAAGTGGTCGCACACAGTTCTACGTGAGAGCGACACGTTGTTTTTTTTCGAGCAATGTCGAAGGAATTGCTCGGAGACTTGGCCAAATTTTAGGAGACGCAGTGGTCACTCCTTTCTTTTACTAGGGGTGTTCTTAGGAACCGGGACTCGGAAGCTTGGCCAAGCACACCAGGGTCTTGGTGCGATCGCAACTAGTGTTTTGAGTGATCTGACTGGAGGACCATGAATTTGATTTGATCGGTTAGGGGCTGGGGAGCCCGAACCGAGGAATGGATTTCATGAGGTTCGATCCATGATGTCAAAGGATGGCCTAAGTCCGGCTCTTCCGCAATGGTGGCTGACTGGGATGGGCGATCGACAACTATTATTGATCAATGGACTTTCTTTTGAGTAGCGTGACTATCAATCAGTTTACGTGTTAGGAAGATTCTCTCAGCTCTGGAATTGCTTCGCTTACTGATCGGATTCCTTGTGAGCATATTCTTTTGTGCCAGAATAGAAAAGACAATAAACCCGATACAATTAAAAGAACATAAAAATAGACAGTGCAGCGCAGTGCATCTGTCAGATCAGCATTATATGCATAACTCCATGAAGAAGTTCCCGATACGAGTACGTAGAGTGGGTCAGTCGGAAATGAAGTGAAAAAAGTCGAGGTGCAAGTGGAATGTAAGGCTTCCAAGTTCCATCCCCACTCTCTGATAGGCCATCTTCAATCCAATAGACCGAACCCATGGATGCAGGCTGTGGCTATGTTCTCTTCCGATGAAAAGTTTTTTCTCTGAATGAAAATTCTTCTGCATCTGAAAACAGGCAGCAAGATAAACCGGGTATATTCCGCTTACAAATACATTCAACATTGAATTGAAAAGTCACGTTATGATGGCTTGGCAAAAGCTTGACAACCTGCGGTGTAACAATTTAACACAGGCTCTGGAATATACTTAGAAGTAGTACTCCGTACACTACTCACATTTACCCAGTAACACTTGAACTGATTTCCTTGTATTATACTAGTAGTCTGCCACATATAGCACTTACCCCTCCTATCAAATATTTTCGCGATTTTTCAGGGATCGTTAACCTTTGAAGTTTTGCGCTCACTCAAACGATTGGTCAAATACCACAACCATTCTATATGGGGTACTCGTAATCATCAAGACAATACGTACCACCAAAGCACTACTTGATTTCCCCCTATCTATACTCTTTTCCCCACTGACCTTTTTACAACGAGAGACCGAATACATAGTATCTGCTTAATGATGAACAGAGGAAACGAAACCAAACCAATATACCGCTTACAATCGTCGTACTCTCTCTCTGTCCCCGAGATATATAATTCCAAACGTATAGGCACCAAGTACAGATCTTTTGAACCAAGTCTGAAAGAATACATTTGAATTTCACACTCCACTGAGGACATCATTTGATAGCTACAAAGAGGACCACTCTGTACCAGACCTGCAGCAGGAGCACTAGTACCTGTGAAAGGGTCTGTTCTACTGACGGGGAATCCTGGCTTTGTGATAAACTAGCTATGAGTGAAGAAACAATCAGTTCCCCGTCACGATCCTCGCGCGCACGAATCACCAGTCCAAGGATTAATGCACCAACCATCCTCATATGGTCCTTCCTTTCTATGTCCCATGGACCATACTCGTGCATCACCTGGAAAGAATCGCCAGTGTAGGGTTGTCCCTTGATGTATTTCAAGTACTCCACATCGTACTCGGCAAAGGTCACATATATCTCATGCCGGTCTTCAGAGATGATGAAGCTCCTACGCTGCTGTCAATTCAAGGTGAATAAAGGCAAAACTGACCGACCAGGAAGATCCGCGCGAGACTCAGGCTGGTGATCCAAGCTACCATCTCAGCCCTTTCTTGCATTCGTATGCTTCTCTCCGAGCTTCTCAATCCTGCCTTGACCTCCACTATTCCAATGACATTACCTGTCCTGTGGTCCTTCAGGTAGCCGTCTGTTCGGGCTTCAAAGGCCGCGCCCCCTGACTCGAATTTAAACCGAACTCTATGAGGAGTCCATCTTAGGGAGCCCTCAAAGTGAAGGGATATTGCATTCAAAAAATTCAGGAGGGAAAACCAACAGTCTCTTCATCATCTGTGCGCTCGAGTAGTATGGACGCATCCTTGGGGGCAGGGGGATATGGCGATATTTTCATCGGCCTTGTTGGAGCTTCGGCTAAGTTAAGTCCACCGATGTCCAAGTCCAGATCTTCACCTTCCTCCATCATCATAGTCATGCCCCGGCCATGGAAAAGTCCCTTTGGCGGTTTAGAGGGAGTCTCTGGTGCACCTTGGCCTGGACCTTCCCGTTGTTGGATACTTTTCGCTTTGACTTTTGCGCGAGTTCGTCCCGACAACGGGCTCGGGCTAAACTGAACATTGCTGGACTGTATCACGGGCTTCTGCAATCCTCGAACATCCGCCTGGAAGTCTTCAACAAGGGAGAACGTGCCAAGATCGGGTATTGTATGGTTACTCGCGGTTGTCCTACGGGGAGTCAAGACGCTACGATAGTTCGCGAAATCCTTGTAATTGGCTAGAATATCGTTTGCTTGTTTTATTGGACCACCTAAGCCGACATGATCCGGGTTGAAAAAGCAAGCATCGTAGTGCTTCTTGAGTAGCAAGAACTGTTCGATGTTAATCTTGGACGCAGAAAGAAGGTCAAGACTTTGTAGAGTTTTGCCCTCGAGACCTGCGCCCCTGAGGGCCGTTTCCCATTCTGATTTGAGCTCTGGTGGCTTGTCCATTTCTCAAAATATTCAGCGCGTGCGTTGAGTCTGATAGCCAAGTGAGGGCTTCAGAAGAGACAGGTGAGGGTAAAACAAGGGTAAGCGAAGAGGGATCTATGCAGGAACGGCCCTTTAATAAGTTCAAACCCCGGATGTGAATATGACCTTGCACTAAGGAGGCTTTGCTATAGTCGCATCGATATCACTGGCTGTTTCCGCCAGAACACTGCACGATTGGTCGAAACGTACATGGAAAGACAAGGTGAATAGGCTACCGCAGCCTTGCGGCGCGCAGAAGAATTCGCCAGAGCCGATCATTGTCTATAATTTTATATAGAAGCCAGACTAATTACTCGTTAGATTGGCGGGGAATGGGGGAAGATTGAGAATATAGGCAGCAATTGGTAGCAGTGAATGGTGATATTCCTCGGCGGCGGCTGTCATTAATCAACGTCTTTAAATTGTCTCGGCAGAAAAGGAAAACATTTAATAACAAACAAACAAGGCCGGCCCGCCTGATAAGTAAGTTAGATAAACAAGTTCTCTTGCTCAAGTTCTCGATCCTGTTGCCACCATTTATTCCACGTCCAATACGCTACGATCATTCAGGATGAAATTCCCGGAGAAATATAAGCCTACAGTCAAGGCCTTATTAGAGATGGAAAGCCAAATCGTCCATGGAAATCTCAGTCAACGCAGTGTCAGGTGCTCCCAATGGACTTTACCGCCCAAGGTGCTCCTGCTTTCGATCCTCGTTTCAAGTTCTTTGAACCTGTTCCTGCCAAATTGCTTTTGCGTCCGGTTAAAGAAGAAGATTATGATCCTGTGTTTCCTGAGTTTGATGAAAATAATACAATGGTAAAGGGATATCCCTCCATTTCTGCGCTGGCCTTATGGAACTTCCTAAGCTCCTATCTCAAGTCGTATCGCTCTGCGAAGGACCCCAAATACCAAAATCCTCTCTAGCTTCGGCCCCGAATGGTTTGGTTTTAGGTTCGGCTCCCTATTATCCAACTTGTTATCTATAACAATACAACAGTGGCATCTGGCTGATCAGTGCTGACATTATGGCAGCGAAGCTGAGTACCGGTTTCGACGCCCACTCCATCACGCTTCTTCCGGCACCGACTGGATAACTATGAACCTCTGGAATCGACTCGACCGCCGGTTTCCACATATCAAATGCACTTTGATCAGCAATGAATATGCTGGCGACGAATTGCTGAGCAGCGAGTTACTTATGATTACTAGGCTCATGTGGCAACGGCGGATCAGATCGATGACTCTCGATCATGACATCGTTCCAGTGAGTGGCCTTCACTTATTGCTTCTAATGCTGTTGTTTCTCCGGCCAACCGGTTCACATCTACAGATCCTGGTGTTTTCTTTGATGGGCACCCAACATGTCAGGATACTGCAGGCTCATTTTGATGGCTCTACCCTCATTAGATTAAAGAGCAAAACGTTGGACTTGACAACCCGGGATGATGAAGCCTTGGATCTGTTGGGACAGTGGTATTGCAGTGATCCGGTTGGAAATACAATGTGGGACGAGCCTGTTCGAACTGGAACTGTATGATCTAGTGCACGGGGCCAGGCATGTATGAGCACCTTTCTAGGTGGTTATTTACGAGATTTCAGAGTAATGAGGGCAATGAGTACTTATGGCGTTATTGTGGATTTGGGAATGGGCTGGGAATGGCTCTCAGAGTTTGGTCCTGGGAGTTTTCGGGTACATACCATCTTATATTAATGCTTAACTTGATTCGTATTATGTTTACGATATGCATATTGCTTTAAAAAAAAGTCCAGGCCTGGATCAAAGCTATACTGCACCTTCTTTATACCACTATCATGATATAACGCGAAGATCCAAGGTAAGCCCTGAAGTTCTGCAAATACGTACTTGGAATAAGTTAGACGTCCATTATGGTATATCAAACTGAAGATCATTTGTCTTGCCATCCATAACGACAGTTCTTCTACCCATGCCCACTAAACCCTCAATAGCCCTTGATACCTCTATTCGATATAAGATAGTCATCTTCACAACTCCTGATACAAAATATCCGTCCGCATAGTAAGCTTCGTCCCCCGAAACACCGAATCCCCAGCATGAAGCAAATCATTGTGCTGAAACACAAGCACCGAGCCCGCTTTAGGAAAAACCCTCAAATGCCTCTCCTTCTCCTCAAACCTCGGAAGAAAAGATGTAGCACCCCCAAGTAACTTCCCCCCAACACCCAAATTAACATCTCCCTCTCCCCTTTCTACCCTGGCCTGCTCTCTCCTCAACTCTTTAAGGTCCTGCTCCCCGTCCCCATTCAGATACAAATGAACGGTAAAAAACGACTTCTCCTTGCGATCGGGAGTAGTATAGGACGCATCCCAATGCGGCCTGAAGTACTCCCCGCCTTCATACCTGAGAAACCGGAGTCGTTCATTCAATCTCGTTAATCTGTAGGTCTTATTCCGACCCGCGAGCCCGGTGACAAGGGGTCGGTTCTCCAGTCGATCGATCTCAAATTCCCGCAGAAAGGGCATTAATCGATTTAGTAGCTTGTCGGCTAGCTCGGGTGTATCCCAGATAATACGACCGCAGTTGCGGGTGTCTGTTGCGAGTTTTTGTTTCCCGTTACCCACGTTGATCATGGCGCGTTCCCAGACCGGGGTCGGGGACTGGGGAGTTACGGTTGATGCTTCCGCGAGACGGATTAGTTCGTTGCATTCTTCTTCTGTGAGGATGTTGTCTATTACTGCTGCGAAGCGGTTTTTGAATTCGGGGAGTGGTGGGTTGGAGGTTGTAAAGTCGATTTTGTGATATTTGGCTCCCGAAGGTGCCTTTGAGGGCAAAAAGTTGGGGTTTGGTTGGGGACTCATGGTTGTCAATGTGTGATGTGATGTGATGTGGTGGTTGGGATATGTTGTTAGGATGTTGGTTTGGATGTTGTATTTATAGTGGCTTGTTGGCTGATGCCTAGTGCTCTTGTCTGCCTTAAAACTTACTTGGGAGGCTGAGTCACAACATCGATCTTGCCATGTCATCAGTCTGATATGATGGTATGACCGGTATAATGGATGCTTGTTATTGTATCATCCTGTTTTCTAGTGCTTCTGCATGATTGGGAGTTTCCCAAAGTTCTTAAAACTGTACAATGAGTCATTCCCTAGACTCATTATCCAAGCGATGAGTCCAGCTCAACCTCAGAATGCCCTTAGGCTCTATGAACTTCAAGATATTATATCTTAGTAAATTACTTTTTATCGTTTGTTTTGGTAAGATAAGCTACCAACCGCATATTTCCGACAACGAGATAGAACAAGTCGAGACAAAGCTGCGTTATACCGTTCAAGTCTCTGACATGCTACTGAGAACCTCATTTACCTTCATACCCAGGTATGACGATATTTTCCGAGTGTTTCATCTGCTATCATTGCTCGTTACCTTCGAACTAACCAGCCATACACGAAGTTCGAAGCATCTTGAGGAGAATAGCCCGCTTCAATCGCGAAATCCAGAGGAAACACATATATGGCTGTACTGTTTCCACATTATCGCATTGTAGCTGTCATTTTGATGAGACAATGACTGTGTCTCAAGCTTGGAACGAGTTCCATAACAACCATTACTAAAAAGGCGTAAGTCGGCATATGAGTTCACATATAGTATGTTTTCTCAATGGGATTGAGAGAGCGGTGATTGAACGTGTTAGCGTGCCCCCAGTCTAAATAGGCTCAGTTGAAGTCAGTAACTGCCAGTCGTGGAAGGTAGCGTTCATTTCTCCATCCTTTGTCGCATTATAGTTATATTATAAATACAACTTAGGGCTTTGAAGCACCATCGTAACAACATGCAAGAAGAGGGTTCAACCCAGGCCTCGAGACGAGGCCAAAAAGCCTGGTTGGGCCTGGCCAGACAGTTCTCAAAGCTCGTGTAAACGCTGCGCTTAACTCTATTAGCTATACCAAGGAATACGCTGTATCATACGTGGGGTTCCTGACGGATCGGAGTTCCCCCGGGTCAGAAACTTGAGACGAGCCGTGGAGACTGCTAGAAAGCAGGGTACGCGTATCTGAGGTCTGAGCGGCAAAGAGGGGTAAATATTTGAACATTAGGAAACTGGGCCAAAGTGTATTGGAAAATGTATTATCTACATGGGCGGGATTGAAATTGAGTGTTGATGGACAGCCTAGTGAGGTCATTGTAGTATGCCGCACTGAAGATGGGGTATAGGAGCCACGTCAACAACTGGTTAATATATAAGGGTACTTTCGTTCGGCGATAGATTATCTGTGTTGTACGAGATAGTTGAGCTTCACCGTACTCTATAAGTATCTTCAGCCTGACTGCGTGTGTGTATACTGTACCTACTAAGTACCTGAGCAAGTGGGAAGTGGGCCAAATCTCTGCTGGTCACACGGGCAGGGCTGGGCATATTACAGTTAGGCTCAGAAATCGAGACCGTTCTCTGTACGGGGAACAGGGATGGCCGAAGCACAGACCACACTTGATAGGATTCTGGAACCTGGGGTCGTATAAGGGAAGTCAGCCTTAGGTAATTTCATATTCTCCTCAAGGGATCGGTCCGACAGGATCGGATTACCCGGATCATCAGGCTCTGTACTGCCACCACTGAAATGTTATCTCTTCTAGATTGACCTTCGAACAAAAGGGTACATATGAAGACACAGAAGAAACTAAGACTATCGGGTAAATTCTGGAGCCATCGTTTATTTTATTTAAGATTAGCTTGCTCCTCCGAAGATAAGAAATTTTTAAGAAGGCTGATCCCTGGTGAAATTCAACTAATGGGATACCGTCCTTTAGGTCCGTTGTGAACTGCGGCCATTATTGGACAATTCCGTACAAAATAAACTCCAATTGTCAAATAATCTACTAGAACTTTTCTATCAATAGTACAAAGTATAAGATGCTCACGGGGACAGGCACAGACGATAGCAAGGGTTCAGTTTTGGGTCTGGATCCGGAGTACCGAAAAACTGGGGTTGTCATTTCCAAATGCACTACAATTCCCCGGAAGTTCCCAAAAGGGTAAGTAGCTTCCACTTCATCAATACTGAGAGTTGTGTTCCATCGCCTCCGGAAGGGGAGCCCTAGCGATGCGCCACACTCGACTTACCAAAATTCTGATGGTCACACGGTACCTTCCCGGATCCATCTCGGTTGGCGGAACTGATAAATCAATCTCCTTTATCATCATTGCTAATAATAATAATCCTGTGTATGATGTTGACTATGTCTATAATACTATGTGTGAATGTCATATGATATGACCTAAATTTAGACCACTCTTTTGGTCTAGTATGTTGTGTACACAGTCCCAATACCAACTCTTTTCTTGTGAACGATCAGATCTATAGTGAAAACTATTATCGCTATGGACAACTGCATCAAATCTCGGTTGCAATAACAGAGCCTCAGGGTGTTTGATACTGCCAAAGATCAGGGATAGAAAAATTAAACTGGAAACCTCTAAGAAAACGCAAATTGGCCAATAAGAAAGGCTCGTGAAATAGCTAGAGGTACTCCGTACTGCAATAAGACCAGTGACTTGAATAGTATCATCCTGTACATGGCAAATCCGAAGAGATTCCAAGCTAGTGATAGTTGTGTTTGGTACCAGAAATCTCAGTGTATCCTAGGGAACCTAGATCACTCAGGATATCATAAACTTGGCCAGGGCCATCTTCTGCATACTGCAACCTGCGTGTTTGATGAGTGCCAATAAGAGATCAATCCTACTGTCATACTCGATCGGCACCTTGACGGTAAGATTGGCAATGGAAACCAGAGTGATCTCCGAGATGCCCCGTGATCACCTCCCCAGCCGCGCGGGCTGGTTCATGAATGTTCCAGGGAGGGAATTGTTTTTCCAGAACAAAGTAAATGGCCCCGTGACCTGCTCCGACAGCTCTTGCCCCAGTGTTCTCGACCGCTTGCTTACCGACTCCTTGGGGACTGCCCACCTCCAAGCCTGCCTTAAGCTTCTTCCGTCCGCCGAGCCGGTTTGCCCCAGCCCGGGTTGCCCAAACAAGCAAACCGAGTCCGCCACTAATAATCGCAAACTTCCACAGCCATGATACGTACCCTATGGTATCTAGTACCTGAATTTTATTTTATTTAATTTTTCAGTGGTACTATTGTATTCTCGGCGCAAGATAGCGTGGTTGTGATAAGTGATCCTCGTAGGGCATCTGGTTAACTATGATATCAAATTGTAGTCATCAGCCCGTCATGCTCGCGAGAACACCTGAACATCCAGGTTAACAAAGTTGACCTTGATTTACTTTAGGCAGCCTCTTATTTCGAATCACGTATCTGAGCTCATTACTAGATAGCATTTTGATGGGTTTGTTTGGGGATCATTACGATCGTAGGTTGTGTACTAGCGCTGAAGGTATAGCCCCCGTCCAGGGTATTAATGCCTCCATGCAGGATTAAGGTAGGAATATCAATTTCATAGTAAAACGTGGTGATCAACATTCTCCTTTCTTGCCACGAAGAAAGACCAAGTGACCACTGATGGTGGGCCGAAGGTCTTCAGCGTCCATGCATTCCCCCGGGTCTGGACCGAACCCACCATTCATGCTCCCTCGCAGCCTTCCTAATTTGGGTACCTTACCAACTTTTTGTCTGCTCACATGAGGCCTCATGACTCTCCCGGACCCAGAGTCATTCTTTCCCCTAGCAGTCTCCAATGCCCATCGTGAAGTATATAAGTGTGATATTCCTCGCCGTGTTGGAGTGACTGACTAGACATCATCAATTGAATCTCTCTTCTACTCACTGCGCTTCATTTCTCTACCAACCTCAAAGTGAAAGGAGACTTTCAAATCA
Source organism: Aspergillus oryzae RIB40 (assembly GCF_000184455.2). Classification (NCBI taxonomy): domain Eukaryota; kingdom Fungi; phylum Ascomycota; class Eurotiomycetes; order Eurotiales; family Aspergillaceae; genus Aspergillus; species Aspergillus oryzae. Next base: position 1,811,585 of record NC_036437.1, read on the forward strand.
TTCACAAAATCTCACCACCTGAGCTTTACGCTTAATTACAGTTGATCCTACCTTTCTCGTCAGATACATATTTCCCTCAATACGTGCCCTCAAACAGCACAATGTCTGTCTCCATTGAAACCCACGACATTGCCCCCGCCGCTCCCACCACACAGGCGGCCCCCTGCCTCGGATTTAAGAACAGAATGCCTGAGTTCAGCTTGGCTGGAAAGGTCGTCTGTGTTTCTGGTGCTGCCCGTGGTCTTGGTCTAACTCAGGCTGAAGCGCTTTTGGAGGCCGGGGCCAAGGTATATGCTTTGGACCGCCTGGAGGAACCCGTAAGTGATTCCTTTTAAGTTACCCATCAATATATCGAGAACACGTCTGATTTTTTATCTGGGATAGTCCCCTGAATTCTTCGAAATCCAAAAACGTGCCAAGGAAGAGCTGGGAACGGAGCTGCAATACCGTCGCATTGATGTCCGTGACACCGAACTTCTCGACAGTACTATCGAAGCCATCGCCGATTCCGAGGGTCGCTTGGATGGCTTGATTGCTGCGGCAGGCATTCAACAGGAAACTCCAGCCCTCGAGTATACGGCCCAGGACGCCAACACGATGTTCGAAGTCAACGTCACTGGTGTGTTCATGACTTCCAAGGCCGTTGCTAAGCAAATGATTCGCTTCGGCAATGGAGGTAGCATCGCACTAATTGCGAGCATGAGTGGTACTATTGCCAATCGGGTACGTTCTCATCTTACCTTTGATTTGGCTTCAATAAGAATTTCCCCGCCCTTTGTGTCTTTACGAGCCTCGGGTTTCACGAAACTTGTCCCGCTCACGCCACTCCGGCTTCCTCTTCATGTCATTGGTTGCTACCCTACATTGAAGTTACTGACTGGTCTGCCTCTTAGGGTCTTATCTGCCCTGCTTACAATGCTAGCAAGGCTGCAGTGCTTCAACTTGCCCGTAACCTCGCCATGGAGTGGGGCCCGTACAACATTCGAGTCAACACCATCTCGCCCGGCTACATTGTTACTGCCATGGTTGAGAAGCTCTTCGTTGAGTTCCCTGAGCGTCGCGAGGAATGGCCCAAACATAACATGCTGGGACGTCTGTCTACCCCTAACGAGTACCGTGGCGCTGCCGTCTTCCTTCTCAGTGACGCCAGCAGCTTCATGACTGGAAGCGATCTACGTATGGACGGAGGTCACGCCGCTTGGTAGTTGGCATTTACATGACTCTTTGTTTTCCTTTGCATATTTCTAATTTTATATCATCGATTCTATTGCATGGCGTCAGGAAATCAAGCGTGATCGGATTTGGATTTGATGGCCTTGTCATGATTCTTGTATTTTGGCATGCTTGGGGCTGATAGGACGATGCTCGGTTGGTGTTTCAGCGTTGCTGTTGCGGGATCAGGTCCTACTCGATTAGGTAGAGCGACATTGTAACTATACATAATGCACGAGACTTAATTTGGGACAAGTGAACAGTCCGCCTGAGAGTAGCAAAAGTTTGATTGACGACGAACGTTGCGAGGGTAATCCTTGGAGGGTCTCGACTGGCAATTAACGAGTAACATTAAGTAAGTTTGCATGAATCCTCCTCCACTTAGTGCCAGATCTGACAATATATTGATGCGCGTGTTCGCACATGACCCACTGGGCAATTCTGGACTAAAGCACCACTTGCGCGGCGTTATTCAAATTCCTACGAATGAAGTGTCCAGGACACAGGGATTTTGCTTCCGACTTCCCGGCAAAACGAGTACGCATCGATACCGTTCATGATACCAGCCCCGCCAAGAAATCGTCCATCCGGGGGAATCCCCACCCGTCAAAGTCAAAATTCCCCCCACATTCATCCCGGACCACAAGAACCACGCTCAATCGTGATGGTATCCATGGTTATCCATGTCATGACATCAAGACCCCTGCTATCTTAAACCGCTCGATACAGTCATATCAATCACGTTGTTTGGAGGCATGGATTAAGCTGTCTCCTTTTGCCGCTCAACTGGAGCCAACAGTCCGGATACGGGTGATATCCGTACCTATCCAATTATCGTCAATTGTTGAGGATGCATGATGTCTTCATGACCACTACTGCGATCGAAAAATTGGGGAACTTCCCGGTATTGCCAGAACCGACTTACTTCTCCCCTCTCACCATTCAGTGGATTGTCAGTATTCAAGGGATTACCCTTTGGGGCCGTTTACAGACGTAGTAGAATTTGGAGTCTGGGGTAATACTAATCACAGGACGAGATTGGTATAGCCTGCCAGTACCTACATCTTTCTGTAAGTCATTTAATAGGCTACACAATATAGTCCAACCAAGGGGAGCCAACACATGACCGGAAAGGAGAAGATAGGGCTCAGACTTTTGATGCCTAATCCTCGATTTTTATGTAAGGGATGTATGCTGACTGTAGTTTCGTCTCTTTTAGTGGTTGTTGACTTGCTTTAGGCGATCAATGGCGATGTCACGTTGGTGGTCGTGGTAAGGCTCAAATCATGTTCACGTGGATCACCTTGTTTCGACTCGAACCCGAAGTTAACTGGCTCTCGGTTGTATTCGGGACTATCTCAATGCTGAACTTCAATCTTAGTTTATTAAAGCCTCTATAGCATGATGTGATCTCATAGGGGTTCTCTATCTGCCCGGAACCCAAATCGACGCCGAAGTATTCCCGTGAGCATCTAGAAGATGTTTTAGTGGGATTATTGCATATCATTTGATCTCAGCAATATCATCGGATAAGTCTTGTTATCCAAACAAATGTGCATATTGATGGATGTCTTTTGTATCTTGCAGACTAATGCCTTATGAGTCAGATCTAGGTTTGACAACACATCAATTTGCGAGGCTAATACTACAAGGACCTTGTTTGGTGTCGTGATGCAGGTTTTCCAGCTATCTGAGTACATTTATCGAGATGGCTGCTTATACATCCTGACTAAACTACGTGGATAAGGGGTGTTGAATGTCGTAGGATCTATCGGAACTGCCTGAATGGGCGTGATCTCGTGGTTTTGATGTGTACCTGAAGTCAATGTAGCTTTGACTCTGACACTGAGGGTGCATCTTGAAACAGGAAAAAGAAAGGGTGGATGAGTCGGGATCCTATCAAGATTCCCTGGGAATTTCGAAATATGGTTGTCCGTGGCTTTCGAATGGAAGAGGCGTGACCTTTCTGATACACTACTGCCCAACGGATATTCGAAGTATTCTTCTGCTTACGCCAGCAAGCAGAACTCGGATGTTGATAAGGGTAACCCATGGTTGGGGTATACACAGATGTATATTCTTTTTTCTGTGAAATTCGTTGTGCCTTAGACTAATTGCGTTTGCATATTTGTACACTCAGGCATTCTAAACACCTATAGCATCTGTAAACAGTCCGACGACCGATGACCTGGCTATATTGAGCCAAGAAGCAGAGTGACCATTTCTCGGTAAACAGAAGATTACGTTGCGCGTTATCAAGCCAACCTATAGAATCACTATTCCTTACTCATCCTACAGTCAACCACCTCCCAATCAGGCCATCCCTGAGCAGTATCCTTAGTAAAGGAGATAATCGTCCTGGTAGACGGCCATAACACAGCAATTGTAGAATAATTGTAGCTCATATAAATCGAAACCATCCATCTCCCGGTTCTTACATTGTTAGTCTCTTGCGTTAAGTGTTCGAACAAGCCCTACATTGGAAATCCGTAAGTGAGAGCCCCAATCCCAGCATGAGTAGACTATTCAGCTTGATGACAAGTAATTCCCCAATAAACTCTACAGAAATGTTTTGGCACGAGCCTGTCTCATATCGAACTTATACCCCATACTCAGGAAGGTGTATCTATCTCTAAATGTGGTCTGTACTCACCTAATGTACAAGACGAAGTCCGTCAGCAAACTGCAGAAACCAGCCAAGTATCATAGAAAGAAAACATGCATCCAAAAGATAACTCAGTACATGATCTTCGAAGTCAATCAATAACCTAGGAGTTCTGGATGGTTTGCTAGCATGTTTGAATGGAGATTTCATGGCTGTATGAACCGTTGTTGTTGTTGTTGTTGTTGTTGCATTGCAAGCAAGCAAGCATGATTTATCTATATATAACGGCAAGTAAAATAATGCTTTCTCTCCAAAATGCCCATCGGGATAAATACAACGGTTACTCATCATTCTTCTAGATAGAATAGCAGCTTCTTAATGCTGGAAGACTACCCAGAGCAGGATGCGCGTCATGGAGAGCACGGTTCAGTCCCGAGACTCGCATTGAGATTGAGTTTACGAGTTGGTGATGGAATGCGGAATGGAGTTTTGCGCATAACACCCGACAACTACATTTCGTTATACGATGGTTCTAGAAGAGTACTTTGGGTAATAGCGGCAGATATATATTCTGTATCCCATGTAGATTCTGGTAGCGATAAATCTCAGTCAAGTAAGATCGACATCCTCCCTGCCGCCGGATACTTACTTCCGCAGTCGACCCGTGGAATAGGAGATTCTAATTTCATACGTGTTATTGGCTGAGCCCCCGAAGAATGAAGACCCACAGCATCCGTATTCTTGGGATTCGTCATGAACTTTTTGATGTCGTTGTTTGATACCGTTATCTATCTCGTAGGGACACCTTTTAAACCCGCTTTTAATACGCACATACTTTCATCAATGTCGGTGTATGTCTGGTCCCATGATAGAAGCTAGACCAAACACCAGTCATAGATTGGGGAGACATACAGTCAACAAAACACCCACATAAAACGCCTCACAATCGTAGCTCATACTATACAATAATATACAAGTCCCAACATCCCCTACTCAACCCAATCAACCAACCTCCGAGACAACCCCCTTCTCTCCCAACCGATCCACAACCCCCTTCTTCAACCGTAAGAGCCTCTCAATCTCCCCCGACGGCATACCCTGCCGATCCCGCATCGACAGCGCCTGTCGAATCGTCAATGCATCCAGATACTCCCGTCCCGTAAAACCCTGTCGTCCGGTCAATTCCACCTCTCGCTCTGCGGCCTTAGCAATCTTCTGGCGCGCGGTGACTACCAGCAAAGCCGGATTCGCCGCCCGGGGAAAGACGGTTTGAACGGAGTCCCCGCGCTGGGCTCCGGAGGCGAATGTGCTGGAATTGGATAGGGTCGGGGCTGGGCTAACGGGGCCGATGCCGCGGAGGGATGCGGCGAAATCGGGATCTCGGCCGTCGAGGTCGATGGCTGCGGTTTTTTGGTTAGTTTGTGCTGGGGTTGTTTCATCTTTGAGGGGGAGAAGAAAGAGCGGGGAGAAGGGAAGGGTTCCGCCGGTGGCTTGTCCTTGTTCTCCGGGGGGATAATGAACGTACCGTTTGATTTTGTAAGAGACGGCTGTTCTTTGGAATGATATGTTGGGCCAGTAGGAGCACGGGTCTTTGTTTCCGGTTCCTTTGGCGGACGGGGTGCTGAAGCAGGGCCGGGAGACGGAGGCTTTGATGGTGTTGATGGCAAAGTGGAAGGTTGTTTAGGGTATTGGCGCCGTGAGACTGCCTGCGCGGCAGATCTCACGGGCTTCGAAGATGATGAACCCATGGATGGGTACTGGATGCCGCAATGGCTAGCGCGTGCGGGGTGGGAATCGGCAATGTCGATGTTTGAGGCGTGATGAACCGGAGAGAGCTTTTGGTGATGGTTGAATTGAAACTTCACTAGCCGAATTGGTCAATGCCTTGGGTGACGTCAGCCATCCATGCGACAACAATTGTTTGTTTACTGCATTTAACTGTTTCAATAGTGTTTCTTCTTCTTATGATTTGGATCGATTCTCTCAGAAATACAATGTGCGTATTTGTTCTATTGACTTGCTTAGGAACTCTGTTACACATGCTGAAAACGAGGCTGATACAGTAATCTAGAAGACAATACAGAAGACAGTATTCAGTCGCATCGAAAGTTTTGCCAGTAAATCCAGTATCGGCCAGATTTACCGAAGACCATCAAGGCGTCTGCCTTGCACTTCACCCAAAGCGCGACTGCCACTGATGAATGCGACCGTGCCAGCCACGGCGACCGCAGGAAGGATCTGGAAGAGTGTCCAGGACCGATAGTACAAGAAGAAGATCCCTTCGATCGAGAGAAGAGAGCCGAGGAAGACACCGTGGGAAACAGGGGATGCCTTCAAGGCTTTGGGGAGGTGGCAAACGTTGGCGCCGAGGAATAGCCACTGGACAAGTTAGACTAGCTATGGTCGAAGGAGAGTAAAAGGACACTTACCACACCAGCAAGAACGGGAAGAGTGCCAAGCACCATTGCCACAAACGCGAGAGTGATGACAATCGGTGGGCTTCGGGCATCCTCCTTGAAAATGTGGTGGATCTCAGGAAGCTTTCCGTATCTCGAGACCTCAACTGTCGGGACTGGCTGATCGGGGTTCCGGGTAACGGCCAACTTGAACGCAGCGCCATTGTAGGCCTCCGCGCTGCCAAAAGACCCGATCAAGAGCTTTGCGTCGAGAGGCTCAGCCAAGGAGAGAAATTGAACAGGAAGGTCCTTTTGAGTCTAGAGCCAGCGTTAGTCATGCCTAACAACAGTTGTCCCTTCCGAACGTACCAGCTCAACCCTCGATTTGCCATTTTCCTTCACATTGAAGGGATAAGAGATGTCTAGTCCGGTCTCCGGGTCTTGGAGGAGGAGGAAAACCTGGTGCGCGCGTTTTCCGGAGCTGCCTTCGCGGGCTGTGAGAGTCACCTTCAAGGTGTCGGCACTTCCGAGGGAGACGGGCTTGGTGAGGGCCTTGTTGTCGGGGATACTGTCAATTCAGTCCAATGTTAGCCAATTTCCATTAAGTAAAAACCAAGCTATAGAGTAGTAGACAAGATCACACACTTTTCCTTCAATCCAGAACCGACTCCAGCGCCCTTGGTTTGAACTGACACGGTGGCATCAGTAAACCCCCACGCGGATGCCGCTGCGGTCGGGGCGGCAGTAAAAGCCAGCAAACTGAGCTGGAGGACAGTATTCCACAACTGCATCCTGATTGAGAGATAGACACTTGAAACAGACCAAGCTGGACGGGGTGGAACAATTGCGACGTAGGTGTCCTGAATACATCGGCCTGCGGACGCAAGCTGAAGAAACGCTAAGATAAGCGCCCGCGGCTTTGGGGCAAGCTGCGGTCCAGTGACCGACCCTCCGCCTTTGCAAGCCCTAATTTCCCGGAGTCTTCAAGTCGGCCTGCCAAACAATTCTTCCTCGCTTTACGATCGGCTTGATGGCTTCGTCAACTACTGCGACAACCCGCTAAATCGTCAAACACCCCGATAGTCACTCCTTCACCTTCGCATAATGTTCTATTTTGCGTTTATCTAGCACCGGGAGCGCCCCTGCGACTGCAGTACGCCTTACGTTAGACCTCCTTCGCCTCCGCTACACCGACGAGCCACCCTGTGCTTAACCCTCGGACGCCGTCTTGAAAGCCGTTCTGGTCGCTATCGCTGTATTGTCCCCCGCTTATTGGTACGTCAGTGGACGTTATATATATCTCACACTCCCATATCCTGGATTTGACGGCGTTCTGGTGTTTCCAGGAGTTGCCGCTCCTGCCTGGGCCCAATTCGGAACCAGCTGTTCAGTTTGGCACAGTTCGCTGATTTTGCCTTGCAACACAGGAATAGACAGGATAGCTTGTACTGAGAAAATAAGCTAGTCGAGAAAGCGATCCAAAAGAACCAACAATACCCCGCTGATCCTGGTGAACCGGTAAACCTCGCATTCGAAGTGCCGATGGTCGAACTTTGCTAGAAACTGGTGGGCCTATTGTTTATTGAGGAAACCTGAGGAATAAAGGAGGCTGCTTGTAAACGGCAAAAAGTGAGGCAACTGTTTGAGACTGCTGTTGTTCGTCTTGTTTGCTTAGGGCTCAGTGCACAGTCAACCCTAGGCGGGGGTTGTCAGACAATTCACTCATTCGTATTGAATGCTAACAACAACAAAAGTGGCTGGTAGATCTTCTGTTACTCGGGGAGAGGCCTCGCCGGCGCCTTCGCTCCTGGATTCGGCTTCTGTAAGTGTTTTACTACCTCTCTTTGTCTGCATTATCTCTGACCAACTATAAAGAGAAACTCCCGACGAAGCTCTTCTCGCGCTTCAAGGAAAGCAACGCGAGAACTTGAACTCAATCTCTCTCATCCATCTCGTTTGGCAGTGTCTCTACCCCCAACCCCTATCACTTCCTCTTTTGAAGAGGCGTTGTCGTCAACACAGCGTGCTAAGAGACACCGCTCTGTCAACTACTACGAAAAGACGCCAAAGTCCAAAGGAGCCGAGACTCCGGACCAGAAGAACGCATCGTTCTCAACTCAGCCATCAGGCAGCGCCTCTAGAAAGAGTAGTCGTAGTCGCAAGTCCGAGAACGCTGACAAAGACGTTGTCAAGGCGCGTGATTCCACGGGTGACCAAGCTGTCACTCCTGCCTCTACCTCTAATCCCAAACGCAAATCTCAAACTGAGCAATCTACCCTGCACACATATCTGCAGAAGAAGCCTCAAGAAAGGCGAAAGACCTTGACTACACAAGCTGAGACATCTGATAAGAACAACCCTAAATCTGACTCCAAACACGACCTCAATTCTCCAGCCATGGGTGCCGCAGTATCTAGCAGCCGCAAGACTAGGAAGTCTATCCCAGCTAAGCTGAACGGCATTGAGAGCACTGAAAAAGCTACTCCTAAATCTAAATTGGCCACTCGTCTCTCTACTCCTGTCTCTCGCAAAGACCGCAAGTCTAAGAGTCTTGTCGAAGCTGAGCAAGTGCCCAAGTCGACCCCTCGTGTCAAGCCAGAATCGACCCCAGCTGTGAATTCAATGTCTAAAGCAGACAAATCCCAAGCCTACATAACTGCAGACCCAGTTACTCCAGCTGAGCGGACTCCTGTCTCAACCCCGAATGCCACAGTAACAAGATCCCGTCGCAGAGACCGCAAGTCTGCCAGAAAGTCCATGGCAGGTCGCTCGCAACTGGCGAATGAATCGTCTCAAACAGATACTGCGACCAATACTGATGCCGAGGATCGCAAACCAGTCATTCAGGACTCCGACAAACCTGCTTCTCAGGACTCGGATAAGGGAAGCTCGGAGCCTCAGCAAGCAACCAAGAGACCGAGCAATACTGTAACCCTGAGTCTGGGCCGCAAGTCTCTCGAGTCTTTTGTTCAGAAAACTCTCGAGTCCGCCTCCTATGGCAATGAAGTCGCTGATAGCGTTGAGGGGACCCCCGTCCGCGTGTACGATGATTCTTATCATTTTGATTATGATACGGATATGTATCGCAACAATTTCGGTCTCGATGGCCAAATGGACACACCGGCCTCACCTACAAGCTTCTCCACAACTACCTCCACCGGCGCGCGAATGTCCGGCCGGACCCGAAAGCCTACTATCAGGGCATTAGAGTCCCTCGAATCAGAGCGGCGTTTCCGCCGACCCCGGGCCCAAACGCCCGGAAAGGCTGAGTCGTCCGCGACCGGGAAACAGAGTGACAAGGCACCCAACGGACAGAAGGATGCTGAGCAGCCGAAGACAGCGCCAGCAGAAACTACGCAGGTGCCATCTGCCACCCCACAGCCAGATGTGGACGCCTTTGCCCGCCGGATATTTGAGTTGGCCGCGGCAGCCGTTTCAGACGACTTTGTGCCGGCGCCTGAAGCTGACACCTGGCTCGAGCAGCTGCGAAAAGAGTACCAGGGCAAAGGGGATACGGAGGTTGCCGCAGTTGCGGCGGTGGTTGAGGGAGAGAGTAGGCCACCCTCGGATGACCAACCTACTACAGAACAGTGGACTGACGAGGATGGTTGGACGCACACAGGTCAAATTAATCAGTTTGGAGAGGAGTACGTCGTTGTTGGCCCTGATTTTGAGTGGTACAGGCCCAACAATACGTACGGGGACAAGCAACTGCCCGAGCCCCCTGTGCGCCTAAGGTCCCTAGAACAGTCCGAGAAGGATCGTATTTTCGGCTTTCCACCACGTATTGGAGAGCGTAACCTGCCTCGTGCAACCAATTTTCCGTTCATGATGGAGGACGTTTATCACGAACGGGCTAAGATTAAGGCCCGCGAGGAAGCCCGGCAGAAGGGCATCACCGTTGACAGGTCGATGTCAGTCCCTCAGATTGAGGCACTGATCGACCGGCACAGCAAGAGCGGCAGCTCGCAATCGTCTGAGACTCCGGCTCCAGCTCCAGCTTCCGCAAAGAGTTCGAAACCGGACAGGCCCGCTGGGTCCCGGAAGCGACGACGTACGGAGCCCGCTATCCCAAGCGAGGCGCCCTCAACCAATGATTCCACCACAGAGAGTACACATAAGCCTAAGAGAAGACGCAAGAACACGGTAGGAGCATCGGCACCGACCCCGACTGAAACAGAGCCTTCATCCGAAAAGCCCAAGACCCTCAAACTCAAACTCATCTTCTCGAAACGTGAATTGCCAGCAACTCCTTCTGCTTCCAACACGACTAACACATCTGCCAAACCGAAGAAGCGCCCCCATTCCGAAATCGAGACAGACGGCGACAACGCCGCCAGCAACGGTCCTTCGAAGAGCCCTAAAACCGCTTCATCCAATCCCACGACTACCCCCAGACGCCTCCTCAAGCTCTCGACCCCGAAACAAGGACAGAAGGAGAAGAGCAACGCTGCTCCCACCTCCACCCCCGAAGTCCCCCCTTCCGCTGATCAGAATTCGCTTACAACCCCGGGCGGACGTCCTCGTCGTCGCGCAGCAGCAGCATTGATGGCCGAGTTTCAGAACCACAAAGAGGAAAGGGCTCGCAGAGCCAACGCGCGCAAGAAAACCAACCCCGATAATCCCGATGAGCCGAATTCCAGTCAGGCTTCTGGCTCCTCCGCGAAGCAGCACTAGTGGCTGACCATTCTACATCTACCCTCTGAATACGATAATTCCAGTCAACGTTTCTTTTTCTTCATACGTCCTAGCCCATTTCTAAGTCCTCTTTAATCCTTTATTCAAGTGGCCACAAGTCACACCCTGATTCATTAGACATTTGAACTATCACGGCGTTATGAACGGTCATCGGAACAAGCATAGCGAAAATTTTTCAAAGATATGGCAGGCAATTGCACTGGCGTTTTATGTTTGTTTCTTTTTTTTTTTTATTTTATATTATGTGAGAGGCTCTTGTGGACTTTTCTTGCAGCTGTTATTCGTGCTTTTACTCCCACTCGTGTGTTGTCCTCCGTCTTGTTCACCATGGTTTATGACAAGGTGGCTGGACTGGACTGAACACGGTACTTCCTCCTCCCCTGTCCTCAACACAGGACAAGAGAAGAGAAAACGGGACTGTATTATTGTTTCATTTCTTCCTGTACAGTGACACTTGCATTTTCGCATTTATTTTTGTTTTCCAATGTACGCGCATACGCATAGCAAATCCGAACCAGAGGAAATGGCCAGGATTAGAAGCAATTAGTTTACTTTGCGGGGTTTAATGGTTATCTTTCGAAGCATGTTCCAGCATAGGATTTCTTACAATCAGCCTGTGGAATCAAGAATGGGACGAATTGAATTGATCTATCGATAAACATCACATCCATATACATACATACCCCAGGAAAAGATTGATAGGAAAAACAGTTGTAGCCTGAGGCATCAATCCGAGAAAGGAAACGCAAAGAACTAAACTACACCTGACTTTTCCGCCTCCAACCCATCTTCTCATCAATCCACATCACTTCAGAAAGCACTTCCACATACCATCCCGAACCCAATTATATCTTACAGTAGAAAAACACAGAAAAGAAAAGGAAGAAAGAAAGGAAAAAAGAAAGGAAAAAAGAAAAATGTCCAACCAACAACCCCGCGTAATCATCAACCCGCAATCCCTTCAACGACCACCCCATCCACCCCGGCGCGGTCCACAAAGTGTACGGGATATTCGGCAAACGAAGGAATATAAAATTGCTGCTAGACGGTATGTTTCTTATATTTATATTTCCTTATTTATCTCAAGATGAAGATATGGGCGAGTTTGTGGACTCGGATTGACCATTAACTATGCTCGTGTTGAATTGGAGATCATCTGATATTGACAATGTGATAGATGGCTTTCAACGATCGTGGCGTTGCCTATTTTGATGTATACTTCTTATGTGCTTTATGAGAGGAGTGAGTTCTTTTTTCTTTTTCTTGTTCTTCATTCAATTCTTTTTTTTTTTGTTCTTTTAATCCTTGTTTTTGTTTGGGACTGGGTAAAGGAGTGCTGATCTGGTTGTTTAGCTTATTTGAACAAGAGCCAGAAGCATTTGGCTCGGCCGTCAGGGTCTGGGACTGAGGAGAGGAAGGATGGGAGTGCTTGATTTAGTAGTTTTGGGGGATGGCTTTTTCTTGTCTGGTTTAATTGTATATTAGTTTGTGGGATTGGGGTATTCATGAAATGTTTTCTTGGTTGGGATGTGTTTGTTGTAGGGTCAGGTTGTATTTGTATAGAGCTGGTTTGTGTTAGTATGGTGTAGGTTGTTGTTTAAGACCACTTTGTTTGGTTTGGTATGGTGCTCGTTGAGATGTTTCTGGGGGTAAGGAGATGTGTGCTTTTACTTTTTCATGCGAGGATTGTGTAGAACATGTTGTAGATGATGGAGGGAGTATGATGTCTAAGGATGAGTGTCTATAGCTGTGATTGTGATCTCGATGAAGATGCAATGATATTGCTTTTTATTGAGTGGGTATCGCTGCTCTTTGTGTACAGTTTTGTGTATTAAGTTGCCTTGTATGAATGAAGAAAGTCTGAAAGAAAGACAGAAAGAGTAGAGCGGTGACAACTTGAGTATATCCCCAGCTTAAGCAAAGCACTCTCCCCAGTTTCCACCCGATGTAACGAAGCTCAGTCCTTCGACGAAATCGTCCCGTTTACACCGGCCATACTCATCAGCATCACAGCCTTGCAGCGGAATGACCCGGTCGTTGACCAGTACGCGGACGAGAGGCTCCTTCTCATCCGTGCACTGCATCATCTCGACGTAGGCTCTGGCCCCGAATGGAACGGTCCGGGCGGATGAATATCCGTTCGTCTCCTCAGTGGACTGCACCGAAGTCTGAGAGAGGGGCTCGGTCGTATTATACAGACCAAGCGCGAAGAAAACGGAGGTCATCGTGTTATCGTGCGAGAAGTCCGCATAGAGCGTAGCATTCAGCGGGAAGGTGGCGGGATTTGAGTCCAGCGTGGTATTGGTGGTGGTGTGATCCTTAACCGGAGACTTGGTCAGGCGAGCGATCAGCTCGTTAGCGAAGCCGATGCCCTGCGCAGGTCCGAGAGGGTTTCCTCCACCGTAGCCGTAGTACTTAGAGACTGACTGCAGGTAGTCATATTGTGCCCATTCTTCCTGGGTGAACAAAGCGCAGAAGGGGGATAGCCGACTGCCGTCACGGGTCAAGGCGATGGTGTCGAATGAGCACATGTCCATCAGATAAACCACCTCTTTGCTGGAGAGCGTGGTTCCTGGGAGGTCCTTCTCCAGACGCTCAACAATCGAGGGCGTAAAAACAGCGGTGAACTTGTCCTCTGCGTCATCCCCTGTTGTGCTGTTCTCAAAGGCCGTGCAGAGACTGTGGTCCAACGTGTTGTTGAAACCCTCGGTCTCAGTAATAACTACGTTGACAATAGGAGCAGGCTGGCCCCGCTTAGACTTAGAGTCACCAAGCTTTGCCTTCTGGAAGCCCTCGATGAATTTCTCGCCGGATGCGATTACCCGATCCGAACCCGATGCCCTAATGAAAGGAACGACGTTCTTGGCGAGCTCCTCATAGCGCTGGTAGAACTTGATCCCCGAATCCACCAACTGGTTCTCTCCAAAAGGCGTAAGGTCATCGGCGCCGAGGGAGTAGTTGTAAGATTTCAGGAACGCATACTTCCCGGAGAACGAGGTAGCATTATGCTGGACGGCCTTGATGAGCTTGGCGTACTTCTCAGACTTGCTCTTCGTTGGATACCGTGCACCGTGACGGGAGAGCACTTGGGCAAAGGTAACCTGGCAGTGGTCCGGAACGTCTTCGGACAAGGAAGACTCGTCGTCGACCGAGAAGTAAGGCGAATACTGGCCCCACAAGTGAGAGACCCCGGAGAAGCACTGGTAGCCTTCGTCAACGGTATTGCACGACTGTTGTCTCGGGCTGGTCACCGGAGTGCCGGTAACACTGAATGAAGATCAGCCGCTGTTAGATTAGGGCATCCACTATAGGGCAGCATCTATGGGTGAGCTTACCTCGAGAGAAGGAAGGTAATGGGAAGGAGCACGCTAAGGACCGCCATGATGCTCACGATTGCAACCCTTTTACTGTTAGACAAACGACGGAACAACCCCTCCACGCGGACGGGACGGTCCTCATATAAGCCCTTCATTTCCGTCTCATGTTGATCCCAACCGGAGACCTTGTAACCCTAGCGCAGCTTACGATCCCGCGATATCGGACGGAGATTCAGCCGTGGTGCTAGTGAAGCGGTAGTGTAGTGGGGGTGAAAGAGGATAAGCCTGCAGTGTAAGACATGGTGTCCGATCACCCATGGTTCTTAGGAGGTGCTGATGGGGGAGAATATACGAGAGAGAAACGTCGAGGATAACGTGAGTTGTCTCTGTGACGCTGATAGGCTGTGTTGGGCCCACGTGGTCGCGGGAATGGTGACAAGTGTGCCTGAAGGAAAAGAAAGGGAGACGCAGGGTTCCATAATCCTAGACATCCCTTCGGAATCCGGTCGGACTTCTATTCAATTGAAGTTAAGATCTGTGGTTCAAGCTTGATCAACTCGTACAAGGCGACGGTCGCAATGATCCACTTCTAACGAGCGGGAAGCCGTTGCTTTAGCCGGTTTGATATTGATCAGCCACGGGTTATCAATCAGTCAACTACAGCCAATACACTTCCCACGCTTTGCGCGAATATTCCTTCGAAGTCTGGTTAAAGATGGTTATTTATGTAATATCCTTTTTTCTTTCCTCTTTTTCCTGTCGAATTTTTTTTTCTCTCTCTCTCTCTTCTAATATTCGCCCTTCCTTAGTCTCGGGACAACCCGTATATTCCAAGTCAAGATGTGGAAACCTCACGGAGAGCTACAAGATTCACATGGCCGTCAACAAAGACTGGAATCGTCGGGAAAACGCACCAGACAAAATGACAATGCTTTAATGCTTCAGTAAAACAATCTAATGACCTAATAAAATCTCGTTGTGGTGCTGGGGGCCGCATCTGATCATCTCTACCCGTGCATCTCATTTGATAACGATCATCGTCGGTTGTCGGAGAGTCCGACAGAGATCCACAACGGTTGTTGACATTGCCTTGTTTTTTTCTTTTCTTTCATTTTTTCTTCATTTCTGTGCTTTCGCTCCTTTTTCCCGTTTTGCCTGAAGTCTTCAAATATTCTCATTTTTTTTTTAGATGTATTTCTTGTTCTTGTTCTTGGGCAATGATATTGTACAGCTCTATGGTAGATACCACAATCCCAAGTTTGAGTAGCCAAGTCTTTGAAACAGTAATGGGGAGATCGCTCTCAGTTGCACGCTCAAATCCAAATCAGAGCCGTGGTGGTATCTTTCGTCTAACGGGGTCCACGGTCACAAGCAAACCAGAACAAATCCAACAACACCGAACAGCCCAAGATCAAGGGACGCCTCGCAGTTGTCACCTTCCAGGTGCCATGTAGAAAAGAAATTCAGCGAGGCGAATCAGATCGACGTCAATGCAAAGCGGACAGACTCCTTTCCAACATTCTCAACCAAAATGAACAGGGGTAAAGCAAACTATAAGCAAGAAGGTGAAAACATTGAGAGCTAAAGCAGACAAAATATATGCAGGAATGTCAGGAATCCAGTTCGCACAAATCAATAAGAATGCTTTTCGCCGTTCGAATAATCCAAAACCTCCATGATGATCGCACAAATGACACAATCTCCTCCAATGCAGTATGATTCTCGCCTCAGGCGGTGTATTGAAATATGGTCAAGTAATTATTTCCGCGGATCTCCTTAGATGCCAAAATGGGCAGCCGACGAGCCGCAGGAGAAAGAATGTTAAAGAGAGACGGCGTGCTCCTTTCAAAGTCGCACGGAGATCCCCTCAAAAGAAACAGAGGGAAGCTGGACATAAGCTGGGACATATGAGCCCAATGTCTTGCTTCCATCATCAAGTGCGTGTCCAAGGCCCAGGGAACTGTGGCAGTGATCTTGCCTGCTGTTCGTCTGCTAGAGTCCCTCGACTTGTCCAGCTACCAGTTGATCTGGTCGCCGATGCGGGCGGTGGCACTCCGCTTGGATCCACAACTCGCTGTGTGGTGTCTGTAGTAGGCCACGCCTGATGGTCACGATCCGAGGGTTGAAAGGAGCGTGGAGAGGCTGGCCGGGCCGGGATTTGACCGGAAGGCGCCAGACGGCTGACGTGCTCGCGGTAGAAGTCCCTCTCGGAGCGGTAAAAGTCGCGCTCTTGCATCAAGGCCCGAATCTCTTGGGCCTGCCTCTGCAGTGCTTCCGTTTGCTTCCGGATTTCATCCTGCTGAGCCGTGATCTTCTGCTCCATCTGCAGCTCGTTTCGTTTCCTATTGCGGAACCTCCTCGAGGCATCGCTATTGGCCTTTCGCTTCTCGGCCTGGCTAGACGAGCCAGATTTCAGGTCTAGGATGCAGGGGATCATCCCGGGGTAAGGGGGATTTTCCGGCTGGGAGCCAGGCAGGACGACGGGCTCTTCACTCACATGCTTGTGCCCTGCAACTACTGAAGGCAGTCGGCTGACTGGCTCCATCTTCGTATGCGGAGTGGAATGCATATATGATGGCGCAGGCTGTGGGCCAGAAGCAGGAGTAGCCGCAGGAGACGACCGTCCGAACTGACTAAAGGTCGAGATGGGTGTCGTAGGGCTCGTCTCCTGGGGGCTCGGGTTTGGTGTCGGATTAGCACTTGTCCGGCGGCTATGGAAGGTTGGTGTGGAATGCACGGACACTGGAACAGGCTGTTGATATCCTGACACGGACATCGGCTGCCCAGTTACCGAATCCACAGGCAAGGGTGAACCAGGCGCCACGGTATATGTTCCCGGGCGTGTTTCTTGAACTAGTGGAGACTGGGAAGCACTCGCTTTTCGTGGATAACCGACTCCAGAGCTGACAAAGCGAGCTGATGGTGAAACGGGAGTGATGATCTGGCGGCTCCTCATGCCTGGAGATGTCGATAGGCGCTTTGCGTGTGTTGAAGGAGATGGGAGATGTACTGTTGCGGGAAGGAGATGTTGATGAGACGGGGAGGTTGAGAACTGGTCTCCCAACCCTTCCCGACCAGTTTCCGCAGAAGCGGATACTGATGGTGCTTTCGCCGGGGGGTTCAAGATAGAGTCGACTCCAATGGGACGAAGCTGGGTAGAATTCAGCGGGGGCTCCACAGGGGTGGAGGGATGCCACGAAACAGGCCGCGGACGTCCAGGCTCGCGGCCGCTCAAAGACGAATCCTCGTCTACGAAAGGGCGTTTCTTCTCCAGGACACAGTGCTTCTCAGTTCGAAGGGCATCTTCTGATGAAGGGCCTGTCACTGGAGAAATCGGCGACATATGCTCCGAGTCTCTTTCGATGGACTGCCGCAAGAAGCTGGGGCATGGCGGGGCCCCCCCTCTCTCCAGGTGAGCCGAAGACTCGGGAAGGGAAGAGCGAGAGAGGGCACCTGTCGGTTGGGTGAGATGGTAACCAGACAGCGAATGATAGTGATGAGTGGAATGCCCCGGGTTGGAGTACGGGGTATTAGTCAACACACTGATCGCTAGGGTCGCCACGGTGAAATGGGAGAAAATAAATCGGGAAGGTTAAAGATGGATAGAGACGGGCTCGAGGAAATTATGCAGCTTGATCCCTCGGTAGAATCTCCTCCGTCCTGGGTAGTCTTGAGGTGTACGTATGGAAGCAACAAGCCACTGAAACCACGATTAATCACACCCGTAGTTATTATATGTAGTATAGTAGTGACGCCCGTCAAAATGATATAAAGTCCGAAGGGAAGGAAGAGAGTAGGATTTATATAGTGTTCAATAAGAGGGATAGAAGGAGAAAAGAAATTACAATCCAAAGATAAAATAAAAGTAAGTTCTTAAAATCAAAACGGAACAACGCAAGGGTACCTGTCAGAAGGGTCAAGTACAGAGGTAACGAAGTGGAACAGCAGACTTAGAGGTGGGAATTTGAGGAATAAAAATAAAGATCCAGAGGACAAAGAAAGAAGGTCAGAGAGTCGAAACAGTGATGAGCAGAGGAGAGATGGATATTATTTCTAATTACTATTTTTTCTGAGTCCGGAGGGATGCTTCATATTCACGCTGCCGTTAAGCAAGCAATCCGGCGGTGTGCAAATGGTGAGTGGGACCAAAGTGATGATGGGTTTGCGTTAAACCACAGGCGTGACATGGGAGAGTAACAAAAAAAATTAAATAAAAAAAGGGAAATTTAGAAATTAAATTAAAAAAAATAAAATAAAATAAAATAAAATAAAATAAATTTAAGAACAACTAAGACAAGGGACCCAGAAGAGCTCACGCACTGAGAATTGGGAGTCAGAAAAATAAAATAAAAAAAAGCAGTTAGTTAGGTGCTGCTACTCCGTACTCTTAGAGTTGTGTCTAAAGGCCCCATCGCAACAGCCTATTACCAGGCATACTGTACTACTAACGTACCTAAACTCCGTCTTTGAGGCACATACATACTTATACAGGATACCTAACCTAACCTAACTTACTACCTAAAAGGCCCCCAGGATCTTAATGCATGTGCATGGACTGTTAGGCCTATTCGTACATGGATTAGGTACACAGCCGGGTAGGATTACAGACAATCACCTTCGTCATTACACACGCGGTACTGTACGAATCGAAACCACTCAAGGTACCGTACGTACGGAAGCAATCACGGACCAAAAGTACGGATACCACTACTACTACCACTAGAGGGGAACGCTATGATGGAGCCCGGGGAATCGGGAAACATTTAGTTGCGGTCCTCAACGGAATTCCAGAATGCGTTAGTGGGTGATTCTTTTGAAAATGGGATTGATTGTATGTATCCTTAGTCACAACTAATTAATTTCTTTTCTAAATTCCTGGGCAATCGACTGATAATCCAGGAGAGTTACACCTGAAGTGGATCTCAACCTTATTAATATGAAAATGGCAGATTCCATTAGAAAGTAGGCATTTGAGTTCATTGTGAAAGACTCGTCGCTGCACGTACAGGGCGTACAGTACAGGCCGAAAGCCCTACCTGCAGACCTAGTTCTGGGTATAGGAGGGACCTTGAGGCGATGCCTTGACAATAAGAAGAGCTCGCCTAAAAATTGTACCCACCAGAAGATGCACTAAAGAGTGGCTCTTGAGGCTGGGGAAGATGCAAGTGAATTAGAGGCGCCGTCACCATGGTCGTGGACAGGATCGGTGGAGGCCTGAAATTACCTGGTATCATACTAACCAAATGGGTATCTCTGAGGGACCGGAAGGTATCCATAGCGACCTTTCCTAGTAGTGTCCCATGTATTAGATACTGTCTACGGAGTATACATACGTACGCACGGGTTGCTGCTTACCGCCACTATGGGTATGGGAATTCCTTTTTCTTTTTCTTTTCTTTTTCTTATATCTATTTTATTTCATTTTTTTTTATAATAGAGGAGGCCTATATATATAGATATACAAAAGCAGAGCGGACGAAGAGTAGGAAAAAGAAATCAAATGACAGACTAAAAGCTCTCTTACAAACATTAACCCAGTAGTTAGTTCAACATTCAGCACCTATTTGAACCTTAAAAAAGAGAGGCCACGGGAATGGGTTTTCAGCTTCGTCTTGTCCTAAAAGGATAGTCTTACCAGTGTCTTGGAACGCTCTGCCACAGAGCTAATGTCTCACTGCTCTGTCACTTTCTCCAAAGATTCCCCGAAATCCATACGGCTCCGGCAGTTACCGCTTGCATTTAGCATTTGTTCTTGGGAGAAAGAACAACCTCTCTCAAAAATCTAAATTTCCTCGGTGCTTCTACTTTGCCTCGGGACCGGTTATATCAGGTAGCACTAAGGGCCCAATCCTGTTAAGAGGAATGTCTGACGTGTGACTGACTCGTGTTGTTAGTTCAACCGATGATCAAGATGATTTCATAATACAAAGAATACCGGTAGCTTCACCTCCGGCTGCCGCTAGTAGTGACTGGCTGGCCGTCCATGGCTCTGGGTAGTCTCATCTGGCCTGTGCTTCTATCCGTCCACCCAAAACGATTAAGTTTTGACACTGTGAGGCAAGTCATTGCGAGTATAGCACCCAAACAAAGGCTGGAGCCGAAAAAATGGGGCGGAGACGATGGTGTCCCATTTTGGATCAACAACTAATTCGAATCACAATGTTGTGCATGCAGGGTAGGGTGCTTCACTTTGGCCCCAAAGTTTGGCGAGTCGTGATTGACAGTCTAAGGGTGCACTAATTGACTTTCTAAACCTCTGCTGATCGCCGTTGCCCTTCTCCTTATTGTTTGCCCCCACCCTCCCTCATCTTTTGGTCCTGACAGTTGCCCTCTCGCAAGTCATAGCTGGATCCATTCCCTGGAGACGAGGCACCTATACCGCCGGGCACTTAGCAGGGCTTTTGTTTCGAGTTGTTCATCTGCAGCACAGAAAGTATTGGTCCCGGTGGTACACTGGCCCCTCGAATCAGATGAATCATCAACAGGGGGTGAGTATCGTTGACTTCGCCTCTCCTGAGTGGTCCACGGGGTAATCCTGCTTATCCATTCCGTCTTGATTGTGCACTGAAAATCGTGTTGAAGCGGAACCTGATATATGTTGTCTCGGCTACGTCATTGGGCATCAATCACAATGTAGACAGTTGAACAAGGTTTGCAAGGTGATACCTCGTCCAAATCCTCCTCGTTTTCGGTAATAAAGGCTCGAGGAATCCAGAACAGGTGCACGTTCCAACATACCGGTCCCCCGATTAAAGATGGTTAGTACGGACTGTCGTCCATACCAAGTTTTCTTACCCAGGGGAGGGCAAACCCTTTGCGTTGGACACTGAAGGGAATGAATCGATCTCGACCTGCAAACGTAGCGATCTGCAGGCTATACGACACAGCCCGAAACTATGCATAATGAGCAGCAACTAAGCTCCTAGTCATACCGCATGAAGGACTCTGCCAGGAAACTTGGGGGCGACATGCGTCTTGTCAAGTGAACAAGCTGGTGCTGCATGTCTCATACAGCAACACTACATGTAAAACACAGATTGACCCAAAGAAAGCATTGAGATCGCTTTGTCGCAGGGAGCAACCCAACCGTGCTGCCTCTCACCGCTTGTGGCTAGTGGCGGTCTTTTTCAACTACTGATTTAACCCCATCAGCTGTTGTTACCGCTTCCTTTCCGAAAAAAGAAAAGAAAGAAAAAGAAGGAAGGAAAAGCAGAGAGGGTTTGGTTCTCCTGTAACTTCCAGAGCAAGTGACAGACCGATGGATTGAAAAAAAAAATGATTCTATGCAGCTACGGAAAAAGCATACAGCATACAGCATACAATAGGCAACTGATTAAGAAAAAAGGCAGGTGATAGAAGAAATAGAAATAGTCCATAAATAAGAATAAGAATAAAAGAAAACTGACCAGTAAATAGACCTCTGAAGCGAACAATGTCGGTAAGGATCAGTGAGCTCCATCTTCTGCAGTAGACCAACAAATTACCTGCAGTGAGTTTGGGAAATACTGTGGTGATCTGTATGATGGAGACGCACCATTGGCCAAAATTCAGAAATCGTAATTTTGAGCGCCTCTGGTTGGACTCTGAGGTTACGGAATATTGCTTCCTTCAGTTAGTAGCATACCTAGTCTCAGTGGCTGCCCACCTACACGACCGGCATCATACATTTTAGCTTCGCGTGGACGCAAAGCGTTAGTGTTACAAACTGCGGCCTTCATTGGAGGTCGAAACCCCACGGAGAAAGGCGGTATTCTTATGGACGACTTAGGGAATGATTAACGTCACAAATAGCGGGTTCCCGAGCAACCTAAAGGGGAACTCGGTTTATTAGTGTCAGTAGACATACTTAATAGTCAACAACGGGTGATGCTAGATCGTGTGGGCCAGAGCGAGGATATGCGTGGTCTGGAATGACAGGTAGCGCAGGATTTGATGGGATTGTTGCGGGTCGTCATGCTTTTCCCAGGCCACATGGTCTGTCGTGCCATACACCCACTATCGTATCCTTTCTTCGGTAGGGAAACTGCTATATTAGTTAGCGTAGATAGTAGAAGATACACCGCGTGGCAGATACTTAGGAGAAAGCTAGTTATATCACCCGTACCACTATTTATCTTTTTGTTTTTGTGTTTTTTTATCACTATTGCGGGAAGTGGAGTCGATACTTCGGTCATCTAGTTCGCATCCGCCATCTACGAAAGCGACCTGAGCCCCGGAATTAGTTTCCGCCTGGTACCGTGGTTTTTCTGGAAGTTGCTTGGTCCAGTTACAGACTACCGAACCTTGGTCTGTCGGAAACGGGAAACGAAACAATAAGGGTAGGAGAACGAGGAATGGGGGGCGGTTATGGAGACGAAGGTGGTGTGAGCACTGAGTATGTGAGCGTAGACGCAGATTGCATGAATTAGCTTTAGTTCCACAGGATGTATCGGCGCCTTGTCGCTCAGGCGGCTTTCCAAGAACGCGGTTCGCGGCCTTATCCGCTTAAACTGTAATCCCTCCGAATTCATATCACTTTTTTTTTACGACACAGAAGGATAAGGGATGAGTTCTTTCATCTTTCTCGAAGTCCTATCGGACGGCAGCATGCGAAGATCAGCTAATTATTCCACTCTTCTCACCAATCCGGTTGCATTGACTCTGTGTTATATCTTAACTATTGGCGCTTGATCGCATCGTTGCATATAGAGATTTTAGTCATCGATTTGTTTTCTTTTTCCTCTTCCTTTTTTTTTTTTTTTTTTTTTCTTTTCTACTCTGTCTTGCGCCCCTGAGTCCCAAGTGCACGTCTTCGGTGCCGCTGTATGCGCCACTTAATCCCACCGATAATTGATAGGTCCAATTAGTCTCGTGGCAATTAGGTGAACGGTACTACGTACTCTCCCCTAAAATTTCTATCTTGAGAGAGAGAAAAACAAAAGAACAAGAGAAAAGAAAAGAAAACACTATGGGCTCCACAATTATTTACTGAAAAAGACCGTGTGTGCTGTACATACTATAAACTACAGCCCAGCCAGTATATCTGACGTTACCAAGCTTAACCCTTATCCACTTGGTTGTAGATTCGATACGTGGTAAGCAGATATACACGCCCTTTCTAATTCAATAACCCCCACAAGAAAAGAGGCAATATAAGAAGATAGCAAAACAAGGCATCTGTAGATAACACTAATGCCTCAAGCCTTCCACGAGTGTCAGCATCCTCCTGCATCCCGGAGACCCACCAATGGTGTGCTGTTCCGAGGAACCCTTCAATAGGATTCCTAGATATCCAGGTCAAACTTTGACCTAAATCCCACAGCATGTACGGGATATGCATGCACTGTCATAGGTCACGCTTGCCGTCCGCCAACCTTGGAACCGGAGGAACGAAGGAAGACTTCCGAGCTTTGCGCGGAACAATCACACTGCATCCGATCTCTTAGATACTGTATGCATGCTGCATCTGTTTACTTACTCACACAGAACAATGCTATTATGGAGGACAGGGGGTCTGCTGGGATGATCAAATCTAGAACTGAGATTTTGATGCATTTCACTCGGCTACTCTCCGTATGGATTACGAAACTACTTGTTCCCTCGTACCCGGCATACTGTATGTATAACATACCAGATGAACTGTCCCGAGCCCGCTTAGACTTTGGCTTCCTGGTTATATAATCGCATATGGGGCGATTTCTTTAATAAAATAATCTTCTATAGCCCTCAGATTCAAAGTTATGGATCGTTTATATCTCGTCAGCCCATGAAATACTAGTAGCACACTGTCTTTGGTATGACCTTCCACCCAATCCCCACCGATACTACGCTTTATCATACGAGGGGGAAAACTAAAAATAAAAATAAATAAAAATGGATATAGAAGCTCCAGACAAATGTAGTTTCGGATGTTCTATGGTTACAAAATAGATCCCTTCTTACATGATACAGATACGAAGATTTCTTCAGCTTGATTTTCCCATATTTAAAAGTACGTGCATGGCCTTCCACCTTATTGGATGCCGTCTCAAGGCTGCGGTCACTCCCGCACCTAAAGTAAGCCCAATCTGCAGCCATCGGTCGTCATCATTCTTACACCTAACACAAACATCTTCATACTGGCTTTGAACTTGAACAAATGGACTACTGCAAGGGATTACTTCGGCGAATACTCCATGTGCATCGACGCCAAGAGTCCAGAAACCGCTCGACCAACGAATTGTCCAATAGTTCGAGGGACAAACGTACTGGTCGCACAAGGACTCGATGACCTTCTGTGGCTGTTGGGATTTGCATATCTTTCGGTCCTCCGGGAAACAATCCGAGTTTCAGTTGTGAGAAAAATCTATTCAAATTTCCCTTCCCGAAAACAAGGAGGTGTTTCACCTCGGCAAACACATCTGAGTTGCTATCTATAGGTAGACAGGGTACTTCCTAATGAACGGCGCGATGGTCCCACGGGATGACTCCCAATTGGTATCTGATTGATCTTCTCCAGGGCTGTGTGGCCATTGCTTCGTTCTCCAACTAGGACTATACATACATCAGTTTTGGAACCGAAACTCATTCTTGGGCTTGCCCCTGATTCCCACGTCAACTCTATAGACTCGCCCTCCATACCGAATTGAGTTCGGGAACTGCTCATCATCGGTGTCATCCTTGGCAGTGGTGATGAGTAGCTCAGTCCCCACAAAGATCGGACAGGTGATGTTTCTCGTGGGAAGCGACACTTCTCCAATGACTTTCCCTTCCGGTGAGATACGGATGACTTTACCACCCCCGTAAATGGCGCTCCAGATACAGCCTTCTGCATCAATGGCAAAACCATCAGGTTCCTTTGGTTCTCCCAGGTCAAAGTGGACTCTACGGTTGCTAATCTCTCCGGTTTGGGCATCGAAGTCATACGCGTAAATTTTGCCAGTGGGTGAGTCGGTCAGGTACATTGTATCGTCTGCATGGTTCCAACCAATCCCATTAGGAATAGTCAGACCTTCGACCATACGGCGCACTTTCATGTCGGGGTCCAGTCTGAAAAGAACGGCCTCGTTGACCGGGGACTGCACTTTGGGGTCATTCATTGAACCCGCCCAGAATCGCCCATGGCTGTCGACTGCCCCGTCGTTGAAACGCATTCTGTTTTGGGTGAAACCGCTTAGTCAGATCTTACGAGCAGTAGCTGAGCAAGCTTGGATTTCACTCACATGCGGGCTCTCTCTGGGTCCTTCTGGTCATCCCAAACCTTGGAGATATACGAGAGCTGACCCGTGGCGCGGTCGAGAAGAGCATATCCATGTTTTGCGGCTACAATTATCTGGCCGTTGTAGGCATCGCCAGAATCTTTGATGTTGGCAGTTACCCTAAATTCCCGTTTCTGCTGATCAGTTCAAGGTTGCCGAAAAAGCTACAGCTGCAGGGGTGTCTGTCCACGCACCCGATGGAAGCAGACGTATCAATAGTCTTCAATGAGTCTGGGCCTTTGGCTAAGTCCACCACATAGAACTTCTGCTCCCAGATATCAACAAAGCGGAACTCATTTCTGGGCTCATCATAGAACGGTCCCTCCAACAAGGTCCCTGCGATATCGATGTACGGCTAATGGTTGAAAAGTGAGAATGAATCCAATATTTACGTCTCTCCACCCGTGGCAATACCGCGCAAGGTGTTTAAATTCCTACCTCAGTGACCGTCCATTTCTGGAACGCTGACATGATGATAATCCGATTAAGAAAACTAATTAGCCCAGGAGGCCGTGCTTTTGATTTCGGTAACTGAACGGTACCACACTGAAGGCGCTGAATCTGGACCCGGGGCAAGAAAACGAGCCGACAGTAACCAAAGATAGATGGCTACTATCAATAACCTCGTGGGAACGTGGGCTGTCCGGGCTGTGCGTTGTGACCGGTGAGAAGGCCAAAAGGGGATGAGGGTCGATTCAATAGTCTGACCAGATTCTTTGAGGGACTAACTTATCCAGTGTCGTGGCCGTGGGCGCCAAGACATTCACCCCACATGACTGATCGATGGGAATTCTTACTCTCACTAAGGTCAGCTCCGTTTCTGATACGCATAAATCATCCTATCAGCGGGTCGCCCCCGGCGAGCCTAGTATTGGTGCCAATGGTACTACTACGGGTCCATGACGCTGGATTTCATACACCGCTTTCCTCGGCATAGTGTCCGATGACGAGGTTTGTTTACTCTCAAGCGAAAGTACCTTTTTACGAACTAGTCCCAGAAATTGCTCCTTCAGGAGTTGGTGGCTCTTTTCAGTATATGGTAAGGTATCACTGACGCAGTGGTCCAAAGAGGAGAGGGACGTGTGGATAGCCAAGGTATTAAAAGAAAAATTAGAATTTTGAATTATAGGGGTAAAAAAGTACGCCCCAAGATCCTTAACGGTTCAGCAGGATAATTCCCCGGACCAATTGCTTCTCAAACTATTGGACTTCTGGTGGACATGATTATTGAGAAATCTGCACCAGGACACGTATCCACAAAATGGGGCTACCACACGTCATGTGAATAAGCAATGCGAGACAACAAACGTGGTCATAGAACTTGGAAGGGGAGTAATACAAGAGGAAATCACTCAGTCTGCTGCTCGATGCGCTCGATTAATCAAAAACTGCCGCCTGGGATTTCCACCGTGCGCGCGTCTTGGGCGTTTTAAAGGACCGTGGCCGCGGTGCGGCAAACTTCCCGTGTTACGCCTCATTTGTTCTAGACTAGGACCTCGGGTGGAGAAATCAGGAAACGGGGTCATATCAGCAAATAGGAACTCATCCGGCCTTTCCTCCTTGGAGCTGGACAGTCTGGAAATGAATTAGCTGCCGGTATGTCTATCCCAAGCCTTAAGCAAGCTGCGTGACAGAATTGAGGTCGCCTTGCTACTGGAAGGCTCCACTTTCGTCCCTGGTGGTTCCCTGGTTGCAGACACGGCACAACGGACAGGGTCCCAAGGTCCCGGACTTTTGGCGCAGCTTGCCTTACCAGCTGGGGATTCTGGAGTACAGCCGTTAAATGACAAGTTTACATTGCTTTCTGCATTGATCACCAGTTCTTTGTGCATCTTCTAAGGCCTCTGCCACCACAAAGCCCTCTTCCTGCATTGCTGGCCTGCGGTCAGACATGCTCAGAAGTCTGGGGGTGCTTCCATTCCGTCCGTCCAGATCCGAAGAATGAAGCGGCCCACTAGACTTCTTCCAATTCCTTCGATTGAGGTCTAGCAGCGCGGCAAGACTATCCAATTCGGCAGCGGATAGGCTGTCTGTGCTACTAATGCTAGAAGTTCTAGCGAAGGCCGCAATCCTGAGAGACTCTGTCTTAATGCCGTTCGTTTAATGAGGGCGGTCTGGCAATGCTCAAGACGTTAAGTGTCGCATATACTCCGTAACGTGGTCGAGAACCGGCCGAAATGTCTCTGGGGTGATCGCCAAAATAGTGCTAAAGCTACTCCATCCACCAAACAAACGCCAGCTTCAGTGAGATCTACGGTGCATCAAAAGTCTACTTTGGACAGAGTCGCTTTCAGCTGTGACTGTCGGTCTGCCGTACAGGAAGCTTGCCAACGGTCGTATTTGTCATATTGATAGATCGAAGGTATAATTCTATTTTCCCTCCTCCCCTTCCCCCTTAATTTCTTCCGAGGTAGCAAATTCCAACAAGCGGATTCGGCCAGCTCAAACTTGGATGCATTGCTGGGCCGTTAAGTGCACCTGCAGATGCAAACCAGCCGCTTGATATTTAATGTGATCCACCAACGAATACACGGGTCCAGTTACCGGGTTGAGCAGCTGTGGAAAATGCGGTGTAAGCTCACGTAGGACGCAGCAGCGTATCCATTCTTCTCCGTCCTGCCTCAAGGATTGGAATTCCACTGTCCAACCGTTGAGAATGGATCCAAACCCGGTGCATCGGTAGCGATAATCGAAAAGGTATCGACTGATGTACATCCATGATACGTTCTATGATAAGCCTTCGCAGAGATCCAATGCAGATGGGAATGGATTAGGTAGGCAGCCTCACATGATCAATTCTTCATGCAATGCATGACACAATCCGTAACTTACATGATGGATGCATGATAGGTGATCTTGTACCGTACCGTTTCAGACGGTATCAGTACCCGTACCAGACGTACCGAATACCAGGCGTCATGACCGGAATTCGATCAATTGAAACCCACTCTCAGGCCCTTAATTTTTATTTATTATTATTATTATTATTGTTATTTATTTATTTTTCATTTATTTGCCTTTTGTCATTATTTGTTCTCCCCTACTGCATGAAATCCGTCGCCAGATAAGAATGAGATCCCACAACCCCTCCCTTCCACGATCGAATCACCGCCGTGAAGTCAGTCCTCGGGTGCAGGCAAGATAGACCTCCACAGCAAATAAAGAAGCCAAAATCCCTACCACGCAGCCCAACTAAAAGCAAATCCAAATAAGGATTGCTGCATGCTGCAGCTAAAAAGATAGGATCCCACTCCAGAGCTGCCACGACAGACACTTCAAGAAACCCAACCAACGGGCCAACCACACCGCAGCATCGAAAATCCAACGCTTGGCTTTTTGTCATTGGAGGGGTATTTTTCGATTGCCGCGATTTTCCTCTCTTTTTCTCCTCTGCCTTCCCCATCTGAATGGATCCTTTCTTCCATGTGGCTGTGGATTGGCTGGTGCTCCAGTAATTTCTCATTCGACTACCTCCCTTCGGTTTAGGTCTTTATTAGGTACCGAGGGAGAGTACTACCTGACTGACCTGTCCCTGTCCCTGGGAACAAAAGGTGTGAATGTGAGGTGGTAGTGATTGTTGTCGTGCATTTAGCTTAGGTGTTGTATGCATTCGTTGTTTGGAGCGAGGTAGGTGTCCCTGATTGGGATCCCGACGTGTAGATGTTGAGTTGTCGTCCTGTGTGTCTCGTTTTGACTTCCGTTTCCATGTATACCACGGTAGTTAAGAAGTAGGCTGGTTGTAGTGGGTACCGAGTGATGTATGCTATGTTGTTTGCAGGAGATGGGTAGCAAACTAATCAAGTTACGTTGCTGACCCTGCATTGCATTCGACCGGGTTGTGAGATCTATACTTGGGCATCCCGCATGTACCTCCCAACTCTTCATGAAAACACTTCTCTATACAAGTGTATACATAGATATATCACCATATCCCTAATAGAACACTAATCAAGTTACACCCCTCCCTACCATATCTACCTTCAACCCTCAAAAAAATAAAAATAAAAATAAAAAACCTCCATATCCTAACCCTCACTTCCAAGTAAACCAAACTGTAGATCCCAAAATCGACATCGGGTACCAACACATCTCACGTGGCCACGTACATAAACGTAAGAGCAAGCACAGTACATTCCAAACTCTGTCCAGCATCAAGCCCTCATTTCTTTATTTCCTTCACCGTACCACCTCCTTATCCCTATCCCTACGCGAAAGAAAAAAGATGCGTTAGTGTTAGTGTTACCATCTCAGCCCGGTCAAACCCAACCAATGTCCCCTCATTGGACACAATGCCGCTATCTCATCACTCACCGAGCATATTCTAGAGTTTGGAATCGACTAGTATATGGATCTCATTGTAGATGTAGATCCCTGCGTTTATCTTATTGGGTATATTAGATCTCGAGATGTGTAACAAGGGTAGATGATGTATCTATGCGTGATCATGCATGTGTATATATTTATATTTATATATTTATGTTAGTGCAGATCTGATTATCTATTACTAGTAGTAGATTCGTAGTCTTTGTCTTTGCTTTTTCTCTGGGTGTAATCAATATATCGAGCTTTCTCCTTCTACGTTGATGATATTATTGTATATTGTATTTAGATTAAACGATTACAAAGATTCAGGTAATCCCTTAAATAACCCTATAGATATCTCCCCAACATCAAACCATCGTCAAGCCTAACCGCCTACTACCATCCTCACACATACCAATCCCCCCTAGTAAATTAGTAATTACTACCACCGCGAACTATGTCAGCTGATACAATGAACAGGCGAAGCTGTACGTGTAATGCTCGTCTAGGTGGCTGTGTTCGCTTTCCCCTACAACTGTGGGTCAGTGGGATGCACCGTATGTACGATAGGCGATGGGATACCTAGATTAGGTTGCGCTGTATGTATAAATGCCTTGTTAGGTGGTTCGGCATGATGTGCATTCCTTGCTTGGGGGTCATGTACTAGGTATGTAGGTTTAGGTGTAGCGAATCGGGGTGGCTTGGATGGGTGGGGTTTGTATGTATATATGTGTATATGTATGTATGGATGTATGTGTGTATGTGGGTGTGTCTGTGTGTGATTGAAGTCGGAGTTTGTTTGTGATGTGCCTATTGTATGGTGGGTGAGATGAGAGTTTTGTTGGGTAGGGGTTTGGATTTGGATTTGATGTAGGTGGTTGTGGTGGAGTCCAATGTGAGTATACCACGTTTGTTTCGATATACTTTGGGTTGGTTCCTTGGTTTGGACTATTACTAGTATGTGCAGGGTGTGTCGACTCTGCTCAATATTGTCTCTCGTTGGTGGATTATCTGCATGGTTGCTTGCTGGATAAACTTCTTCCTTATTTAGTAATTTTTGATCCAATTGGCATCTGACTATCCTATATACAAACATTACACATCATCAATGAGCTTGCCATGCATTACATTACAGCTTGGATCCGAGGTTGACGTGAATGGCCTTGACCTGCGAGTATGCTTCCAATCCGGCTTCGCCGAGCTCACGGCCGATACCGCTCTGCTTGATGCCACCGAAGGGAACGCGGAAGTCGCTGTCGTTGCTGCTGTTAATCCAGACCATGCCCGCTTCGATCTCAGAGGCCACGCGGTGCGCCCGCTCAATATCTTTGGTGAAGATGGCTGCTCCCAGTCCGTAGGTCGTGTCGTTGGCGCGGGTCACGGCCTCATCCTCAGCAGCAAAGCTGGAAATAACGACGAACGGGCCGAAGACCTCCTCGCGATAGATACGCATGTTGTCCTTGACGTTCGTGAAGATGGTTGGCGCGATGAAGAAGCCCTTGCCGTCGCCGACGTTCTTGTAAGGCTCGCCGCCAGCGACGAGAGTTGCTCCTTCGGATTTGCCAGCCTCGATGTACGAAAGGACTCGGTCGTACTGTGCCTTGGTGACCTGAGGGCCCTGGAAGGTGTCGTCGGCGAAGGGATCACCAACTTTGCTGACCGAGGCCACTTCTTGCTTGAAAAGCTCGATAAACTTGTCATAGATTGATTCGTGGACCAAGATACGAGAAGTTGCTGTGCAGACCTGTCCTTGATTGTACATGATGCCGATGTGCGCCCATTTAGCAGCCTGCTCAATATCTGCGTCGCCAAAGACGACCAAGGGAGATTTACCGCCGGTTTCAAGGGTGATGTTTTTCAAAGTACCGGCGGCCAACTTCATGACCTCTCGGCCAGTCAAGGTTGAGCCGGTAAAGGCAACCTTATCGACATCAGGGTGGGTCACCAGGGCGCTGCCGGCAACTCTTCCGAGGCCGTTGACGATATTGATAACACCCGGGGGGAATCCGGCTTCCTTGATGAGCGTGGCGAGGTAGAGAATGCTGAGGGGTGTCTGCTCAGCTGGCTTCATGACAATGGTATTACCGCAAGCCAGCGCAGGGCCAAGTTTCCATGCAGCCATGGCAAGGGGAAAGTTCCATGGGATGATCTGGCCCACTACACCAATTGGCTGACGAAGGGTGTAGGCAAGCTTGTCCGGCGTGGTGCTAATGGTTTGGCCATGAACCTTGTCGGCCCAGCCAGCATAATACCGAAGAGTGTTGATGACCTCACCCAGGTCCGAGCTCAAGGAGACAGAGTAAGGCTTGCCTAGCCAGGGTCAGTCAAGGGACAAACGCAACTATTCAGCTGTAGAATGAAGACACAGACCATTATCCCACGTTTCAATGGTAGCCAGAATCTCCCTGTGCTGTTCAATGAGATCTGCCAGCTTCAGCATCAAAGCGCCCCGGTCCGTTGGTGGAAGTAGCTTCCATGATGGATCCTTGAATGCCTTGCGGGCAGCCTTGACGGCGATGTCAATATCTTCCTCGCCCGCAGCATATACAGAGGCAATCTCTTTCTCATCTCTATGAACTTGTCAGTTTCAGTTGCTTCGGATCACGGGACATGGCGTCCGGTTCGACTGAACTAAGTCACTTACGCAGGGTTGATCGTGGCAAACTTCTCGCCCGATTTGGACGGAACAAACTCGTTGTTGATAAACAGACCAATGGGCTGAGCGTACTTACGCCCATTGGGGGCCGTCAATTGTACAGTGACGTCCGACATGATGGCTGGGGAGCTGTAAAAGAGTCGACGAGGAAGTGAGGAGGATAAAGGGAGCTTGAAGAGGGGAGGACCACGCAGGCACAGGCGGGTTAAGAGTGGAGAGGGACAGAGGGGCATTAATACAGAGAAAAAGAAAGAAGAAGAGAAAAGAAGAGAAGGACAGCGAAGTGAGGAAGGCGACCTTATATAATAATACAGGATACTAACGAGCGTCAGGGATTCTCTTGCAGCATAGATGCAGGTAAAGTTGTTGTTCGAGCTCCCCCGCCAGAGATAACTGGAGATCCAATGAGATGGCAGGTGACTTGCCCACTACTCGGTGGATATCGGATACACTTTCTCTTCCCAGGAAAGCCTTACGTTCTAGAATAATTTGCTCTTTTCTGGATCCCCAATCAACATCCCGTCTTCCAACGTGGTTGCGATGCGATTCATAATCAGAAAAATGGATCTTCTCGTCATGGATGATGAACTGGAATGAGATCCAACAGCCACCCCACTCTTCTCTTCGTCCGCCGTCCGCGGCCACCGACTCATGGATCCGCTCCTCACCACATCACCATGCATCTATATCCCTGATAGACTTCGAACTGACCAAGGCCTTCCCCGCCTTCCCCTCCTCACGGTCCTTCGTTCCGGACTCGAGTGCTGACCCGCTCGGAACGCTCTCCAATCATCTGCAGCCTGCAGGTCATCATCCAGCTTCCCGCCGTCCGGCTGCCGATCCCCACCATTCATAAGACCCTGATCAGGTGTGGACCTTTTCCTACTATCTTCCTGCCAACGCGTAAAACGTCTTGGTCTATAAATCGTCTACGGTTAAGGTACCAGGGCACCGCTATGTCGAGTGCAAGTATGTACCAGGTAAAACCTGATAATAGCAGTCGATGCCGTCTCGTCCCGTGATCAGTAGGTGGTCATTCAAAATACCATTCACATTATTGGAACACCTCAAAACACACAAGAACCCGGTTCATTGTACACAAGGAAACAAAAACGCCTGTGGCGAGCTTTAGGACTCAGCCCAGAGTCGCTTTGGAAATGGGGAAAAAGAAATATGAGATGACATGAAAATGAAAAAAGAATTTCGTATCTTCCTCTACTCGCTGGTTTCTTCTGCGCTCTCTCCCTCCGATGACGATGACTCCTTTTCCTTGGCTAACCCTAGGATGAAGTCCCATTCTTTCTTGGTAACGCGGGAAACACTGAGCCGGGATTGTTTCAGAACCTGAAGGTTCTCGAGTGGATCTCCCGCCTTCGCGTGAGCTTTGAGGTCGTTTAGTGAGACGAAGTTCTGGAACTTGCGTCGGAACTCGACATGGACCACGTCCCATTTGGGGTCCTCTCGGGAAGATTTCTCGTCGTAGTATGGGTGTGCAGGGTCAAAGGCAGACTCTGGAGTGCTTTTGCGTTAGTCATCGCGCCGGGGATTGGGGAATTTGCAGAATTGAGACGGACCGTCTGGTGTATGTTCTTGTACAATCTCCATAAAGCCCGCAACTCCAGGCACTTTGCAGTTGGAGTGGTAAAAGAAAGCGTAGTCGCCCTTCTTCATCTCTCTGATGTGATTCCTTGCTAGTCATCGTAAGCTTGTGGTCTCGTATGTCGCTAGCTTACTGGTCGTCCTTACCAGCAGGGTTCCGCACACCTAGCACAAGGTTAGCATCAACTTGGCCGACAGATATAGATACATCACGCACCATCCCAGGGTTCTGGCTTGCTACGCGAGGCCAAGTCATCGATGGAGAACTTAACATCAACCCCTTTCTCTAAGCGCGACTCGGGCTCAGCTTTCATCAACCAATACGAGCGGCCGGAATCATCTTCATCCGCCTCATCCTCAGCCTTGGCATCTGCTGACTCCGATTTCGGTTGCGTGGATCTGTCTGTCGGGGTGTCTGCTCCATTCTGAGCAGGATACTTCCTAGGCCTTCCGACTGGCCGCTTGCCCTCCTTAGGAGTACTCGGTTTCGAGGGAGTACCTTAAGGCACGTTAGCGGATTCTCTTCTCGAGGCACCTTAATTGCAGCTGAGATGAGAGGATGGGAAGAAGGGATAGATGATAGGGGAACTACATACTGGCAGACGGATCCTTGCGGGGACGGCCCCGGCCCCTTTTAGGACCCGGCGAAGGCTTGGGGCCACTTCCTTCAGGGTACTTGCGAGGACGACCTCTCTTCCTTTTCTCTCCAGTAGCTGGATCAGGGACAGCAGCCTGCGGAGATGATGACATTAGTTCCCGTTATCTGAATATGGACGTAATGAATCGTGTCCTTGCTCGCGATTTTTTATTTTATTTTTCTTGTTTCATCAAACGGAAAGTTGTCTTGTGTTACGAAGAGAAAGGGAAAATCCAGCGCGGGAAAAAGGAATGGAGCGTCAGTGAGCGGCGGTCGCGAATTGCCTTTTATGATGAACATTCGCTTGACGCGCCTCACGTCGGACCTGTCGATCTCCGGAAAGACGAAGGAGAAAAAGAAATTCCGCGATTCACGTCGGGCATACGCACTCTTTTAGGGGAATTGTTTTCTTCGGCCGCAGGCACGCTTTCAGACTTGCGCTTCTTGACTGGCATTGTTGTCATAGGCAGAGAAGTCTGCGTGATGAAAGGGTGGGAGGTGAGGGGGTGAGGAGAAATCGGAAATAAGAAATCAAAACAAAAGGCAGATTCGATAAGAGAAAGAGAGACAATGGAAGCCAACCAGTCAAAAGACAGGAGGCGGGGAGGAGGACACGGCGATCCAGACGCGCCGAAGGGAAAGAACTGTCAATCCTGTGTTAGTGTTAGTGTTGGTGTTGGTGCCAGTCCGCTGCCAGTCGCGGTCGAATAATTATCTCAGAGTGAATGTTCAACCCTGGTGGGAAGGAAAATTGGGGGGGGGGGGGGGGGGGGGAGGGGAGGGAATGAAGGGGACCTTCTCACCTAATGAGCAGGAGTAACCTGAAAAGCTAGGCAAGGACCGCTGGCACGCACTTGAACAAGATGAGTTGAAGCTTTGTTTTGCGCCCGGGGGAACGGGGGACAAGCTTGACTGGACTGGACGCGCGCCGGCGCCAGTGGACCCGAGCCGATCATAGTCACGTGGTGCCGCCTTGAAGGATAGGCTAGTTCTATAGTATGAGTTTCCTATCCAACCATGGACCTGTATACTACTAGGTAGTCCTCCACGTGATGTTCCCTTGGAGACCCGGGCGCATTGGAGCTTTCGTTCCAGTTCTATCTATCGATAGGGTCACTTAACTACTATTGAATAACATATTTGAAGCAAGATATATGTATATGTATATAAATATTGCTGACAGATTATCTAAACCTAGGAATCGTGGATCAACCGCCATAACCTCGGATAGCCCGTCGAACTACTCCGTACTGAGTATGAAAGTTCCGGATGCAACCATCGGGGAGGAAGAGCTCATCTCCGGTTGGCGGGATTTGAACATTTCTCGCATGCAGCTCTGAGCTGTTAGTTTCGGTTATTCTCTAGCAGTTATGCAGGTCACGGGAATCCCGCTGTATTCGGGAGTTTGATCGATCGTACTTGAACAGCTCATGAACCAGAATTGATTTCCATAGCATAAGAAGCAAAACAAAAAAAGGAAAAAATATATTCAAGGCTTACATCTACGATATAGACTCGGGATAAACTACCAACAAGCTAGAGAAAGCCACCCTTTACGGGTCAGATCATCGGCGATTACGCCGGGATACTTCCAGAGTAGATCCCCCGTTCTCCACCTCAGCTTGCATTAACTTTCCAAAGTTTTCATTCGCAGGACTTAGTAACCATTGAGTCACTTGCGCTCGTGGGTCACTGATCGACGCCTTATTAATGCTCATGGCTCTAGTTATCTTATTTTTGTTCCTTTGCTAACAGGGAGAATATTTATTGTTTTACACTTCCCCACATGTGCTGGATGATCTCGGCTGAGACCCAGCGGACGGCAGGTCTAAAGAAGCCAAGATGCATACCGTACCCAATCGGCAGTTAGATCCGACCCCAGATGGCGTTGAAGTGCTAGAATACGCAAGGGAACCGGGGGATGGAGAGGGACAGCAGCATAAAGAGCAAATAAGCAACACACCGGATTCTGATCAAGATGTTGAATATCTCTATCTCAACTTTGACACCACCTTGCCACACCCCGTGGGCATCACTTCCCCGCAGCCGGAACAAGCGTCTCCACCACCATGCCCCAATCTCACAAAGTACGCTTCACCCTTCATGTGGGCAGAATCCCGCAAGACCGTCGTCACAGTTATATCGTGCTGCGTAACAGCTATGTCGGCTTACGCTGCGGGATCGTACACCCCTCCGGCTGATGAGTTGACAGCCTAGTGGAATGTGAGCAGGGTTGTATATAATCTGGGGATTTCTCTATATACTTTAGGTTTCGCTATCGCTCCCATGGTGCTGGCACCTTTCTCGGAAATTAATGGGAGGCGGCCTATTTTTGTGTCTAGCGGTTTAGTATTTACCGGTCAGCTCCCTTCCCTCTCACAGCTCGCAATGGAGAAGCCAAAACTAATATCTATGGTTGATAGTGTGCTTGATCGGAAGCGGCGCCACGGAGTCTTTTGCTGGCATGCTTGTGGCCAGGTTCTTTCTTGGTGTTGGCGGATGTGAGTTGCCCTGCTTTGCACCCCTCCTACTGCAATACAGTTCAGGTTGACGCTGTTGATTCACCGTAGCTACCTTTTCGACAATGGTGGGCGGTGTCATCAGTGATATATACCATGCTGAACACCGCAATGTCCCCATGTCGTGCTTCTCTGGCGCAGTTCTCTTTGGGACGGGCCTGGGGCCACTCATTCCTGGCTTCATTGATTACCGCGCCAATTGGCGTTGGATCCACTACTCCCAAGCTATCGCTTCTGCAGTGCTAATGCTTGTCCTCTTTGTCTTTCTCAACGAAACCCGGGGGAGCGTGCTTTTAAGCCGAAAAGCTAAAGCTCTCAATAAGTACTACGACACACTGGAAAGCGCAGGCTATGTTGGCGTTGTGTTTTGCTCAGACGACGACTTCATGGAAAAACAACAGGTCAGACGCATACGGTGGAAGGTAAAAAGCGACGAAGAGCGCGAGAGTATAACCAAGATGATCACCATATCCTGCTTTAGGCCGTTCCGTAAGTGGCAGACGTCCCTCTTCCGATGGGTGGTATCAGCCCGAAGCATAGCTGACCGCCCCATCAAGACCTTTTGTTAACCGAACCCGTGGTTTTCTTCTTTTCGCTCTGGGTGTCTTTTAGCTGGGCAGTCCTGTACCTCCAGTTCATTGCGATCCCAATCGTCTTTTCGACCAACTACCATTTCAATGTGGAGCAGACCGGCGCAGTTTTTGCAGCGGTGTCTATCGGTGCATTGCTGGCTACCCCTTTGAGCATCTACCAGGAGAAGTTCGCTATGCGGATTGGTAAGATGTCGAGCACCCCAGAGGGGCGTTTGTATTTCACATGTGCCGAGTCGATTTTGCTGCCCATTGGTCTCTTCTGGTTTGGATGGACATCATTTTCCTCAGTCCCGTGGATCGTGCCAACGATTGCTGTGGGATGCTCGACGATAGGCATTTTCTCCATCTACTTGGCCGCCTTCAACTACCTTGCTGATACTTACCATCGATACGCCAGTTCAGCGATTGCTGCGCAGTCATTCTGTTCGTCCCGCTTGTACCCCAATAGCAAGTCCGTGATTTTGACGGTCTTTAGGTCGAAATGTTATGGGGGCCGTCTTCCCACTGGTTACCAATGCAATGTTTAATAACCTGGGTTACCCAGCAGCCTCCAGTCTGCTCGGGGGTATTGTAAGCAAGATATTCCTCTATTCCATTACTCAGACTAACCCCAGCAGGGTGTTCTGCTGACAATCGTGCCCTGGGTCCTAGTGTTCTATGGACCTCAAATCCGTGCCAG
This sequence comes from Aspergillus oryzae RIB40, assembly GCF_000184455.2. Taxonomy (NCBI): domain Eukaryota; kingdom Fungi; phylum Ascomycota; class Eurotiomycetes; order Eurotiales; family Aspergillaceae; genus Aspergillus; species Aspergillus oryzae. The sequence goes on from NC_036437.1 coordinate 1,850,014, forward strand.
AAGTAAATTTGCAAGTGTATGAGACTAGAATGTTCATCTTCACCCGCCTGTTGCTAAACAGCCTCTAGGAAATCATGAATCAACATTAGGTTCTTCGAAAGCGCAGGTGGCTACGGAACCTGACGCGAGACTCGATTGGAAAAAGACCTCAAATATCGGCTTGGCTTGACAGCGTTGTACGACATACATTGATCGTTTTCCAACGCATACTAAACAAGCGCTACGAAGACAGCACCGTTGTATATAAGACCCCCCTGATAATGACATAGTACTAGTAGTACAGAGCAGGGTGGGTCCTCAATCAATCTAAGTTTAGTTACCGAGCTTTCCAAAGTGCCGGCCAGGGGTCCCTCGGGATTCACTACTACATAGTATTAGTACTAACGTACTTATTGTCCATCAAGAGGGAACGTCCCCTTCATCCCGGGTTCCTTATTACTAGTACTAGTGCAACATCTCGGCTTATCACTTGCGAAGTTATCGGGCATATGACGGGAGGTGATGTGCGAAATTGCGCCATCTTTGACAGTGTCCATTGGCCCTAGTGATTGGCATTGTCGGCCGAACTATTCTTCTCTTGTCAGTAGTCGGCCGATAAACTCGGGTGGATGGACATAGCCAAGGAGGGTTATGCAAAGGTTTTGGAAAGAAGAGGGGAGGTAAACTTGAGAGATACCAATTGATCTTTCAGTATAGCACATGGGATGAAGCATCAAACGTCCGATAGGAAGGTGCAGTGTAAAGGTAAGTCGGGTGATGGTCTCGACTCTCATCCTTGTATTACATTTTTACTACTAATGAAGACGGGACATTTCCTCGACAAGTCCAGACATACCATTGGTTCCTGGAAGATGTAGTCGTGTACTAACCTCTGTCACTAGTACTCCGTAGTCACAGAATCCGATATCTTCATGAACCCCGGCATAATGTCGTTTGACTGCAATGGATCGTGGGGCACTTCCGAAAAGGGATGCGCTAAACAGCCCACCATAGAATGAGCTCATGGCTGGCCAATGGGGATCGTTCTGCCCCGCGGGCGGTGGTCAATTGCGTGATTTGGAGGAGGAACAGCGACGAGACGGTCATTCGCCGAACATCTATCGAGGGGGAAGATCTGGAGGGGTCGAGAAGCTGGAGGGCTGAGGGTACCTTAGGCGGTTACTATAGGAATCTGGAGTCTGGCACCCGGAAAAGGTACATCCCTTCACCTAGTGCTCCCCCGCCGCCGAAACTATTTCAAGGTCTCCTTTCCCCCCTCCATTCCCCATCTTCTCTCGCCTCTCTTCATCATCCTCACCATCTAATCACACTTTCATCCTTACTTGGATACCTCCTTTACTCCTTCACAATGGCTCAGGAACGTGCTGCCCCGTAAGTAACCTTGCTGTTATCGTTTTTGATCCTCCTGGGTGACCTAAAGACCGTCAACATGGACTCAATCGGGGACTGACATGGCAATTGACTATAGCATTCGTCTCGGCTCTACTGCCCCCAACTTCGACGCTGACACCTCCAACGGTCCCATCTCCTTCCATGACTACATTGGCAACAGCTGGGCCATTCTTTTCTCTCACCCCGATGACTTCACCCCCATCTGCACCACTGAGTTGGGCGCTTTTGCCAAGCTCGAGCCCGAGTTCACTGCTCGTGGAGTCAAGCTGATCGGTCTGAGCGCCAACGGCACCGACTCCCACAAGCTCTGGATCAAGGATATCGATGAGGTTACCGGCTCCAAGCTCACCTTCCCCATCATTGCCGACCCCGAGCGCAAGGTCGCCTATGCCTATGACATGGTTGACTACCAGGACACCACCAACGTTGACTCCAAGGGTGCGTTGTAGTTCTCACAACTTGGAATGGTGCTTCGAGTTGCTAAATAATCATTGCAGGTCTCGCTCTGACCATCCGCTCTGTCTTCATCATCGACCCCAACAAGAAGATCCGTCTCATCATGTCCTACCCTGCCTCTACCGGCCGTAACACCGCTGAGGTTCTCCGTGTTGTCGATGCTCTTCAGACCACTGACAAGCACGGCGTCACCACCCCCATCAACTGGCTCCCCGGTGATGATGTTGTCATCCCCCCTCCTGTCTCCACCGAGGATGCTCAGAAGAAGTTCGGTGAAATCCGCGCGGTCAAGCCGTGAGTGTTTCCCTCCCTGCTGAGAGAGAGATTGGTATTAATCTGTCCTGACTAGTTACCTGCGTTTCACCAACCTCAACAACAAGAAGGAGTAAATTATGGCGCAGTTTCCCCCTCAACCACTTCCCGCTAGCTGTTCCCAGGAGGAATAACCAGGTCAGACGTGGACATGGTTGGGAGCGTTTTCATGAAAAAGAGTATGACAGTCACGGCTTAGCATCTCGAATAATATGATACCTCTTATGATACCATTACGGACTCTTTGCTACAAACCCAGCGTAGAAACTCCTTTAAGGAAAGACATATTGATATATAGATCAGAAAGATGGTATTAAGTTTGCGCCCCACGGGGCGAGATAGGGCGAAAAGCCATTCTGCAATCGATGTCATCCTGCATAAGACTGCATAAAGAACCAGTCAATCATAAGACGAGATCAGACTATACAAAGCGAACCGCTGAGTAAATATAGTAACACTGCCAGAAAACAGTCGCACCTGTCTACCTCGAGCAGGCCAGGTAAAGGACCACTCGTATATACTCCATTCATCCATTCCTACTATATATATACGATACTTTTACGATTTCCGCTGCCCGTGGCTTAGAGATGTGGCCGTTGATTGGGCGCGTTCAAGTCTTGCGGTAATATGGACGGGCGACTTCCCATTCTTTGTTCAACCCCTCTATCGTTCGCCTTCTGTATGACAGAACGATGAGATAGAGCGAAGGGATTCGTCTGGCCACTCGTCGGATCCTAGCGCGTTTGGTTCTCCAGATATCCTCCGATCGCCGTGCCACTTCAAGTTTATAAGCACACTTGAGAAGAGAGACAAGGTAGTCTTATTCTCACATCGTCATCGGTACGATAAAAACAGATTGCATGTCAAGAGACTGCGGTGTTAAAGACCCTGTCAACACATACCCTGTTTGGGGGGCAAAGGGGGAAAACCAGCATCGATTCCGAACAGGCCATGGATGGAAATGATAACTAGTGGGTTCGGGATATGGCTGAATGAATGAGTGAGGGAATCTGTGTTGGCTCCAAGACTGCCCATATCGGCCCTCCGTCGCTAATTGTTTCCAATTGTTCTTCATGCTTCTAGTGTCGCCTGTCAAAAAGATTGACTTTCAACGTTGGAAAGGGATAAATCTAAATCGCCGAGTCAGCTCCACTTTCGCAGTGTGCCTGGAACCACTTTTCTCTCGGAGACCGCCTTGAAGCCCGCACTTTCTCCGTTCACCTCGTCTCTCCTCACCGTTCGGAAACAACACCTTCTTTGCATACGGCGGGTTCACTGGAGGACCTCCCTTGCAGCCAATCCAAAAAGCGTCCAGGAGCCGTGTCTGTGATCCGGAGGCTGGATTTTGCTCCTTATCGACGGAGCGTCTGGGTTGGTAGCCGCGGGGAAAGAGAATCCACTGGTCCCATCACGTCTCCCGCCCGGCCCCTGATCTGAGCAAACCGATCGCGACGATTACGATTTACACCTTCGATCTACCCTTCGCTTGCCTCGGGGCCCAGACGGTCATTTGAACGACAATCCTTTTTTTACAACTTCGTTTGCGGTTTACGAGTGATATGATACCCTATTCGTTTGACACCTTGTGCTGAAAAGTTCGAATATTGGATGACAAACATTTTACTTACAACGTCGATTCGACCTCCCGGAGATCGTCAAATCCGAGCGAAATCCTTATAACGCGATAGATCTTGGGATATATTGACCGTACCATTGAAAACCGTCCATTATCAAGATGATGTCCCGGAGTCAGTCGAGTCTGGGATACCTGGACTCGAATCGGGAGGATCTTGCAGGTTCTGGTGTCTCTCCCGGACCACAACAGCCGTCTTCCGCATCGGGTCCTATAAATTTGTCAGGTCTAGTATGCAATGTTCGCCGGACAACAGGAAGAGAACCGCATCCGTTGGTAGGTGCGACTACAACTATATTAGGCGATAAGCTTTACGTGTTTGGCGGTCGTGTTCTCTCGAAGAGCCGCCCGCAACTGACGTCCGACATATATGAGCTGGACCTGATCCGACGTCACTGGACAAAGATCGATGCCACTGGTGATATTCCTCGTCCGCGATATTTTCACAGTGTCTGTGCCCTTGGAGACAACAAGCTGGTGTGTTATGGTGGTATGTCACCCAAGGATACCACACCCAATGGCTCTACGGGGCAGGAGGCGCAGCCAGAGGTGGTGGTGATGTCTGATATACACATATTCGATGTTCCTTCGCGAACATGGACTCGAGTCCCTGCTACCGACTCGCCCCAAGGACGATATGCCCATTGTGCGACAATCTTGCCTTCCAGTGCTCACTTCACGTCGGCAACTGCACCTCTTTCGGCTATCCATCATAACCCCGCGTCGTCGAATCCTCACCAGGGCTCGATCGGTGTGGACATCGATGGTTTTGGTGGCGCAGAAATGGTGGTAGTGGGAGGGCAGGACAGCTCCAATCATTATATTGAGCAAGTCAGCGTGTTCAACCTTCGCAGTCTGAAGTGGACCAACACAAGCCCCCTAGGAAGGAGTTGTGGCGCTTATCGTAGTGTGGTTGCCCCATTGGCCGGTATAAATGTTTCGGACATCGGGTCCGCTTCCATCGATAAGGAAGCACATGAGCCTGTGGAGGAGTCGCAAGTAGAGGGATGCCCTATGCTGATCTACTCAAACTACAACTTCCTAGATGTTAAACTAGAGCTCCAGCTGCGCTTACCAGATGGTCGTTTGATTGAGAAGCCGATGCAGAACCAAGCATCGCCCCCTGGCTTAAGGTTCCCCAATGGAGGCGTTATCAACGGACACTTTGTGGTCAGTGGCACGTATCTTACCTCCTCCAAGCAGGAATACGCCCTGTGGGCACTTGACTTGAAGACGCTCACCTGGGGCCGTATCGATGCTGGTGGGACAGTTTTCGGCCAAGGAAGCTGGAACCGCGGAGTACTGTGGGCGAGAAGGAACACCTTCGTGATTCTCGGTCATCGGAAGCGTAGCCTAGTTGAGGATTACAACCACCGACGACTCAACTTCTCGCACGTGTGCATGGTCGAGTTGGAAGCATTCGGACTCTACAATAACCCGTGCAGGACAGCTCCGACATCCGGATACATTTCTCATAGCTCCCCTGCAGTCCCCGCATCTCTTCACCCTAAGTTGGCTAAATTAACATCTGGTGGAAGACCATTCTCATCCGCCTCTGACGAACTGGGAAGACTAGCTCAATCTCTCCCCGAGATGACGGACATGGAGCTTCAAGCGGTAGGAGGCGAGCGCATTCCCGTCAACTCTCGAATCTTGACTAGAAGATGGGGACCGTACTTTATTCAACTTCTACGAGAATCTTCTGACAATGGGGTCTCCGACTCTGCCACATTGCGCCCAGCGCTCCAGATGTATCCAAACCGTAACTCCAGCATCACAATTACTCCGTCAATCGGACCGAATAGCACCTATTCCAACGCCACTACTCTCGTCAGCAATCATTCAAACCCCTCCAAGTCATTGTTAGCGAATCTTGAGATACCCTCTGCGCATAGTTTACCTCCTACATCTAGACCCCGCGTGCTGTACTTGCCTCATACCTACCTCACCCTACAGGTTCTCGTCTACTACTTCTACACGTCTTCCCTCCCACCAGCGGGTTCCTCTCTCTGTACGCCCCAAATCCTCTGTTCCCTTCTCCAACTTGCGCGACCGTACCAAGTGGACGGTCTCCTGGAAGCCACTGTCGAAAGACTACACCAAGTGCTCGACGGACGCAACGCTGCCGCCGTCTTCAATGCCGCCGCCATGGCTGCAGGTGGCGGCAGAGGTACCGGATTCACCAGCGGACCAGGAGGTACTCTGGAAGCCCTCAACGGCGTCCACGGCAGCACAGACTCCGTCGCCGGCACAGGAACAGATACCTCACACAGCCACCTTACGTCGGACTCCTCAGACACGGAACACGGCACATCCGGCATCTCCGTCGCAAGCAGCACCAGCGGCGCCGCCAGTGGCTCCAGAGGCATCCCTCTCCGCATCAACACCAACATCTTCAGTCGTCGCCAGCGCAATACGACCAACCTCGAACGCGACCGCGACGACTCCATCAGCAACGCCAGCACCGCCACCTCCGCCTCCACAAACACCAGCTTCGACCACTCCGACACCGACGACGCCACGCACTCCCACCGCCGCCGCAACACAGACGCCGAACTCCGTCCCAACCGCGAGATCTGGACCGGCGACCTCAGCAGCGTAATCGGCCTGCAAAAGCGCGGCCTCCGCGGCCTCATGGAAGGTCGCCGACTGCGCGAACGCAGCGCCAAACCGGCGAGCACAAGCGGCCCCGTATCTATTCCTCCAGAGAACCCTCCCTCGGCAGGCGCCGGTTGATAAGCACCGATACTAAGATCCTTATGCGATGCATCTATTTTATCTTTTTCTTGTTGCCTTCTACCGGTTTTCCTCTACGTCTTGTATCCCCTCCCATAGCGATGTTTCGGCTTCTGGCTTCATTTACCCCTTAGCTTGCCTGTCATGATCTCGATGAAAAATTAGAGGTTCTTGATCGAAATGTATAGAATTTTCGTTATTTGTCTTTTCAGTACATGAATGCTGTGATGTTTAAATCTGCATCAACACGGGTTTGTTTATAGTACACCCACCCTTGGGATTATCGAATAAGTTCAATACCAGTCCTTCAGGTCATGGGACAGCGTTTATTCATCAGTAACTATACAATAAGTAGATGCAACTTATGAATTGAAGTTGATTTGTCTAAGAAAAGACTTGCCAGATCTTGTTAGCTGATTTGTTCATCAAATCTTACCCCGTATGGGTGTGTAGAGCTGATAATAATTGGTAGTATGATCAGCTATAGTGAAAGCCCTAGGATGCTGCACGGAGCTGTTATCTGCTCCCAGAATCTTCTCATGTACTTTCAGACTTGACTGGGTTGCTCTGTGCTTTTTTTTTTTTTTTTGGACTATTTGAAAAAGATGCGACGTATACAGAAAAACTAAAGCATTACCTCCCCAACCCTTCGCTCATCGTAGAGCAGTACTTATGCTATTGCCGGCCTCGTAACATGTTTCCGGGGCTGGAGAGTACCCACGCCTCCCAGAGCAACCTCTGCTCGCGCCTCACACTCAATCCATTATCACCTAGGTCATCCGCAGTGAGTGCTCTCAACCGCTCCAGAGTTGTCTCCGAAAACGAACGCCGGGTGCTTCCGCAGGGAGAGAAAAACGGGTAATCAGCATTGAAACTTGCATGATAAGGGGGTAGGGCGAGTGTAGGTTCTGGGACGACGGAGAGGACCGATGTGCTGGAAGTACTGGCATAACCATTGGTATCTGGTGAGTCCAAATCCAAATGGTCTGCGTAGTCGATGTCTCGTAAATCTATACGTTCTACTTGGTCCATTTCGTCGTGCAGGACGGACAGGATATCCCGCCATCGGCCTCCATTGCGAAGGTAGACGCCAACCAATGCGATATCACGGAGTTGTCTCCTATGTCGGCGGATCAGGGAGACAACCTCTTCCGAATCAAGGCGCCAACCTTGAATGCTGAGAGCCCGCAGTCTTTTCCACTGTAGGCGGTGGAAAATGAGTTCTAGCGAGAGATCGAGAGGCATATTGGCCCGAAAGCCTAACTTTATTGAGGTTAAATTCTTTGCGGATAGAAAGAAGTCATGAAAGACGCTAGAAACAGATTTGATGCTGCTCGTCATGTCTTTGGGGGAATGAAAGGTGACATCTATGCTCGTTAATCGAGCACCCAAGGTGGATAGCGTTAGGGGAGGTGTCTGCGATAGCTTCACTGCGGACTCTGGGCTAATCTGAGGCCCCACAAAGCGAATAGCGCTGCAGTTTGACTCTAGTAGAGAAATCGCTAGGCTTGTGATAGCCCGCGTGCAAGCTGACTCCCAGTCTAAATAAACGGTCTCTGCTGAAGATTGCTCACGTATATAATCTAGTAACTGCTCGTCCGCTCCATCCTGCAAGCGAAGCAGTTTAATTTGTTGGAGAGACGAGAATGCAGATATAGCGCGGCGCAAGAGTAGCATATCATGAGCCCCAGCGATGATGTATTCCTGGTCTTCACGCCGGCTCTTCTGTACTTGTGAAACTGCGAGGTTTTGCGATTCAACTACTTTCAAGACACGGGACCAGTCTAGAAACCTGTCAGCTTGACTTCCGTGCAAGTTTAACGAATTAGCAGAGACGGTACCGCTTCCTTGATAAAAGGGCCGCACCATGTACGTGAATGATCTGACATGGCAGGCCAGCTGCATGTCCAGAAGGTCCTCTAACCTCCGAAACCCATCTCGTGAAAAGCGAAGGACAAAACGAGGGAATTTCCATGGAGTAGCGATTCGCTTGAACCTTGCACACACCAGCCTGAATCGGTCTAAGTCGGAGGTTTCCCCATGCGCGGAGCTGCCATTGGGCACGTAGGAGCCGTGGCTGTTCGTGGGGGAGGTATCGTTAGAGGAAGGCTCTGATCCCAAGAGAAACGAGAGGATGTGACTGATCAGTTCGTCCGCAAGGTCGTCAATGCGCCGTGGTCTGTCCATGGCTTTTTCTTAGCAGGGCAGCCGCGTCTCCGGCTGCTTTGGCTACCCGCAACAACATGGAAGTCGGGCCTGGTCAAAGAGAATCGAGGAGGAAGGTGCACCTCATGGAAGGGTGCATGAACGTAAGTCGATTGTAGGCGAACACTCTGCGTAATAAAATAAAGGAACGGGAAGTTGAATAAGCAAAAAAAAGGAGTGTAATGTAGCAAGGGCCTTGAAGGGTAAAAATAAAAATTTACGTAGACAGGAAAGGACGAAGAAAAGAAAAGAAAAGAAAAAAGAAAGACAAACGTAAAGTGATACATCCCCTCTCCAGTCCCTAGACAGGCACTCTCTATCAACTGCAGAGTAGGCGGGCCACCGAGACAGCGCTTGGAGCACGGAGGCATGTCTGACAAGATTTAGAGTGTCCCACATGGACCATGACCTAACCCGGTCGACTGGGATCATCGTCAATATTGAACCCAGGGCATTTCCCCCGGGCCAACACCGATACGATATTGGACAAGAACTGACACACACCAGGGTCACATGATCGAAAGGGTATGCGGTTACCCAGCGTGAACCTGCAGGAAAGGTTGCAAAGGAAGAGAAGGATTGGTGATTAGAGTGATCGTGGGCTAGGCCCAGGATGATGGAGGGGGGAAGAGATGATGCGACATGAGAGTCAGATACCTGCAGACGAACCCCGCCTGGGAAGCGAATCGTATCGTGGCGCGGTGTAGCTGCAAGCCTAGATGACTGGCGCGAAGACCATGGCCACACTACCAACGGAGTATGCAGTATAAATAGAACGTCATGGAGCAAGTTGGCAGCCAGCAGGCAGAAAATCGACCGAAGTCACAACAATGGACTGCATGACATGGCCTCAGAGGCCACAATTACCGCGTGGGTGGGCGAATCTGCTGTGAGAGGGAAAGGATCAACATCCACTTAACATGCATCGTCGTCCAGTAGTCGCCGGCCCGGCTGCGCAACCCCAAACATTGGGGGAAGATAAGATCTCCTGGGGAGCTTTTCTTTTCCAATGGCGTCCAAAACGACCAGCAGAACAAGTCATCGTCCCATAAAAATAATTAAACCAGGAATTCAAGACGAGAGGTGGGAAAATAAAAATTGGGGGAAAAAAAGAGGAGTGGGGAAAGTGAAGAATCCAAACAAGTCCTCCTCGGAGTTATTAGCACCACACTCTATACATAATATGGGTGGTTTAAATAAAAAAAAAATATAAAAAAAAAAGGCGCTCGAAATGGGTTTACAGGAATCTGGATAGCCTCATTGGCGCCCTCGTCATTTGTCCGTCCCACGGGAAATGCGACAAGAGAATCAATCCCCCCAGGGAAGGACAATTCGTTGGTTGACGTGGACTGGGGAACTCATGAAGTATGTATGTATGTACAAATAATGTTGCTGGGGACCCAATCCGCAAGTGTGCTTGCTTTAGCAGTGTGACCATGAAAAATGTCCGTGACGAATAAATGATGGCTGCATAGGTCAAGCTATGAAAAAGCAATTTCCCGTCTCCAGCCAATCGTTCAACTTGATTCGTTCTTGGCTTGTTCCATCCGCTGCCGTCTGATATCCGTGCTGCTGATTTTGGACGCAAAGTCTTCGAAATCACTTGACGGCACGTCTTTGGAATGGAGCACGTCAATCTCAAACACATCGAGCCTCTTCCAACCCTTCTCTGCACGTTTTTCGTTGACCGCGGCACCTCCCGAGCGAGTCTCTTGGGAGACCACGATAGCGCTAATGTCCTCCTCCGTGATGGTAGGCCCAAAAGGATCGGAAATCTGCACAAGTTTCAGTGTCAATCCGGACCGTACTTTCATCACAATATATTTTCCATTAGGTCCTGGCTGCGTGACCCGCTCGGTACGTGTGGCGTTCTTGTCGGGAGGGTAAAAGTCCATGATGGCCGTCAGAAAGGATGCAACACCTTCACACCGCTCATCCCAGCTTTCCAGGCACTCGGCATACTTCTTGTTGACTAGCAGTTCATCACCAGTCACGCCAATTGTCAGAAGCGCCTCTTTCCCCGGATTGGTGTCCCGAACGGGATCTAAGACCAATGCCATGGCAGTGAGCAGCAACTTGTGTCCAATATGGAAGTGATCGAAGGTGCCGCCTACAATAACCGAATGATTTGTCTGGCTTCCTCGCGAGTCGTCCGGCGCCACAATTGATTCCAAATATGTCCAGTTGGAGGCGCCGAAAATGGAATGCAGAGCCCCGGCATTCGGGTCCTTAAACTGGGAATAGATACTACTGAAGGCCGTTGCTAGATTCTGACCTACTTGGTTATCCGGGTAATAGATTCGGTCCCACGGACGAGCTGATGTCGCAAGGGTTTGCAAGTCTAGGACGGGTCCTATCTGCGAAGCCTGGGAGGAGTCCTTCCCGGAAGGATGTACGGTATCCAAATCAAGCAGAATGACTCGCGTGTTGATACCACCCGGAGCATCCAGCTCAATATTGTTCTCAACGGAGACTATCCCAATGAGCCTATAGAGATTTGCTAGCAAGCATTGGAGACTTTTGAACAACTTAGCCCGAGGCTGACAGGTATGTGATTGAAGTCCCGGAAGAAAGAGAGCAATATCCAAAATGGCAGCGTGGTTGGTACCATTGAGTTCAGCAAGCTTGGTGAAAACTGTAGATAGGAGCGATTCATACACATTTCTGCATTGCTCGAACGACGCCGCTGGTGGGGGTGGAAGCAGTAGCAGTGCCGAGGCCGAGCTGATGCGATCTAAAGCCATACTGAATGCGGGGAGCTGTGTTTTGTATGACGAAGAAACACTTGCGATGGATACGGCTGTTGATGTGGAAAATAAAAGTAGAAGTGTGAAGATTGGAATCGAGTACCAGGAATGAGAATCTCCCGTTCCAGAAGATTTGGAGTGTACTTGTTTTTCTTTTCCTGAGAGTCTGGGGAAGACTTTAGTCGTAGTAAGATCAATTGGCACTAAAAGATAAAATCAATGAATGTAAATGTATTGGGAAATCCCACCCCCGCGGGCGGCTGACTCAGCGGTACTGAGACATCCCAAGTCAATCAATCAATCGACCTGGACCTGGATGAACGTTATCCCTTCTTATGCCCGTCTCCCGCTTCTTCCTTTCCTCTTGCCCTCTTCCAAAGCTCTAGGATGTTCTGCTGAGCTACTCCCAAGGCCATCTGTACCGAGTGATTTAGACAAGACCACGTATGCCCTTGGTGTAGCCAGAGCTCCTAGCTTACGCATCCCTCTCTCTCCCCGCCTCCAAGTGCAGTCGGATACAACCCAACATTTTCAACGGCAACCCCGGACGGTGGAAAACGATCGGAGCAATTGTGTACGCAACTTGACAGGTAAAAGTCTGGTAATCTATCCCTAGAAGGAGAAAATCCATCGTTGTTCCAAATCGTGGCCTCGGTACCATGTCGAACCCATCGCAATCCTTCGAGCCCAATCGACGAGCGACAACTTATGGCCGGCCTGAGGAGCTGCACATTCCGTCTGGGGGTATGGGAGCTGCGAATCTACAGCGACAGTCCATGTCCCATGAATTCCCTGCCACCGCCGATAACCACGTTCCGTCTATCAATGTCCACCCCACGAACTCTCAGCCCAACCAATATGGCGCCGGCGGCAATAACACGGCTCTTCCAGGCGCGCTTCAGCCAGGAAACGCCAACCGCCCCCCAGCAGTATCTATAAACACCGCTCCGTCTGGCATTCCTACCCTTTCCCAGATGTCTACACAGTTACAGCAACAACCGCAGCCGCAGCCGCAACACCAGCAACCACCACCACAGCAGCCGCAGCCTCCGACAACGCCCCGCTCCAACATGAGCAACGCTCATGGACACTCGAGATCTAGCCCGGCAAATGCTAGGTATGGGTCATCACCTGGTGCTGGGTTCCCGCCTCATACTCCACAAGGCGCGAAATACTCTCCTTTGGGACTGGCCGACATCCGGCCGACAGGCGATCTTCTGGGTGACCCTATCACCAGCCCCGGGTCGTTACCCTTCAATGGAGACAATCAAGTGCCGTCAAATAGCAATTATATTGCACCTTGGCCGATATATGCAGTAGATTGGTGTAAATGGCCAATTCCTGGGAACTCGGGCTCCTTTGGGGGCAAGATTGCGCTTGGAAGTTATTTAGAAGATAACCACAATTATGTGCGCCTCTCTTTACCCATTTCGTCCCCCTACAGATGGCGCTAACTTAGTTCAGATACAAATCATTGATACCCACTGGACTAAACCAGACCCAGATACACCGGATGCAGCAACTGGCGAGATTAAGCTGGAATATGTCAAAACGGCAGAGGCCACACATTCGTACCCCGTCACGCGAATACTGTGGGAACCTCCATCATCTCAAAAGCAGTCTACTGATCTCCTGGCGACATCGGGGGATCATTTGCGGCTATGGTCCCTGCCTGCGAATCAGCCGGTGCAGAGCTCAAACTCGATTACAAGATCGGCGACCCAAAGGGATACGCCTTCCGCTAAACTTTCTCCGTTGGCGTTACTCTCGAACTCAAAATCTCCCGAGCATACTGCCCCCATCACCTCGCTCGACTGGAACACGATATCTCCAAGCTTGATTATCACGTCCAGCATCGACACGACTTGCACCATTTGGGATATCCCTACACTCACCGCCAAGACGCAACTGATTGCACACGATAAGGAAGTGTATGACGTTCGATTCTGCGCAAACAGCGTCGATGTTTTTGTCAGTTGCGGTGCCGATGGTAGTGTGCGCATGTTTGATCTCCGCAGTCTGGAGCACAGTACTATCATCTACGAACCGACGGAAAAGAGTGATAAGCGTAAGTCCTATTCACGGAATCCCGTCCCTTTCGAAACTAACAGGGGTTTCGTCCACAGTAGTCAGTCCCGGAAATGGCAGCCCCTCGGCCCCGGCATCCATATGGCCTCCGCCGCTTCTCCGAATCGCAGGTACGTAAGACAACTGGTCTGCCTGTCATACAGCAGCATCATCAGATACTAACGAAAGCAGCATCACCTCATGACGCCCACCTTTTAGCCACGTTTTCTCAGGACTCCAATATTGTCCGTGTCCTAGATGTTCGTCAACCCGGCCAGGCCCTGTTAGAACTCAAGGGCCATGGCTCCTCCATCAACTGCGTGGAATGGTCCCCGAACCGCCGTGGCCTGCTCGCCTCCGGCGCAGACGACTGCTGCGTTCTTCTGTGGGACCTCATGAACCAGCACAACGCCGCGTCTGTCCCGCCCCCGGTGCACACTCCCGGTGCGCCCTCGGCCACCCAGGAACGTGGTCCTGCTGCCGCGTGGCAGTGTGATTACGAAGTCTCCAACATCAGCTGGTCACCGCAAGGCGGGACAACCGGCGCAGGGCATCCGCGGGATTGGTTAGGAGTGTGCGGTGGACGGGGAGTTTGGGGTGTTGCACTATGAAAGAATTGACGCATTTACTAGACGCTATTTCCCATACCTACCAGTCAGCCATTTACCCTGCTGCGTTGTTCCGTGTCTTATCCACAACGGCTGACTTGCATCGTTCGACCATGGAAGCGACATCGTACGGTCTGATATGAGTGAATGAATGAATGAACGATTGGAAGTTAAGAGTATGTATGGATCTGTAATGTTTTTCTTTGAGTTTTCTGCTAGGATAGGATAGCAGCCCCAAGGACAGGTAAACAGAGGGGTATATGTAACTACTGTGGTCTAGTCTTTTCCAGACAGATGGCATGATATATAACAGGGAATAAAGAAGCAAAAGACACGACAGTCATCAGAGACAATATATATATACGTCATAATGCGCTCGCTAAAACAAATACCGAATGGAAGATCAAGAACCCGGAGAAGCGATCACTCGCGACGGGAGTTTGCACTTCCGTTCTCCTTTCCCGTCGCCTTGACAATGACCTTATCCTCCACCCACCGGGCGAATTTGACGCTCGGTATATCCACAGCGCGCCAGTAGATATCACCAGCCCACAGACATAGAGGGAGACAGATGAGCCAACCGATCAGGAAGCCCAGGCAGTACTGGAAATCGGAGGCCTTGCCAATGACCGCCCAGATATTGGGCATGAGGGAGTAACCGAGCGAATGAAGGATCGGCCCATGCACAATGTAGAAAGCGAAGGAGATCTTGCCAAGGTACTGGGAGATTGGGTTTGTGAAGAGTTTCTGGATGTCTTTGGAATGGTTGATGCTGAAGACGATGAGAACCGCCCCGATGGTTTGTGGGAACCGGTGCGGTTCGGGATAAGTTTTTGGGGTAATACTCCAGGTCCACATATAGAATGGGGTCCATCTGTAGCCCGTGTTAGGGGCAGAGCCGAAATAGAGGCCTACAATGAAAAGCGCGATCCATAATTTGCGATTGGATAGTCCAAAAGGGTGGTACTTCGTTGGGAAACGGACACTCCATGGCTTTTCGCCCTCTGTTGGGCGCTCCCATGTACCGTTGATCAGGTCCGCTTCGGCCATCAACATGCCGCTTAGGAAGAGGACGACGTCCCAGCGGCCCCAGCGCATACAGAACCAGACTAGTGTGCTGACCAGAGACATCCTGATGACAGTGGTTAAGCGGGAGGTGGCCAAGATGGTGAGGAAGAGGACAATTGAGCAACGGAATTCCACGGGGATGGTCCATAGGTGTGGATTGTAATAATTATAGTACAGAGCCCAATCCCATGGGTTCATCAGATGCACTACTGTGGAGTACCAGTCCCAGAATTGTTTGTGAAAGGACTTCATGATGGGCGGATGCTGCTCATTGGTGCCCTGAATCGTGTGTCCTTCGTGAAGAACCCTCTGCGAATAGTCATACACACCCAATCGCACGGCCAGCATAACGATCAAGATGCCAATGACTGAGGGAATATAGAGTCGGAGGCCACGGCGGAATGTAGAGGAGGCCAGCACGGTGAAGGTCTGTTCCCATGATCGACTGCGGATCATTTTCAACGGTTTGTAGGAAAGTACATATCCGGAGATCACGAAAAAGATGGCCACCATGATATGGCCGGATACCAACATATGGAGGATGGGCAGCTGGAAAAGGTTGTAATTCCCATGACTGAAGCCCCATCCGACCGCAACTTTCCAGGTATAAGTAAAGAGGAAATGAAAGTTGAAGACGAGAAGACATGCCCAACCGCGCAAACCGTCCAGCGCTGCGATGGCATGTAGTTTCGAGGACTCGGGCGGTTGGCCGCCCACCAAATGCTGCAGATAACTAGGAGTAATGGCGATCGCAAGTCTGTCCAGAAATGATTCCAAACATGCTTTCCAATTGTTGGTGAGGGCGTGGGCACGACTCGAGGGATCGGAAAGGATGTGCGACGGCGTGAAATCGGTGATATTCGTCCATTTCGTGGTTTCTTGGGAGTCGCGATTGATTCCAGACTCTAGATCATTCAGGGGAATGTTGTCCGTCGCGGGGGAGGATCGAAGATCCTGGTCCCGACCGTTAAATGCCATCGCAGCGACAGGTGGGTTAAGGAATGTGGTCGAGGCGCAATTCCCTCCCCACGAGGATTCTCAGGAGAGGAGTTCTCGATATTAAATGATTCCCGATTAAATGCGGAAGGTGATTGCGTAACCACCAGTGGACCGCAAGCGGCATGCGAGTTCCTTTCCGTCCAACGTGGCCTTGCGAGGGATCGACATCCACCCAATCTGAGGTGATCCGGATTGATTTCGCCTCAATGAAGTGAGAGGGAAGCCCTTACTTCCAGAGGAAACGGATGGGGTTAACCGGCTGGAGTCTAGACAAGATTTGGCGGGGTGAACTATAGATATAGTTATAGTTATAGTTATCCACTTGTATATAAGCCAAGAAATATTTATAAGATGAGAAAGAAAGATACTAGAACGAAAGGAAGGAGTGATTGATCTGTAAAAACGAATGAAGAAAAACTGAGAAGAAGAGAAAAAGGAGAGGGATATTACTTTAATTAAGAACACATTGCGGGATAGAAGAAAGAGATAAATTAGATTAGATACAAAGGAGGTACTGTAATTTATTGACCTGGACAGATTGATCGATTGTATGGAAAATTGTCAGAGATCCAACAACCAATATAAATCATTTATAGTACTGGAGAATGACACAAGAAACTCACCTTGGGCTAATAGATATTACTTCTAGTTTCTATCTAATAATCTTCTCCATTTCTGACATTATTCTTAAATATTTTGAATCTTTATTGAGCTATAGCAGTTCATAGTCGAGGAGCTGTCCAATCACGACTGCCGCATCCCGCGACTGAACCAACTTTCCATCTACTATTCTTTTTCTCCTTCTCTCTTTCTCTCTCTCTCTCTTTTCTCCTTTTCCCTCACGTCGCTCTTCTACGTTTTCTGCAACAACCCCATCCATTCGAGTCGATTCCATGTGGTGACCCTATCTCCTCACCCCTTACTCTTTTTTCTCGCCAAAGAGCCACTTCTACCCCGGTTAGTTCGGGGTGTTGTGGAAGGGGGTCGCAGCTCCCGAAGCTCCAATCAAGCTACGTAAGTTAGTTCACGAAATACTTCCACCACCAAGATCGCGATCGACTCGATCAACAAAATCCTTTCGCCGTCATGGATTTGCGCACCATTATGAACAACGATGCCTCGGGCACTTCGGATGCTCCATCAACGGCTCCCCTCCAGTCTCCGTCGCAAGTGTCGCGTAAGCCTTCGGATCCCATGTATGCTCCCCGCGACCAACAACGGACCTCCTCCTATCCATCTGCCTATTCGAGTCATCCCCCTCAGCCTCCACCCCTACAACGTCCTCATGCCTCCCCAGAACGTTCTTCCTCCTACGGATCACTCCAATCGCCCTATCAATACCATCCCCCCTCCGCACAGATTGCAGGCGCACAGTCTCAGCGCGGCCCGAGTCCTCCCCCCTATGGTTCCTCCGCCTCGCGTGACTCGTTCTCTACCTATGGCCATCCCCAGCAACACCAGCAGCAGCAGTCGCCCTTCGCACAGCAGCGTTCGCAATCCATCCAGTCTGTCCTGACCCCCTCATCCACCTCCACCTACTCATTCCATCCCAGGGAAAGCCCGCCAGCCGTTGCTTCACAGCCTTACCCGTCGCAGCAATTCTCCCCTCCAGCCCAAGGATCCGTACCGAATACTCCGCGAGGTTCAGTTGCTGCATCTTATACCCGTCAAACGCCCCCATCTGCGCGCCCCCAATCCTCCGGCCATGAATCCTTGTCAAATCGTGCCTCAAGCCCGTGGGTTGGTCCGGATGCTCAGGTTCATATGTCGCCGACGGCGATACCCCGTGTCTCGCGACAGGATTCAAGACCACTAGAACAAACCCCACGGCAAAATTCTTCGGCGACTGACAGAAGGGACTCGGATGAGAGTGTTAGTCCGAAAACCGCTTTTCCCTCTGGGTCTCGGCAAGGGAGCACGGCCGGATACACCGACCTAGCGTCCTCTTCTCAACCGAAGCCCACCGAAAATGGTATCTCCTTGAAGGAGAGCCCCCCCAACCTCCAAACCTCCCAGCCGGCCCCCGCAGCCTCAAACTTTGACAGCTCACCGCCCGCTCGAAAGTCTCTGACAGACGATACCTCCGCCATCGATCAAGCCCGTTCGTTGCCAACAAAGATGGACATGACTCCGGACGCAACGGCCAATTCAAGTCCGCAAGCACCCAGAGTGAAGAGGAGACGTTATGAAGAACCGCCAATCTATGCCCAAAGATCAGTACGCACCAAAGGGAGGATTCCCATGATTCCGAACCGCTGTCCACCGATCCCCAAGCATGCGAGAAATTCAATGCAAAACCCTTTTGTGATGCGCCAACAGACCGTTTCAGCCCAGGCTTCCGCTACAGATTCTCCGGCCAAACTCAAAAGCGAGACACCACCTACTAATGGCCCTCCGGCCCCCCGGCGACCTCCAGAGCCTGCTCAGGCAGGGAGCTTAGGACCATGGGAACCCTCCATCTATGGGTACATCCCGCACGAGGAGGTCACAAAGACGGTCTGCGATTTCTTGTTCCAACATGTGGTTATGAGGAACGACGCGACCGCAGCTCCTGCTGGTGCGACGGCAACCGGTCAGGGAGCAATGATTGAGGTGGAAGCCAAGCTGGGACAGCTCGTCGATATGGACAGAGGCGAAAGGCTTCTCTTGCCTATCTCGACCGAAGGTATCGTGAATAAGGAAAACACTCGCTTACGAACTGCGTTCGAGAGCACGATGACAATTGTGAGTATTTTTTCTTTCCCGCCCTCGCTTCATTTGAGATTATGTTGAATGATTGATTGACCTTTGACTAGGCACAACATCAGGCAATGAATAACTTTCTGAACGAAGCCGTGAAGATGTCTATGCCGCAAGCCAACCCAGGACGCATTCCATTATCGTACACGCACAAGAAGGAGCGAGATACCTTTTACGAAATATCACCATCGGAGCTTCCACCTGTCATCAGACAGAATCTTAATCCTCGCCACAAACCCAAGGTGCGAGTAACATTAGACCAACGGACAGGCGAGGTCCTCGCGAAGATTGTGAAATGTCGAATTGCCGATCTTGATGTCTACAGCCCTCGCACATGTGTTGATTGGCGAATTAGCGTCAACCTGGAAATGAGCTACGAAGGAGATGTTAGCCACCTCCCTGTGGTAGATCCCGGTCGTGGACGCGGCGGAGAGCGAAACAAGGATCGTATGAGCTATCGACATCTGGCATACCAGATCGACCTTACACAAGTGGCCAAATCAGAAGTAAGTCGCTTTCTTTTCCCCGCTCTCACTGGATGACCAGCTCTCTACCAGCTGGTTGGTTTTAAAGACACGTTCCTGACTTAATATGCGTTGTATAGCCACCATCCAAAGGTGAATTCGAGCATGAACTCGAAGTTGAAATCTCCGCCGCCGAGATCCGCCGCCAGGGTCAGCTTGCCATAGCTGGCGACCCTAAGAACCAATATGAAGAGCTTGTCAAAGGATTTGTGGATAATATTCGCATCCTGGCACGAGCAGTGCCTCCATAAATTCATTCGATGCCCCTTGGAACTGTTGTTGATGCGAATTTACATCGCACACTACGCCATGGAATGGCTTTTTGCTTTCACGTAATATAGAAAGACGAAGGCCCTGAAGATCCTAAAGAAGAAAGGGATCTATGAGAGCTGCATATGGAAAACAAAAGTCAAGTTTATATGTTACATTCTCTGCCGGGTTGATTTACTTTTTACCCATATGTTTTAATAACCGTCCACTACATATATCCTTCTCATGGAAAGAGATGATGAATGATGCGTCACGCCCTTTCTGTTTTCTCTTCGTCAAATTTTTTCTTTTCCTTTCTTTTTCACTTCTGCATTCTTTCCTTCTCCCTCCCCCCATCTTTTTTGGTCTTCATCCAGCTGTTCAGAATTGAAATGGATTTCTCATGGTTAGGAACATATTCTATTTCTCCCCCATCACCTAACCTTCTCTTGTGACATTATTTACGACTTGTATAATCTACATGAATACAGTGCCTCGTATCAAACAGAGGGTTTATTAATATATTTGTTATGACCAAGTCCGCAGCTAGTTCTAAAGCCTGAATGGGATACAACAGTTGACATTTGAATATTTTGATGTCATGATACAATGAATGATACACTTTCACAGAACAAAGTTGACCAATTAACCATGCCTGTATTGTCTTATAAGAACATAAAGATATAGATGTAAGGATGAATGAGATTGATGACTACGCCAGCTTGCTCCTCCCCGCTTGAGCTTTGCCTTTAACTTATGCCCCGCAATAAATGACATTACGGACTAGGCGTTCCGTCTTCGTACCGTGGTCCTGCATCGTCGCCGTCTCCACCCATCGCTGGCGTAGGGGCGTCATATGGACGACTGTCCCAGGCAGCGGGTGTAGGCGCGTCGTACGGCTTCTTGGACGGGCCGCCGGGGGTAGGGGCGTTGAATGCTCCCGGCGTCGGGGCACTATCGGCCCAGGCTCCAGGCGTGGGCGCAGAGACACCGGGGGTTGGAGCGCTGGCATATGCGCCTGGAGTGGGTGCAGAATAGGCTCCGCCTGGAGTGGGGGCGTCGTAGCCACGGGAGTCTTTGCTGCCGTTGCTTGCCGTAGCTCCTGACCAGGCTGGGGTGCGACTGCCGGAGTTTGCGTTCCAGGCTGGGGTTCTAGAGCCTGCTGCGAAGGCGTCGAAGTCACTCTGTCCGGAGCCGGAGCCGCCGTAGGGAGTTCGGGCGCCAGCGTTCCAGGCCGGGGTGCGTGAGCCGAATCCGCCATATGCGGTGCGACTTCCATCGTAGGGATTCGATGTACGGGATCCATCGTTCTTCCATGCTGGTGTGCGAGAACCGCCCATACCAGCCCAAGCAGGTGCTGAATCGCTTTGTTAGTATCGTAGACCAAAGACGTAAATCATAGAAAGACTTACTTCTCGCGGAAGATGCACCGCCCCAGGCGGGGGTCCTGGATGAATCTGCAGCTGCCATCGGTGTCCGACCACCCTGCCAGCCCGATGGTGGAGCTGCTGAAGGGACGCGTGGTCCTCCTCTGCCGCGGCCCATTTCGATTGTTTGGCCCGTTACAGGGTCCTTGACCACGAGGAGCTCCTTGGGAATCGACACTAGCTTGTTCTTGGAATGGAGCTCCACACGTGCCTGCACGTCTCCCGCATCTTTGACAATACCCACAAGACCTTTGAAGGGCCCCTTTCGGACCATGACTGTCTTTCCAATCATCCTGTCGCGACCGAAGCTCTTCGGGGGGCCCATCATACCGCTGGGTCCACCACGACTCATCAGAGCCGGGTTCATCTTAGTAAGATCAGGGCCCGTAGACCGGCCTCCCTTGGCTGATACTGTTACAACGTTGGTCGTACGCACGACAGTAATACCGGAGTTCTCAGCCTGAGCTTTGTTATGCAAGAACAGAAATGAACGGTGAATGTGAAGGATCACGCCATTCCTTTGCTCACCGTACACTTCGCGAACGGTATCTCCATGTCGAATCTCTGCACCGTTCCGGTCCGTAGCTACCGCATCCCGACGCGGTGTGATCTTGTTTGTTACCTGAGTAGGCAGAATAGTGCGAATCGAACCATTTTGATCCAAAACCCGCAAAGATTCTCGATCAACCTTGACAATACAAGCAACAGTAGCGGCGCTATTAAGAAGTTAGATAAAAGAACAAGCAGTAAGTATAGGGCCGAGTAACTCACTCTAGCTGCACAAGATCATGTACGTCGAACATTCCAAGCTTTCCGTCAACACCTGTCTCGGCGGACAGCCGAAGATCCTTGCTGAACACAGTGATCTCTTGCATGCTCATATCGCTAAGTAATGTCACGGTGTCGTCCTTGACTTGGACCACCATACCCAGCTCATCTTGATATCTGCTACCACCGATGACCTTGACATGATCACCCTCCCTGAAACGTTTACGGAGAGATTTAACAGGGGCATCAATGTGTTGTCCCGCAAGGTCACCTTCGGTAACTTGTAGAGTAACGATATCACCGCGAGTAGAAGTAGTTCGACCGATCAAGCCCTGTTGTTCACCACGGAACACTTCAACTGGATCTCCTGGGAGGTAAGAGTCTTCAGCTGTGGAGTTCTTGAGTGTTTCCGCGAGGGACGCAAGATCTAGATTGGCAGTGCCGTCCTCTGAGCCTCGGGCAAACATAGTAACCTCCTCAAGCCGCGGGCTCACATTCTTGGTGATCAAATGTTGTACCTTCATGTCCTTGATTAAGAAACCGTCGACGTAAGTCTCTCCTAGGTAGCTCCAAGATTTTCCACCCAGACCAGATGTGGCAGAAAGGTACTTTCCATGTTTCTTTTTAGCTTCAGCTTCACTGAACAGACGTTGAGGTGGCCGGGCCACCGCGGGATTCATGCCAGGACGCTTCCTCTTGGGATCCATAAAAGGCGCACCGATGTCCTCGTTCATGCCATAATCCAGGCGAGGAACCAAGCGAACAGTCACAGCGAGACCGTTGGTTTCAACTTCTTCAATCTGGGCCAGATCGTTTTGGTATTTGCCACGTTTAATGCGGACCCAGCCACCGGGCAAGAGTTCTTCGGATTTTTGAACCCGCAGAAGGTCCGGCATTTCTCGCACAGGAACTAGAATCATCTTCGTCCGTGGGTAGACGTTGGACATATCTTGCAGTGCATCCATGACGTCCGCTTGCCTGCGTGCTTCAACATAGATGTACCCACTCATAGCTCCTCCACGTTCAAAGGCAGATATGATCTTCATAGGGTTGCGAGAGCCCATGGGTCGCTCTTCTATACGTTTCTGGATGGCGAAAATAACCTCCCGTTCTTTGCCGGGCTTACAACGGACACCCCAGATGCTAGGATCCTCGACACTAGGAAGTAGTAGCCGCTTTGGTACGACGACTGCATCGGAAGCTGCAGCGCGGTTTCGTCCGTAACGTTCTTTGAGCAACTGCGCCTGCTTCTCGGCATCCATGCTGGCCTCAAGCTCGCGCTGGCGATCAAGCTGTCGGTGGCGACGATCGTCAGTCTCAGCGCCGACTGGGAGCGCATCCATATCATCTGGATGCATTTCCCCACCAAGCTCGGCCATTTCATCCTCTTCGTCCTCGGCCTCATCTTCATCTTCATCGACGCCAGCCTCTTCCTCGAAGAAATGGGCCACGCCTCCCTTTCTTCTGCGCTTTTTTGGTCGCTATTAAGACGAACAATGGTCAGTATTAACCACGAGGTATCAGAAATAGCTCAAATGGTGCTAGTACTCACAGACACGGCACCCTCTTCATCTTCATCTTCCTCCTCCTCGTCATCATCATCGTTCTCGTCTTCTTCCTCGTCGTCGTGGCCATCGGCATCTTCGTTATCGTCTGCCTCCTCGCTACCGACTCGACGTTCCGCTCGTCGTGAAGGCTTTACATCTTCTTCATCGTCATCATCGTCCCGGTCTTGATGCGTCGGCTATAACCCCCGTACGTGTTAACACCACCAGCCACTATCATCTAACGCATGTGTAGTACTGACCCTGGCATCTTCATTATCTGAATCATATGCGGGAGCGGGGTTGAAGTCATCGTCTTCTTCGTCTGAACCGAAGTCATGATCCAGCATGTTTCGTGACATGTTTGCGTGGATTATTGGTAAAATGGCTTCGAACTGGGGCTAGGTTCGGAGTGTTTTCGGAGTGGGAGTCGGCGATTGAGATAAGAGTCGCAAGATGGCGTATAATGATTATTGACGACCTATTGACGAGAAGGAAGTCACAATTAGATCACTTTGAGCTTTCAAGCATATGGTTCTGGAGAACTCGAGATCGCGGATAAGGAAGGCGTAGAAAACGAGACAGAAGACCGTCCAGAAACTAAGGTGAGACGAAAGGGCGCAATACCTATTATGTAATCGGGATAGGGAGTCGCTGAAGTCTCACGATTCACAAAGAATCCCTGGACAAAAAATGGGTATCGAACAGCCTTGCTGTTGCTTCGGCCAGCCAGGCGGGCGGCGTTATCCTTCGCCGAGTCCGCGATCGCGGCACGTAAGTCAATCGGAGCTGAGGGAGCGGAGAAAAAAAATCGATGAAACTGCCCACACCAGACGACAATAAGATGAAGCCCACCTGGGTAGCAAGCCGTAGCAAAAGAAGTGGGAGGTGGCGCAAGATAAGTGGTCTTTATAAGGCCGTTGGAGACTTGTTGAAGACAAATCCATGGGTTGCGCAATTGGCTTAACTGCGGCGACGGAGTTCTTCCTAGTGCTCCCATTGAGCCAATGAGCGTCATTCGCTCTAGATCTTATTTGTAGCTATAACTGTCTCTGCTTCACTATCTCCATGGTTATTCATGTTTACTCAATCGCATCTTTATAGACTCTATGGACATTTGCCACAGGCTGGATAAGCAAATTCTACAGTCAACCTTCGATATGACTGTTGTTGCAAGCCAAGATTGGATACTGAGTATATATTTAATGGGGAACTACATATTGTGCTTACAACAAGCCCATGCACATATAATCAAATGCCTGCATGCTGGAAACACCGTTTTCAGACTCTCCCATGTCAATTTAATCTAAACAGTGGTTAGGAAGCACGTTCAACGGCATTCTACTCACCAAACTTATTTCACAGGCTGACCTTGTACACAGGAGGGTCAGGTAGAGAGTTGCTATATCCGAGTAAGGATAAACGTACAATACCCGTGTTAGAAATTCTCAAGATTACACTAGAACTAGATCTGCAAGTATTCCAAAGCTAGGTGGCCGTTCATGTTCCAGGAGGTATCATTTTATTCTTTGAGGACATGGTCCAAGCAACATATAGTACAGTGAATTGAGCCTAGAAGACCACTAACCTGCCAGGTGAGCCGGATATGAAAAGCTCTATATACCCAAAACCAAAGTCATATCCAAACAACATTAAGGACAAAGAGGGGGAATAAATATGGGAAGAAAAATTTGAGTGCGCTCATTTACAACTTCATACCGAACATCTTGTGCACACGGAGACTCTGGCGCATACTCAGGTCCAGCATGATCTCCTCACTTCCACCAGGGATAGCGTAGGCACGAACATCACGGTATAGCCGCTCCACCTTACCGCCCTGGCCTCCGCGGCTGTAGCTCAGACCACCGAAAATCTGACTGGCCTCACGAGCGCAGAACTCGAAGGTGGTCGTCGACTGAGCCTTGAGACTTGCGATTGCACCGCCCAGCTTGAGCATTGCTTCAGTCTCATCCATGGACTGGCATTGGTAGATGATATTTTCCAGCCAGTTATACGTCGCTTCAATCTGACGGGCCATATGTGCGAGCTTCATACGGATGACAGGGTGGTCGATGAGTCTCTTGCCGAACGTCCTACGCTTGTGGGCATATTTCACCGCTTCCTCGTAGCACACACGAGCGAACCGACAACACTGGATGACGATTCCAATACGCTCGTGGTTAAAGTTGGTCATGATGACTACACAACCGGTTAGTTGCTGTGAAAAGAGAAGCAAGAGCGCTAGGGGGCTTACCCTTGAAACCCTGATTTTCCTTTCCAATGAGGTTCTCCACCGGCACCTTCACATCCTCGAAGGTGACATAAGTCGTGCCGCTGCTCCAGACACCCTGGCAGTCCATGCGTCTCGTGCTGACTCCGCCGTGCTCTCTCTCAATGAGAAGGACACTAAGACCATTCATACCGGGCCCGCCCGTACGAACAGCGGTGGTGAAGTAATCGGCATAGACACCGTTGGTAATCCACTTCTTCTCACCGTTGACAATGTAGTGCTTGCCATCGGGGGTGAGTTTAGCCTCGCAGGTAAGGTTGGCAACATCGCTTCCAGCATCCGGCTCGGTGATAGCAAGACAGATACGCTTATCGCCATTCAAAATACCGGGGAGAATTCTGTCAACCAGAGGCTTCTTGCCATATTTGACTAGTGGGGGGCAGCCGATACCGTAGCCACCGATCAAATTCCAGACAAGACCACCACTACCGGCGCGGGACAGCTCGTCGGTAAGAAGCATCTCGTGAAACAAGTCCCAGTTTTCAGGAGCGACAGACTGCACACGGTTCTTCGTGTGGTCGACAGGGAATTTGCCACCCAATAATCCGGCAAGGTAACCCCGTTCACCCATCTGCTTGTAAATATGATCGGGAACATTCTTGGCCTCATCCCATTCGGTCACATAGGGCTCAATTTCAGACTCAACCCATTGGCGAACTTCTGCGCGGAGGGCTGCATGAGTCTGGTTAAAGTATGGAGAGGAGTACTGTCGAGGAATCATTGGTTAGTCTGTAGTCTCCCGGATGGTGTGTGACAGGCAAAACTTACACCTTGATACCATGAGGGATCGGCGAAGGGAATCAAGTCACCATAAGGTTCTTGGGGCTCGGACGACTTGGCCGATCCAACGTCCACTGGAGCTGCCTGCTGAGGCTTGGGGGTTTCCTTGGCTGCTGCTGGTTCCGGTGCCGACGCATCTGCGGCTTTTGTGTTCAAGGAACCAACCTGCAGCTTGCTTTTGTACTTCTTGAGAATCCCTTCGTTGTGATACTTCCAGAACTGCTTCGAAGCATCCTTTCCTCCGACTCGCGACAGAACTAGAGGTGCATAGTCAGCATCGGCACTCCTACCATGTCCAAAGATGAATTGTGGACATTATGACGTACTCTTTTTTCCACCTATGCAAAGTGACGTTAGCATCGTGCGAATGCATCTGACGATCCGCGGAACTGTTCAAACATACCAGGGTGCTCGTCCTGAAATTTAGTCAAGTCATACACATCTTCATCGATAACAACCCAGAGGTTATCTGGCTTGTTATGCGATGCGACGTCTTCCTTTGAGAATGTTTTGGACATGATCGTGGGTGGAAATGAAACAAACAATATATGAGCAAAGGAAGTATATAAGAGAGAGGGATTACGAGCTCTCGACGGTCACAAGTGTGTGCAGCGACGATACGATGCTCGGAGTATTCGGCACTGAAACACAGAGGGGTATGGAGAAGAGAATCTGGGGTAAAACGGAGGGAAGGGAGTGGATAGATATATGGATGACACGGAGGTCTCCGTCACGGGGAACTGTCGCAAGGACCAGTTGGGATAAAGGAAAATAAGCAGTGGAGGTAAGGCACTCGGACAAAAGCCTAAAATGTCCAACGATCAGCGCACAAGCGCCCTCGGTAGCCAGCGAAATGTTTTGGATAGCAGGTGGTCACTTTTTTTTTTGGCAATCCACTGACACTGCCTAGATGCGGGAGGCCTTTTCACATGCCCGATCAATGAAGACCAGTGTCCCGTCCAATCAGGGTCGTCGATTGTTCACCTCGGTCAGGCTAGCCGCTGAGGTAAGCATTCTGCAGGTCATTTGCTGGCCTGTTAATCTTTCGTTGATTGGCCCATCGGTATCTTACTGCGTCATGTTCAGGCCGTCCACATCGGGCAAGTGCCGAGGCTGCCGAGAGATTAGCCACGTGACGTCAATCTGCCCCGGACACTTGGAGACTCTTCACACTTAGAGAGTACAACGTTGGAAAAACTAATCAGAAATGGGACCTCGACATGTGATACCATGGGATCAGGCAAATCTGAACCCCACCAGCCCCTGTCCATCGTAGTATTGTTAATATCTGCCGTAACTCCGTGATTTGTCGCCGGCACTAAGAAAGAGATACTCCGTAGTGCTCCCCGGTGATATACCACAAAAGGTATAGTGTCCCTCAATAATAGTGTACTCCGTCACTGTCGCAGTATATACTCCCTAGAGTATAGTCTACACTTCGCACTACTGTCCTTTCCTATTATAATGCTTGCTACAATTCGCTCCGCTGCGCTACGGTGCGCTTCAAAAACAGAAGATTTGCTATTACCTCAGCTCACATTGCTCTGCTTCAACGTCAATGACAGCGACATGATAGCGTGTCGTGTAGCATACAACTGTTTGCTTGTCCGAGGCATAGGGCCAGGGCTCCCTCTGTATACTAACTTGGACAATCGTACTTACAAGATATAAGGCAGAAGATCTAAAGATATTTGTGTTCAATGCCAGAGACTATCGGGCGAACAAGGTCAAGTATCGGAGTTCAATACCAGGGACTTCCTAGGAGGATCCTGCGTGTTCTTGCACCCACTACTAGTCGAGATATCAACAAAAGATATATAAACCGGAGGTTCCTGGACTACCAGTCTGTTGCCGTAGCGCCGTCATCGAATCCCGTGATACATCCGTAACTAGCAGAGAGTAAACAAGCCGGGCAGTCGCATCAACCGCATGAATAGTGACTCCTTTCCCCCCAGGAGTTTACATTCACTTTGATCGCGGCAAGTTCAACTATAGAGCTAATGAACTGGCTCACAATATATATCCACACGGCCACTCCTTCGTTGTGTCGACTCCAATGTAGATAAACTACCGGATTCGGACTCGGATTTATTCCCATCCCGCCCGAGCCAATTAGGGTTTCTGGGGCAGCGGGTGCCGCCGCGTCGCCATTCAGGCAGTTCTGTGGGTTAACGGACAGTCTAACCAACATCTCTGATGTTTGTTGTCCTCGCAGAGAGAGCTTTGGATGATAAGAATAGGAAATATGTTTATCCGGGCACGACTCTATTGACAAGCTAAGGCCTGTGAGACCTCACCGATCCTTATCAACCGATAAATACGGACTCCTTTAGTCGTCATTATCGTCGATTTCCCTATTCTACTACTGCAGGTCGAACATTCCGTTAGGTCGCCACATTTTTGGCAGGACAGCGCATTCCCAACGGGTCTCTTATACGACCCCGCATCGCCATGCCTCCCTTACTAACTAATCGGCAAGCCGAGGAGCTGTGAGTATGTCCCATGCGAACTAGTCGCTGGCGAAAGCTAAATTCGCGTATAGACACAAGTCAATGATAGCGTACCTCGTGGCGAGCGACCTACCGGACACCGCGGCGGCACTCAGGAGAGAAGTGAACCTCAGCGAAGATGTGTTCGATCCAACTACAGCGAAAAGGTACGAAGGGATGCTGGAGAAAAAATGGACAAGCATTGCCCGCTTGCAGAAAAAGGCATGTCTGCGCTTCAGATCCTCTGTTTCGTCCACCGTATTACTCACTAGCGGCGCGGTGACATCTAATCTTCATTTCACGGCAGATAATGGATCTTGAATCCAGAAATGCGACGCTTCAATCTGAACTCGATAACTCAACACCAGCCTCCCGCTTAAAGCGCAACCAAGATCCAGCCTCCTGGCTTCCGAGTACGGTTCGCTATTCACTAGAATCGCACCGAGACAAAGTAAATTGTGTTGCCTTCCACCCGACATTTTCCTCCATAGCCTCCGGCTCCGACGATTGCACGATAAAGATATGGGACTGGGAACTCGGAGAGCTTGAGCGGACGCTTAAGGGCCATACAAGAGCAGTCCGGGACGTTGACTACGGCGGGCCGCGGGATAATGTCCTTCTCGCTTCCTGCAGTTCCGACCTGTCTATTAAGCTATGGAAACCGACAGACAATTATAAGAATATCCGCACGCTGCAGGGCCATGATCACATCGTCAGTGCGGTTCGTTTTATACCATCAAGAAACCTGCTGGTGAGCGCAAGCAGAGACAACGATATGAGAATCTGGGATGTCACAACCGGGTATTGTGTGAAGACTATAAACGGCCATACCGACTGGGTGCGGGATGTTAGCATCTCGTTTGACGGGAGGTTTCTTTTCTCCACGGGCCAAGATATGACCGCTCGCTTATGGGACATCTCTACTGTATCGAATATAGAACATAAACGAACGATGCTTGGTCACGAGAATTTCATTGAATGCTGCGCTTTCGCCCCACCTACGTCATACCAGTTCCTTGCGCCCTTGGCCGGACTAGGGAAACGCCCTTCTTCTACGAACGGAGCTGACTTCATGGCGACCGGATCACGAGACAACACTATTAAGATATGGGATAGCCGCGGGACGTGCCTCATGACATTAGTGGGCCATGATAGCTGGGTGCAGGCGCTGGTATTCCACCCGGGAGGAAAATACCTTCTATCAGTATCGGACGACAAGACACTAAGATGCTGGGACTTGAACCAACAAGGAAAGTGCGTGAAGACGCTCGACGCCCACGAAAGCTTCGTCACCTCCCTGCGATGGGCTCCAGGAGTGGCCAAGAATGTACCTGGCGGAGACGGCGCAGCGGAGGGAGAAGGAAACGATAAGAACGGGGCTGGTAGTGAGAATCCTGCCAATATCCAGATGCGCTGCGTGGTCGCAACAGGGGGCTGGGATCAGAAATTAAAGATCTTTGCGGGTTGAGGTCGCGAACGAAATCATAATCGGGGAAGGATAGGAACGGTGCTTTGTATGGGGCTTCCTATAACCTATTCTGAAACGGTCATAGAGCCAAGCTGCACTCCTACAGCGATGTAACCACGATTCTTCTCTGCCACACACCCCCTCCCTGTGTCTCTTGAGCCGATTCCCTGGGTTTAATGCGCCACGGGCTGGCATATACCCATAGCGTTCCTCGTCGCTGTGGTGGTCGCTATTAGCGCGACAGAGAGAAGCTTGGATTGCCAGGACGAATCGGACAATAGCGACGACAGTGATAGTTGAGTAGTAATTTGTCCGATGAAAGCAACCTTTTGAGGCTCAAGTGGTCTTCTCAGAAAGTGCCAGTTCGCTCTGTATATATCTTTCAAGTAAAATCATATATAGTCTGGCTGAACACTGTCTGGACTCGTTAGAACTAGCATTGGAGTTACTAATCGGGCCCTTATCACATACGACATCAATGAAGGTCGACCAAAAATGAGATGCTTCTCGAGATGTTTAGATTCTATTATAGCAATGCGAGATGCATATCGGATAATTATACCTGCATGTAACCCAGCTCATCATACCTAATTTGATCTACTGATCGGGACATTCCCATGGCCCCTCAAGCTTAAACCATATAAAAATCCACAAGTCTTTTGTAGACTAGATACTAAGAGTTGGACAGCTTCGGTCGGAAGATAAAATGTGATATAGCCGTGCCGTACTATATATCTCATCGGCCCCACATAACAAACGTAATGGCAAGTAGATATTCAGGACGTTAGGCAACAATACTGTTGTCACTTCAATAAGACATAGATCCATAATTAATCTAAAATACAACCAGTGCGAAGATCGTTGATGTGACCACCCGCTTAGTCCTCGTCACCGTCGGTTTCATATTCAAACTCTTCGGGGACGGGGGCCTCCTCGTCATCCTCGTCATCCTCATCAACAGCTGTTAAAACACCCGCAGCAGCAGCGGCTCCTGCGGCTGCCTCGGCCAAGCGGCTTGAGCCTCGTTGAGGGGTCTGGAGGGCTGCCGCGCCCATGGCAGCCTGTAGTCGGTCTTGCAGTGTCTCTGCTGCTGCCGCAGGTTGCCTGACCTCCTTACTTGCTTTCATTTCAATTGTCTCCCGTGGTTCTTCTGGCTTCTTATCCAGCACGACAACCACTCCACCGGTAGGCTATTGTTGCACAGTTAGCATATCTGATCAATCTAAACACAATGACTACACGCAAGAGATACATACCCGTTTGACCGGCTCGTACCGCGGATCAGGAAATGTGAGGTACTTCAGTTGAGCGGGGAGGACTCTCGACATGTTCTCGAGCTCATATCCAACCCGTTCCCGTTCTACCTTCTTTCTTTGGCCCTCTCCGGACTCCTTCTCTCCCTCCTTAGTGTCGTCCTCGACCTTGGTGGCGGCGTCGTCCGTTTCCATTCTATCCGGCATTTGATCCGAAACCTTAGGCGTGGTAGGTGTCTGATCGATATCCATACTCTCTCGTCGCTGCTGCTTCTCACGGCGCTGTGCCCGACGCTTAGCCTGGGCGGTGGTGGACAACACGGCAGTCTTGACTTTCTCAGGCGCTTCCTCGGTTTTGACCTGTTGCTCGGGAGGATAGTCAAACAGGCTCGGCCGAGTATTACTGTGGAACTTGAAGAAAGGAACTTCAAGCTTCTGGTCCACGCCGATCACGGAAGTGGGGGCGAAGCTGAGTGACAAGAAATGGGTGAGAGGGAACCAGTACCAGTACTGAGTAAATACAGCAGCACCGACGATTCCAGGCATATTGAGGTTGCCAGTCTGCGTTTGCAGGCTGATAGTGCAATTCCGGCCACCAGCATCTATGATACCCAGAGCGACGGCGCAACCAAACTTAGCCATGGCATCCTCGTGTCTATCTCCAATCATCTTCATCATGGCTTTGCGAAGAGTGCTGACTCGTGGGTTCATGGCCTCGTTCTGTTGTACCAACACCATGGCCAGAGAGATCAGAGCTCCTTGTCTCACAAAGTCCGTGGAATCCTTGAGCATCGGCTCGAGCAGGTCGATGGCCTCGTCCAAGCCCGTTCCAGCACACGAGATACCGAGTGCCATGGCTGCACCATAACGGACGTGAGGGTTATAGGACTCCGAAAGGAGTTCAACCATACGAGGCACGCTTTGGTACTTTCTAAACAGGATAAAGCCCAAGCTCAGGACTGCAATACGTCGCACATCATCGTTGACGTCGCTAACGGCAACATGGAGGAGCTTACGGACAGCCTTGTTGCTACTGCTGCCGCAATAGGCGAGAGCAATGGTCATGATACCACCGTAACGGAGAGTGGGATCAGGGTCGCCCAAAAGGCCATTGATCAGCTCATCAGCAGCCTCTTGGCGGGAGTACATGATCAAAGCCATACCCATAGCCAGACCGCGAACGATCTTCTCGTGTTGCGTCTCATGGGCATACTGAATCATGTCCTCTAGAGCTCTCATGTTACCCGTTCCCAGCATGACCAACCCCATGGCCAAACCCACAGCTTCACCATTGATGGCTGAATCAGAATATAGGACGTTTCGCAAATCTTCGTAGATACCCTCATCACCAGTTGCCATGCCGGCAACACCGAGACCTAAAGCTCCACCATGCTGAACAACTTCCTCAGTCGCCTTCTTGAAGTGATCCCGGATGAGGTCAACAGCCATACCGCCATGGTTAGCATATATCAAACCAAAGGCATACAACGAGCCTCCTTGGCTGTAGACTGAGCCCGATCCCCCGACACCGGCAATATGTTCCCTTGGAAGGTAAGGCTGCAGGAGCTTTTGGCCCTGGCTCAAGTTACCACGATGGATGACACCAAGAGCAGCCGTAGCTGTGAACTTGGACCAGTTGACAGCCTTTCCTAACCATTCCAGGTTGTCCCGGAAAAACTTGTCGTGTGTGGTACCTGCATGCATGAAAGCATTGGAGAGTGTGACAGCGGTGTGGAAGATAGAGTTCCGAGCTTCCAAGCTATCCCGAACTTTGTTAAGGATAGCGATATCCGCCTTGTTGCTTCGGTACAGAAACTCCAAGTTTAGTTGGATACTCTTAATGCCATCAAGGATATCAAGAATGTTCTTAAACGCCGATTGTGATTCAGAGGATAGCTTCGACTTGTCGTTGGCTCCGATGGACCTGGGCTGTGACGAGCTGGACTGGTCTTCCAACAATGGATCGGACTCCTTCGGCTCTCGGTCACCCTCCACTGTGTCTTGCTTTTCTTCAGCCTCCGCTTCTGGTACCAAATCGGCAATTTCCTGACGGACTTTTTGAAGGAATTCTTGCGTGCTGTTATCGTAAAGATCAAATGAAATTTGATACGCCACAGCGAGGGAACGTGCATCGCCCTTCTCGACCAACTGGCGGAGGATGACGGATGCCATGGAGTGTTCGTTGAGGTATACGACGCACTTCGCTATCGAGAAATAATCTGGGTTAGGGATCTCATTCAAGAGCTCTAGAATGAGTTTGAGAATCTGGAAAGCAAATTAGTCCTGAGGCTCCTGTAAGGCGGGAAAAAAGCCTACCTCGTTACGGAACGCACGCTCCTGTACAATACCCATGCAAATATCCAGTACGTATTCCATCAGTTCTTCACTCCTTCGAGACTCGCCATTCTGTTTCTTCTCATCTTCACTTGCCCGAATGATGGTTTTCCGAAGCACGTCCAAGCTCTTCGCTTCGATGGCAATTCCGATCACCTGGCGATATCGCTTTTGGATGAAGCATTGCTCGAACAGACGTTCGATAACGGCCTGCAACTGGCCTTGAACGCCTCTCTTCAGGACGAGTGGCGTCTCATCCTGGTTAACGCTAGCATCGTCGCCACCCGGGTAAGTCGCATCGATACCTGGTACTTCTTGTCGGGAAAGGAGCGACTTCGATGGTAAGGCAGACTGCGAAAATGGAGTGATCGGGGACGTCAAACTAGCAGAGGTGCTTGTAGCACCTTCACTGGAAGTGGGGAAGGCAGTATTGAGGTTGGCCGGCTGGTCGCCAGCGGCAGGTCGTTGGGCAGCAGATAGGGAGATGAAGGTATCAACGCATTTAGCTGTATATCATACCACGTTAGACGGACGGCCCTCCCTGTATGTTTTGAAGAGCATACAAACATACCAATAATCGTTTCCTCAAATTCGCCTCCATTGTCTAACTTGAACAGCTTCCCCGCACCCAGTGCAAATACCATACTCTCATTATATTCTTGAAGGTGATAGTAAACTTTAGCGGCGACAAGAGCAGCGAGCTCGCGTTCTGGGAAGGTTTCATCTTCATAGAGAGCCTCTCTAAATGAAACAAGTTAGCGCGGATTCCCTGTAAGGAAGTTGATTGATGGTATGGATAAAAGCACGTCCAAGACCGAATGTTTGATGTGATGAGAGAGATGTCATAAGCTCGGAAAGAAGACATACATTTGTGGAACAGCATCCACCACTTCTGTCCAGAGCAAATCGATCTGAGAATCTAGGGTCTTTAAAGCAAAAACCCGCAGCTCAGGGTCTGGTTCAGAGAGGAAGCCGACGAGGCCAGCAGCCGAAGCGAGTCCAACCATGTCTAATGGATTATGCTTCGCTGGAGGGATGAGGCGACAGCTTCAACGGAGCTGTGTAATAGTCAAATTGGCCCACAAGAATGATGAGGGGTTTAAGTCTATACGTAAGACCAGCAACAGCGAGATCTACCGGAAAGAGGATGATGGAGGGAAAAGATACAAGGAAAAACGGACAGTAGTTAGAGATTCGGAGTGATCAGGAAGCTTCGCAGGTGAGGCACACGTCAACGGGCTTCCAGGCTGATGGAAAGGTTCCCGTGGTTCCTGCAGAAACCCCTAGAGTTGTCACGTGATCTATGATGGCATGGGTTTCAAGCTCCCCGAAAGGGTCACGAGCCCACCGAGAAGACAACAACATTTGAGCTACCACGGAGGTCACACATCCAAGTCAGGCTCAATGCCTTGACTTGCTTTTAGGCAGCTTATACCCTAGGTCTCTGTGAATTCGATATGGTATTTTTGTCTTATAGTTTTAATGTCCGAGTAGCTTCTATCTAGCCCATAAACCAGGTGAACCATCTTCCTGTTTAATCATGTCGACAACCCTTCCGAAAAACGGGGATTCACGTCTCTTATCGCTGCCTATTAGGGCGTCTGCCTACCATCAAGATCCTCTGATTTATATTGACCGTGAAGCGAAACACATCCAACATAGCCTACAGGCTCTTATCGATGCTCAAAGCGAGGGTCTCTTAGCAGGTCTCCAAGGACCTCGGTTAAACGAGACACCCACTGGAAGCTCTACTCCTTCCACCGAACCCAGCGTCCTTCAGAGGCCTTTGACCATCCCAGTCAGACAACCGGTTGCGGAGAAGATTAGCTTGCGTGCTGCGCGGGAAGGAATATTCAAATCCATATTCGACTTGCTTAAACTTAGGGAGGAAGAGCGAGAAATACTCACAGCTCGTGTTGCTGTACGAACCGATGCGCTGGATGAAATCAATGGCTTTATCACAAAAAAGGCCGGGCTTGAGGAGGCTGTGTCAACAATCTACAAAAACAGAGAAAGTCAACTCACTAAGGAACTCCGAGAGGAAGGTCACAAGCTAGAGACGGACATTCATGAGCTGGAGACGAAGCTATCTCAAATGAGAGCAAGGCATCGTCATGTCATGGAAGAGCTAGCGCATATGGAAAACTCGGTGGAGTCCAAGTTATCCTCTTACAAGGCCTCCTTATCCCTGTTAGAGTCGGACATCCAAAAGTTCCTTCAGAAACCCCCTATCCCACCCCAATCGAGCTTCGCTAATGGTACAACATTATATTCATTGAATCCTAAACGCCGGACGCTCGATATGGCCCTAGAGCAATGGACAACGGAGCAATCCGAATTGCGAAAAAGGCAAGAAGAAGTAGATCATGAGATACAGGCACTTGAGGCAGGAGGGGGAGTCTGGAAACAGGTTGTTTTAGAAGTTTGTCGATTCGAAAGACGGTTAAAGGTAGAGATGCGCCGCTCCCTACAAAATCAGTCGCAAGTTTTAGAATCTTCTAGGGCTGCTGAGAACAACTCCGAACTCGACCATGTTCGTGGGATTTTGGAAGACCTACACAAGACAACAGAGCACGTGGAACACTATCTGGGAATTGCAGAGGACAAAGACTGGAAACTGCTTGTCTGTTGCATTGCTGCTGAACTCGAAGCATTGCGGGAAGCACGAGCAATGCTCCTTGATGCCTTCGATATTCCGGATGAAGGCCCGTCGCAGTCTTCAGAACGAAGGGTGCCTGACAAGTCCGGAGAAAATAATCTGCATAATACCCATCAAGATCCACTTGGAGTTGACAACCCCGACCCTCCAGCTGATCTATTACAAGATGCCGAAGAACATCATTCTGACACCATATCTAGATCGGAAGATGAAGATGATGAGCCGGATCCTGCGTGGCTGCTTCCAGAAACTTAAGAGAAATCCTTAACTTCTTAGATAATGATCAAATACATAGAAATATTGACAGTTCTTCTTGCAATACTTTCGAAGGAAACTATCAGTAATATACTATAGCAACTATAATAATCTATAATCGGTAATGATCTGGGCTCGTTGTCCAGGGTTGTAGGGCTGGAAGCCTGAAGTACCTAAAGCAGAGCGTATTGGGGAAGGCGCTTTGACCAACTTTGCAACTTCTGGGGTCTTTAAACCCCCTCCGGCAGCGTGACATCAGGAACCGTTCGCCGCGTTAACGGTTCAGTTCTCGGGTATCGATCTACTCCGTATGTTGCTATAGATTCAACATACCTGAAATCTTGAGCCGAATCTAGTAAGAAAAACATGTACTTACCCTCTCCCACATACTCCTTCACCATTCCTTCACTTCACGATGAGACTCAACTTGACTGTCGCCTTTATCTCCCCCGTAATTCTTCGTTGCAGTCAGAAACTATCCGAGGGGCTATCGTCGCACACCCATATGCTCCTCTCGGTGGGTGCTACGACGACCCAGTCGTAAGCTTTGTCGGAGGCGAGCTTTTGGAGAGTGGATATATTGTGGGCACATTCAACTTTCGGTAAGTAAATGGCTGGCATTATCGGGACCCCTGACTCCTTGACTTGTTTGCTCTCTTTTCTTCCTCCTCTCTCCATATATATATATATATATACTTATTGAGTGGGTGTATACTGATCTGCTTTGTAGTGGTGCTGGTACCTCGGGGGGACGGACTAGTTGGACCGCGAAGCCCGAATTAGCAGATTATGTTTCCTTCTACGGATTCATGCTGTGCTACTTGCATTCATTGAGGTCGCAAGAAGTCTCACGGCGAGGGGATGGAAATATCCCATGTGGGGCTAACGTTGAAGGCTCCAATCCTCAGCTTACACTTGACCGGGCAGATATCCATCTCATCCTCGGTGGTTATTCCTACGGTTCATTGATCGCATCACATCTTCCTGCCCTCAATGTCGTTGCGGATCTCTTCAGAAACGTCAGTGCTGGCACACAAGCACATGGGATTCTTGAAAGTGCAGCGAAAGTTTCAGCTCTGTTGGAAGCCAATAACTCAACTCAAGAACAAAACCTGGAAACAGGCGACCACCTGGCTATGGAAGAACCGCTGGATATCTCAGGAACAACAATTTCATACCTTCTCGTGTCGCCCCTCTTGCCGCCACTCAATCTGTTCCTAACGTTCTTCTCCACAATGTCTTTGGATATTGGGGCTCAAAGTCCAGCTCAACGGAGACAGATTCCATGTCCGAAGCCAACTCGTCAGCTGTGCGCCCATGCAAGTCTAGCTATTTACGGCAATCAGGACAGCTTCACGTCTGCAAGTAAATTAAAAAAATGGTCAGACGAACTGTCGCATATGCCCGGTGGTCAATTTCAATCGGCCGAGATTGACGGAGCTGGACATTTCTGGAGAGAGAATGGGGTAGAGTCGCAGGCAAGAGAAGCACTGGGAAAGTGGTTGCGTCTGATACCTTGACCTTTGCTACATAGCGAATGAAAGGTAACTTAATGGCAGTTCTATGATCACTTTAGGAGAGGTCTAGAATATCGGACTGAGAGATGGGACCGTGTTCCCCATTTTCAGGCCCGTTTCACATGCACACCTCCTATCCCCAAAGCATGTGATAGCCCTGGCTTCGCATGACCATCCCCAAACTTATAGTGGGGACTTTTCGTCCGGAGTCTGAGATCCGAGTCCCAAAGGTCTATCGTGTCACTGGGTCTGCAGTTCCGTAAAATTTTTGATACCGTTACACATACTTCGCATGTTGAACATGGGTATCGCAGCTTACCGACCATTAACCCATGACTGGAGATTTTAGGCTTAACTCGTTGATAAGGAATATCTGAGGCACTACTCATGTATAATACTACGCAGTAAGCATTACATAATTGTCACCATCACTGCTCATAACTACTACTGTATATGGCGGGTTGCATTGAAATCTCGTATCGCATCAGCTTGCGAAAAATGCGGTGTATTGTTCAGGCCATCGCATAGAAAATGTCCCGTACGGTACATACCGGAGAACACCCGTGACCCTGTAGGAAATCTACTAGTATACTACCATACTAGTAGTAAGGCAGTAGAAGTAGTAGTAGTACCGTCCCCAGGCCTGACTCTCTTGATACGATCTCTCCACCGGCGAATTTCTTTCGACGCGGTACTGCCCGCCTTTCGCAATACAATTAATTGACTTGATCAGGCACTAGCATCATCCCCGCCATTCAGCTTGTGGGGCTGTATGAGATCATCCAGCAGATGATCTGAGTTGAAGGATTGGTGATCATCGTCTATAATATCCGGATTTTTCTTTTCTTTTTATATATAAAGTTTTTGGCAGTTTAGATTTAAGAACCGAAGGTAAATCCTTGTGCTGTTCCTGTGGGATGTGGGATGAATATATTGGGACGTTGTTAATGTTTTGGTTCAACGGTGTTCAGACGGGCTTTCCGAATGAAGAATCCCCGCGAAAAGGAGTTGATGCGCGCATGATGAGCGGTTTCCCTGGGGCTGACTACTAGCGCTTGTGGCGATCGATAGCCACTGAACCGGACATCTGTCCAATCACCAGGGACGTACAGGGGCCCCTCGTGACGTCTGGATCTACTCCGGACGGGGCCTTAGGCTGCGCTGCTGACACACCCCCAGATTTATCCATGATTTGCGCAGTTTCCCCGAAACCATCCC
This sequence comes from Aspergillus oryzae RIB40, assembly GCF_000184455.2. NCBI lineage: Eukaryota > Fungi > Ascomycota > Eurotiomycetes > Eurotiales > Aspergillaceae > Aspergillus > Aspergillus oryzae. Next base: position 1,889,751 of record NC_036437.1, read on the forward strand.
AGTTTTGTTCCACCCCATGGTCATAGAGATGAACGCTTAAATTCCCTGACTTATGCTTATATCCGATTCGATACTAGATCTTTATTTTCCATATCCCTTTCTATGTGTTATCCTTTGACTGGTTTTCCCTTTAGATAGTCTCTTCTATCCAACAATCTCTTTTTATAGTAGCCATCTGAGGTGCTATTGGTTTCTCGGTCGAATGCCTTGATGTCAGTGGAAGCCTGGCATGGCAATCCTTCATGACTCTCCCATACTACGCCCTCACTGCCATCCCAATAGCAAACATGTTCGAAAGCCGTCGTCCGTAAAGGAGGCCTCTGGCACTCAGTTTCGTTTCCTTTCGAGAGCCGTTTCCCTTCCCTCGCTGTCATCCGTTATCAAGTCCTCCCTGACTTGGGCCGGCGACACTTTGTATAGTGTGAACCAGGATGGCTTCTCTAAGGTGGACAAGGACGGGCATACTACTACCGATGATCGAAAGCAGGTGCTGTATCTGAAAATGCGCAATGTATGTTGGCACTTTCTTTACCAAATGTTATTGGCTTCCTCTTTTTCTACTACACAGCTGGTTATTGGTTTCTAACTGTATGCTCCAGGCTGTATCATACAAAGAGTGGAAGGACTGCGCCTACGAGTTAGACGAGTTGGAAGACAATAACTCTTGGAAAGCAACCTTCGAGAGTTCCGAATACGATCCCCATCTAGTACAGGAACGCCTGAAGCAACTTGAAGAAGCTCGCATCAGCTGTGACGTTAGCCGGATGATATTCCTAATCCGCACCTCCCTAAGCCGCGATTTAGGAAACATGCGTAACGATTCTCTCTATCGACATTCGCACGTCGGTACGAAGGACTTGATTGATCAGTATATTACGACAGCCCTGGACACAATATCGTCACTGGTGGACCTGTCAGCGAAAGGTCGTTGTGATGGGCTGGAGTTGAAGTATATCCTTGATCAACTTTTAGCAGCAAGGCAAGCTTTTGGCCGGAGCGCCTTACTGTTCTCAGGTGGAGCAACATTCGGCATGAATCACATCGGCGTGCTCAAAGCACTTTGGCAGGCAAAACTCCTCCCTCGTATCATCTCTGGCGCTTCGGCTGGAAGTATTGTTTGCGCTGTCTTTTGCACTCGGACAGATGACGAACTTCCGTTGCTTTTGGATACGTTTGCCTATGGGGACTTTGCCGTTTTCAATGATCCTGACCAGGAGGAGAATATACTCCAGAAGACCGCCAGGTTTTTGAAGTACGGCTCTTTTCTAGATATCTCCAACTTGGCCAAGGTTATGCGAAACTGGCTTGGGGATATTACATTTCAGGAAGCATATAATAGAACGCGCAGAATACTTAACATCTGCGTTTCTAGTGCTGGAATATATGAGCTCCCCAAGCTATTGAACTACATCACAGCACCTAACGTGCTGATTTGGTCTGCAGTGTACGTTCTACCTTTCTTTTCCGTCCTTTTTCGCCACACAAATTTCTGTTATCGGACTAACTTTCACAGAGCTGTCTCGTGCTCGGTTCCATTAGTATTTTCGCCGTTTGTCCTCATGGCCAAAGATCCAGAGACAGGGGAGGCAGTCCCTTGGAACGACTTGCATAGGCAGTATATCGATGGCTCGGTAGATGGTGATTTACCGATGACCCGTCTATCGGAAATGTTCAACGTCAACCATTTCATTGTGTCGCAGGTTAATCCTCATGTGGTTCCGTTTCTCCCGAAGTATGATGGCCCGACCCATGGGACGCCGCAGACCCCGTTTTTGACTTCTAGATTGTTCCACACCATGACACACCTCGCAAAGGATGAGATACTGCATCGACTTACGGTTCTATCCGAACTTGGTATTTTCCCAACATCCTTGACCAAAACGGTTTCAATCGTGAACCAGAAATATTCCGGGGATATTAACATCTACCCCGAAATACTCTACACCCATTTCCCCGCAATACTAAAAAATCCGACTAGAGAATTCATGCTTAAAGCATGTCTTTCAGGGGAGCGCGCGACGTGGCCCAAACTCAGACGGATTCGGAACCACTGCGCTATTGAATTAGCTTTGGACTCAGCTATTCAGCAGATGCGGGCCAGAGTGGCCTTTAGTTCGAGTCAGACCACCTTAAGGACAATAGGGCTGCCGGGCTATTCGGAGACCATAGACGGCAGCTGTGGCCGAGGCCGCTTGCTTAACCGGAGAAGCTCCTACAGTCATGAAGTCGAAAAGGCCAAGCATATTAGGGCCAACTCTGGTCGCCGAGCAAGACCACTTTTAAGACGATGCTGTAGTGTACAGTCGCCTGAACAATCGTCAGACACCGATCGGCAAGATGAGGCAGATGATGATCGAGCTGAAGCTCGTGAGAGTTATTTTCCCGACCTTAACGATGACCTATCTCTCACGGACTCCGGCACTGACGAAGAGACGCGACCCTTGGCTTTGGAACGACTCGGGCTTGCAGAGGGTCGAGCAGTCCATCATCAACCACCTCGCTGGTCCGCTCCGCATGGTGCTCTCCCGTCGCTGCGGTCATTACCAACTACATCTATTCACTCAAGGAGATCATCTGTAGGCACACAACATCAGCCTTCAACCCATGTCACAGATCCCTCTTTGATTTCTGCACGCCAGTTATCCACCAACTTGATATCGTCCCCTCAAAACCGCACGCTCCGCATGACACCCACGAGTCATCCAGACCTCTCACCTCCCGCCTACAACTAACAAAGTTGTGTCGGGAATCTGCTTGCTTAAGTGAGGTGGTATTGCACGATAACCGAAGCTCATAGCGAGATGGTATGCCGTGTTGTATGCGGTCTGCTGGCTTTGTGTCCCCGATATGTCGGTCGACACACTATCTTGCTTGGAAAGGCCTAAATCTTCCACCACACTATAAGGAGGTTGCAGGTTCGAAATCCGACGTCCCATGATGGGATTCAGTGAGGATCGGATGAGCCTCTGCTGCGCATCTCAGGAAATCGCCACCTGGGATGCAGTCTCTATATTTTCTCGTTCTTTCGTCTTATTTCTTTACCTTTCCATCTAGTTATCTTGGCATCTAGAATTGGGAATTGGTTTAGATAGATATAGGTTTGCTACTGCTGCAAAGCTAGCGGCGTTCAGCGATTGGCGTTTTCAGAGAGGGTACTAGCTACAGGGCGATCCGCCCTGATTCGCAAGATTTGGCTAGGATAGACGGTTCTTTCAATCATATCTTGGTAATATCATTATATAGGCATGCATTTATACCTAGATAGTCTGCGCTGGTAACTACGTTGCTTAGTTCATGTATGAATGTATCATAGGCCGCATTAGCTTTGTCTGTCTTATATAGCTAGGACGACTATATGAATTGAATAATACCCAGCACTAGCCTGATTAAACCACCTAATTTGAAAAGACCGGAAACATCACCCGAATTGAAAGTATGCAGCGATCAGTGCTGAGCTCTATACAGTTGATTATAAGTCACCGTGAGACCCGCCTCGTACTTGAATATAGTATACAACGCAACAATCTGCTCGACTACGTGAAATCCTCCCTCATGTAGGTAGGCTTTCAGCCGTTCATTTTCTATGTACTTCGGTGTAGACCTATTCAGCATAATTTGCTGTATATATTACAATACCCGAGGTCCTAAATTAGCCTCCTGCTTCCCCTCTTAAGTTTGGTTCGAATGGCATTGAGCAGGGCCATGACCAAGATTCTCGATGAGAGGTTACCACCAAGGATGATCAGTAACCAGGCATCCTGAAGGCATTGCAAAGAGTAGATTATCATACTGGGATGATATTCTTCACGTGTAGGTAAACAAAGTCTAGGTCTGCGACTGGCACTTCCACTGGTCTTTGTGGCCCAGCAATGAGTTCAAGACTGTCTAGAACCTGTCTGTTGCTAATATTAACCACCATACATGTTGTGATTTTGTGATAATTATAGAGCACACATGCTCAACGAGGAGGCGTGTTTCACGAATCTGTCGCGGGGTTGTTTGGTGCTTCGCTTGGGGATGGTTCTAAATTTGGCCGAATTATGCAGTGTTAGGTCGGAACTAATTTCTGCGATCAAGGTAATTAGCTATAGATAATAATAGACTCCTTCGAGGGGAATTTGCTAAGAATGGAACAGGACTTAAGTAGAGGTGATTTAATGCCGATCAATCAGCGATGAATCCGTGGTTCCAGACGCGGACACTAATGCGCCTGCCCGCACTTCTCCCACCTATCAGTCGAGTGTATCTGCTTCTAATGTTGGCAACTTGCACTACAGCCTATCTGCATGCATGACGCTGACCCTGCGCTTGTAACTCGACGGGCACGAGACAAAAAAAGAACCAGCTCTGAAACTTCTTGGCTCAAGGATAAGCTTTTATACTCCTTCATCCTCTACGATGCCACTGCATCTTCAGCCCAGGCAAAATCCTTCTGGATTTATACTTTGGTCTGTGCTTCGTCAGACGCATCAGCTCATGAATCCTTCCATGTCTTGAGGTTTCTTTTGTTTCATGCCTCCAACAGTCTTTGTTATTCAGCGTTGGGTTGCTACACACTCGAACCTTGTCTTGTCATCCTTCTATTCCACACATCGAGTTATTTTCATTATGGCAAGCATTGTACAACGGCCCCTGAACCGCCTTCGCAAGAGCGACTCCTACAAACCCCTTCACGAACGGTTTGGAGATGTATCAATCTCAGCCCCGACTGAGGGGTCATGGAATCAACTCCAGAACCCTCGCCAATCTTCTCACAGAGGTTATGGTAATAACCTCGCCAGAGGCAATTCTACTAGGTCCTCACGGGAGCATTACGATACAGCCTCTGCTCCGGAGAATACTACTGCCCCAGCTAGGCAAAATTCCTTTTCCATGAGCACACTGAACCCTCGTCGTCTTTCGATGCGTTTGGCTCCACGGTCAAGACATTCCACCGAGGATCCAGACGAGAAGGAGCATCTGCACCACCCCGATCGAAGAACCGAGTTTGCCTACAAACCTATCCATCAAGACTACTCTACTGAGGTGGCTGAGAAAGCGGCTTCGCGGGTTCATGATTCGCCTCGTTTCCGATATATCCCAGCCGATGCACGGGCTGCAGCTGTCTCGCCTGGAAGCCACAGATACTCAACGAATTCGCAACATAATACGCAGTCCAACTACGCGGGGACCGAGGAGAGGGAAAATCGACCCAGACGACATCATCGGGATTCTCATTATGAGGACAAATACAATCACTACGTTGAACCCCACGAGAGATCTCACCGGCCATCTCGGACGGGATACAGAACTAGTGGCGAGTATAGCGAGTGGGCTATGGCAGCACAAATGAATGCGACTTCATCGGTGGAGAAGAAGAGAATTCGTGCTGCGAAGCGCATGACCATGACAATGGTACCTGATGCGGAAGACATTTATGGATAAAAGTCTATGTCTCTCTTTTTTTTTTTTTTTTTTTTTTTTTTTTTTTTTTTTTGAGATTTATCATTGCGATCATCGTGTCATGATGGTGTATATATCTGCGACCGTTATAGCGCGATGGGCATTTTCTGCGTTAGGGCTTTGCAAGGCGTTGGTGGTTGACTGAAATACTCCCACGAATACACGTATAATGAACAGCTTACGTGACTCCAGATCTGATATACCTACAATCTAGAACTGCTTTTGTTCAATAACATGAACATGGAATACGACTTGTAATCGGTGTTCAGAAGCATTCACGGCACTGACGTCAGTCTGACGATTAAGGAACATTTGATTCCGAATCCCTTCTGTTGAATATCCCATTGGCAGTCTCTGAGCCGGATCGGTAAAAAAAAGGGCAAACTCCTGGCTTCATGGAAGTTCTTGAAGTCTTGGAGTCTTGGAGTTAGGGCTCGGTGGGTATGAAGTCATGACCAGGAATTTCCCAAAAAGGAAGTTGCGATCAGTTCCAGGCGCACCTTCCCTCCATGACGACATGTTAACGCAGGGCTGCATTTCATCCTACACATAAATACTCTCTTCTCTTGTCTTAAATCCAACAGTTTCAGAAATTGAAGCTTTCTCTCCGGATCCACGTAAGACACTAAGACACCGATCTGAATCAAAGTCAGATACTACACTCGATTCGCAACAATGGCGGAACCGGTTGTTCAGCTCCAATGCGGAGTAAAGGTATAACAAAGTCTTTTTCTTAGTACTGTTCTTGCATATGCCAATTGCTAAATACTAACTGTTGTACTTTACTCAGAATGACCCATGGGGTAAGCAAGGAAAGAACTCGTTAGCTGGTCAGCTTTGGTCCAAGACCCCCAAGAATGGAGATGTAAAAGATGACCAAACATACTCTGAGGTATTTCGAGTGACCCATGTGGTACTGTGAAGGCATTGTCTCTGACAATCGATAGATGTGGATGGGCACATACCCGACTGTTCCTTCTCGGATCCTTTCAACAGGCGAGCTTCTCTCCGATTATCTGAAGAAGAACCCACAGCTTGTTGGGAAATCGGCGCTTGATAAGTATGGACCCGAGATTCCGTTCTTGCCGAAGGTGAGTCCTATACTCCGATAAAATATTGCCTGAGTCTCAGGAGAAGCTGAGTTAACGTAACAAACCACCAGATCCTCTCATTTAGTAAAGCGCTCCCTCTCCAAGTCCATCCAGACAAATCTCTAGCAGAGCAGCTTCACAAAGAAAATCCAGACCAGTTCAATGACCCAAACCACAAGCCCGAAATCGCAGTCGCGCTGTCCAATTTCGAGCTCTTTGCTGGTTTCAAGCCCCTCAGTGAAATCGAAGCGATCATGAAGCTTAAGCCAATTGAGCAATTAGTACCCTCCAATCAGCCATTCGACGATGATCTACTCCGGGAGCTCTGCAAGACGCTCCTCACTTTGCCTCCAATCGTTGTCTCGGAGATCATCCAGAGTCTTAAGGATCTCCCGGAAGGCCAGTTCGGAAAGCATCGTTATATCCCCGGAATGCTCGATCGACTTAGCAAGCAATATACTGAGTTCGATAACGGTAACCTGGTTGCCGCGCTACTGATGAACTACATGACTCTTGGACCTGGAGAGGCTGTCTGCGTACCTGCGGATAGTATGCATGCATATCTCTGTGGTGACATCGTTGAGTGTATGGCGCGGTCTGATAATGTGATTAATACGGGGTTCTGTCCGCGTGCAGAACGCGATAACGTCGATTTATTCTTGCGCGCGCTGACCTTCAAACCACATGGAGTGGACGAGGCTCTTTTGCCGCGGAGAAAGAGTGACAAGGGTGCCAATGGGAAATCGGATGAGTATGCGCCTCCTTTCAGTGAGTTTAACGTTTTGGCGACTAGTCTGGGAGCCGGAGAGCACGAAACACACAAGGCTATTTCAGGACCGAGTCTTTTATTTGTTACCAAAGGATCTGGGCGGTTAGAACTGTCTGAGGGCAAGTCTGTCAAGACGTTCGACCTGCAGGAGGGATATGTATACTTTGTTGGACAAGGAGTGAGCCTGGATCTCTCTACGGACAGGGGAATCGCTGTGTATCGACCATATGCCGAGTAAACAAAAGAATCTGAAGTATTTAAGTGTGAGACATGTTGGATGAGATGCTTTTCTCTGAGTACACCGGGGTCCATAGACGTTGAGGTTAGGTTTGGGGTCTAGCCCTCTAACAAAGCGTGGCGTATATTGAAATTATAGAATGAACCGACAGGCATGTCTTGATCTTGAACACACCCTATTTGAACATGTTTAGAATTCTAGAATGATAGAAACCAAGGTGGGATCTGCAACCAGTTACCCAGAATTTCCGAATTCTCCTCATTTGCACACATTAAAATAGATCAACTAATGCGGGTCCGATCCTTCAATTGCCGCTGATACGACAACCCGAGCGCTTGCAGCTCCGAAACCGAGCATCGACAGCCAATGATTCTGCAATCGCCGAAATCCTTCTATTTTTGGGGTTATTGCTTCTGTTACAGACTGGTGCTTGCTGGATACACTGCATATTGTCACGCTGGCTAGCCGCGACTCAACGCTGGAGCAGATGCCCTGACCGGAACTTAAAATGATCTCAAACAAGCTATCTTGAAACGAGGCTGGAGGTGAACTTGAGTTCTTAATGGGGGGTGTCTCCGCTCTTCTTGAACTGAACTCAACGGGAGGGGGGAAGCTCAAGTGTTTTTCTCTCGGCCAGCGATCCATTCCATCTTACCCCGCAAGCTTGCACCATGTTTCTCCCTCTCTGCCGAAGGTCACTGGTGACTCGCTCGAGTGACCCAGCCACCGATCAGATTATAATCGGGGTTGTTTTGGGTTGTGTCGCTGCTATTGCTAGTAAGTATAGCCTTTCTTCTCTACATACTCACCAGAAACATCTGTTGCTGACCCCGAACTAGTCACTGCGGGGATCTTGTTCTTTCTCCTCAAGAAACGAAGATGGGATCGCATCCGACAATACGAGGAGGACATGCTGGTCATGCAGGCACCGATGGGATATACGCCTCAGGGATGCCCTTCTGGTAGCCAGGGAATAGAACGACCACGACCCTACTCGTCAATGTATTCCTATAGTCAGCCACGAGAGCAAAACCATACCCACCCTCGTGGCAGACTGTCCAGGGACACCCCGCCACCAGCGTATACCACTATACCCGCCTATGACCCCTCGAAGTACCAGGCTATTAGTCAACTGCCGCCATCAGTTAAAATAAATCGACCGACCCAGGTGGACCCGGTCGGTATGTTCGAGGAAAGGCCATTCTCTTTCATTCGAGGAGTGGAGCAACAGTACACAGGCCCAGCAGAGACACAGAGAAGTTCATCTCAGGCAGAGCAGCGGGGACTGTCACTGGAAAGTTCTCGATCGATGAACTCGGATAGTAGCACCACCAATTTCTCTCGACCTTTAGAGGGGGCGCAATCACTTCGGCGACCAAAACCTGTGCTTTCGAGGTTGGTCACTAATTTTCATTAAGAAATGGCTTCGATTGCCAAGTGGGACGGATCTGTGGGTTTTGGTTAGCGTTGGGCTGGTAAATTGGGATTGGAATGGACAAATGGGTTAGTACGGCGTATGGTGTATGGTGGGCTTTTGCTTTTCCCTGTTTGCTTCGGGTCTCCGTTTCTTTTCTTTGAGGAAACGATGATATGGGTTCATAACAGTAACGAATTCTGTGTTCCTTTGCCATGGCATTAGGTATAATGATGAAATTGATGATAATCATGAAGCATGTCCCTTGTCGCTAGTGTATGGACTCAGATGATACTGTCTCGCTGTCATGGTACCCTGACGAATGCGATGTTCTGCTCCATGATCTAAGAAAAGAACTGATGGTCTGACTTTCCTTTGATCTGGTGCATAGTAGAAAGTATAATACGTTCCCTTTGAGGTCGAGTCCCTGTTAGTTAATGAGGGAGTCCGATGCTGAGGGGAAAGAAAGGGCGGAGGGGGACACCCTTTCTATTCTGATTCAAACGATTGCTCCTTATACTCAACGTCATGAATAGAGCAAACAAACCAAACAACCAGAGACAGCAAAGCCTTAGAGATAAGGACTTATCCCGACCAAAGAAGAATGCCATACCAAGATCTGTGGGATGGATCAGGTCCACTTGTCGAATGGAAGTAGCATGTTATTAACAACTTCCTTTCTGAGTCGTGGGAGAAAGGGCAATAACTGGACCATTATCGCTCCTAGTAGTATTTGAGATAGCCCACCTGCGGCAGTGAAAAGAATCCACAGTACTTCGTACAAGAGAAAGAGAAGAGTTGTAAAAAGTACTGGAGAGCTGGTGGACCTGTCTACTTAGTCTACAAGGTTGCGTACTTCTGAGGGGCACTCTCACAAGGTGTAAGATGACTCCATTAAGTCCGACTTATTACAGGGAGCTATCATTGAAGCTGGTGCTGGCGCTTGTGTGTTGTTGGCTACACTGTCTATCACTAGCACTTCTGGGCGTGACGTCCATGCCCATGTGCAGGGTTGCGTTCCTGACGGGTATTGGCAGTGGGACTAAGTAGACCACTCAAGAACAAATGAGACGGAGGTACAGAGAGAAAAAAATAAAAAATAAAACAGATAAATAGATGAACAAATAATAGCTAGCATTTTCATTAATTTGTACAAAAGGTAAGTAATAAAACGTTTTGAACGTGTGTCATAGTCTTTGGTAGTTTACAGGCCTTTGAAGCTATAGTACAATGGATGTCCGACAGGTATCTTGTCGAATAGGGTCTAATAATCTGTAACCACGACTTCTCGTAGTCAATGGGCTGCTGACCCTAGCAACTTTTGAACCACTAAGTCCAACGCTAAATAACTATAACTCGTAAAAGATATCTACCGCCGTTGGACAGCGATTGAGGCTACTCACAAGGATCAAGTAGTAGTAGTTGCCCAATCGGGATATTAGGGCAAGGATGTCAAGGATGAATTTGTCATCGGTCATTTGACGGGAAACTCCGCTTGGACGTTCATATCCTATCCAAACATCCCAAAGGGTCTAGTTGCAGCGCATTAACAATTCGTTTATCTTGGACGGGAGTTTATTATATTGGTTATCCCACGTCGTCTCCATCACGGCGCGTAGATAAGCTCGGTGGATGGTTCGGGTTCAACCGCGACGATCAACCGGGTGCTTGTTCTCGCGCCAGCCAACGACTTTTCTCCCTTCCCCTCTTTTAACCCCTCCGCAGCGGAAGGACATATGGTTCCGTGTGCAAATTAGTGTGTTGGTGTCTGTGGAGACGTTAAGTAAAGAGACTTTGGGTCCCTTGAACACAATGGGCCTCCTTTATTAACTCATCTGACACTTCGCCAGTCATAGGAATGGATGCCCTCCACCTTCCCTGTGAGGTGATGTTGCATCGCTTGCGCTCGCGGGGTCGACGCACCTATAAACGGCAAGGACTTGTACAACATCCTTGCTCCCAAGCCATAGCCGCTGTCCGGTCCCCTGTCTGCTCGCCAGTGTGATGTTGGCCATGAAGCGCCACGCCAAGCCAAGACCCACGCCGGTTTACATGACATCCATGTCGTGGTGGGCGACGGTAGACGCAAGATGACTGCGCCGTAATATTCACCCCTCGTTCGGCCCTATCTTCATGAGCTATGAAGCCGGGTGCTGGACCCGGTTGTCTTCCCTGTCATAGTCATGATCAGCCCAGCTTCCCAGAGCCAGTTACCATCGTCAGTCGCTGTGCCGTTTTCGAAGACCCCTCGGTGACCAAGGGAGATCGGTCTGTCGCTCTTCATCTACTGGTGCTCTGTCAACCTCCACTGGAAGGGGATAGAGGAGGGGCGAACCAAACTGCCGGGCCCAAGACGCGTCCCCTTCTCGCACCAAACTTGCCTTGGAACCCGCCCGTTGATGGTCTATCCTTCCGGAAGGCCTTTCCTCTGCCGCCAGTTCAGAGAGACATGCAGTTGTCATTCGACGGGCGGTATGTCGTCGAGGACGTATACTGATATATCATCATCCCATGCAGACTGGCGGTCTCCAGTAATTCCACATTTCCCGTCTTTTGCTCCGTTTAGTTACTCTTCGACCCCTCTTGACGACTTGGTAGAAGAGCGACACGCATAGCTTGCCAGTTTCAAGGCATGCGTCACGCACACTTTTGACAGAATCTTGTATGCTTTGAGCCACTCGTCATCAGCTGAAGCTCATACGCCACGCCTACCACGCATATGTGGGCAGGCTTCGTTTTATGAAAAGCCCTTGGAATATCATGACGGGTATTATTCAAAAATTAAGAAGAAAGCGGAAGCTCTCTTCGGAGCTGCACTCCCGCTGGGGCGATGTGGCTATCACGTATCCCAATGCAGGCTCCTGGAGTCAATATGAGCAGTCGCCTGTTGGAACGCCCAATTCGATACCCGTTAAAATGTTGGATCACTGTCGACGACATGGTTCTCTCGATTCGCTCGATCGCCATGGTCACACATCTGCTCTACCTTCGGGAAACTTCAAAGAGCGGACATCATCCACTGATTCAGCCATGACTATGCCGACGGGACACTACGACGCAAAACTACGAGGGCGATCGAAGAAAAAAGCGCCCCCTCCCAGTCCCATAGTAGGACATAAAGCCCACCCTACAGTGAGGGATGGGTTTGACGAATCCTCGGCTGATGAGGAAGAGGATTCCATATCCGGCCTTCATAGTCCAAAGGGACGATATCCACGAGACAGGTCTCGCACGGAATCCCGCGAGGACAGCGATGCCTATTCGCGCGCGTCCAAATCACCGCCGCTGTCGGTCACATCACGAATGCGTCACTTCAGTTTACGGAGCACTACGACCGAACCGACAGCATCTATACCAGCTACATCAAGCTCGAGACATACCAGTTATACGTCGTCTATCCCTTCGGTGCCGTCTGAAGACCCTCGACTAGGCCACCGACCTAGTCCCCGTGATACCAAGTTCATGCATCGGCCAAAGCCTGCACCGGTTGCAGAACAGGAGTTGGTGCCGTCCTACGATGATCTTTACGGATAGTGGATGTTCACTATATTGAATCCGAGAGAATGCTTTCGAGTTTCCTGTGCAAGAACAGGCTCCTGCGAATGACTGATACGTTAAGATACTATGAGTCACGAAAATCACCGATCTACCGATTTGGATATTTCTTTGCTTTTTTCTTGCATGCCTCGCCGCTTCTTTCTATTTCTATTTCTTTTTTCTTTTTCGGTGCCACCAGCGAGAAAGAACAAACTTGCATAGTGGCGTTATTATCTAATTCGTATCTCATGTGGGAGGCTTATTTTTTTTTCTTTTTCTTTTTCTTTTTTATCTTTGCTCCATATCAATCCGTTTTGACCAATTCCTACTAGTAGTCTATGAGCGATTTGATTTACCCTGTCTAAGACATCCAATGATGGTGAATTGCGCCCAACTGATGTTTGGCGCGAAGGGCAATTCGGTGGAGTATTCTCGGGGACTAGAAACTTGTATACGATTATTATTATTTTGTTATGATTTTTATGGCATCTAGTCACGGATAACTGGCGTCATTCCAATCATCTTTATTTTTTTTTCTATTACTTAATTTTATTTAAGTCTATCTTATTCATTTGTTATATTTTCTTTTAGTTGCGTTTCCTGATTTGGGGAGAAGGGCCAACGCAATGCAGGGACAGTGTGATTTGCGATTCTTCTAAGCGCCGAGTGCCAAAGAAACTGCAAATGGGCATCACAACAGTCGGAGGGATGTTCCGAAGCTCAAGAATTGCACTGTGCATCTTCGAAATGATCGTTCCGCCAATGACGATCGGCAGGAAACAAAAAGATGAGGGGTTCCAAAGGAGATCGACGAATGGGAAGCCTCAAGCGCAGAGGCGATGCGACCCTCTGCAGCAGCCGTCACAATCACAATCACTCGTCACCAATCCCTCGTCACGCCCATCACACGAACCACCTGTCACTGGGAAACGATCGCCGTTCCAGTTCCCGTCTTTTACAGGTACTCTTAGCGCCTGGCTGCACACTGCATGCTTGTTCAGTCTTGACTAGCTTGGGATGCTTGACAGCTTCCAAAGCACGATGATCGTACCACGGATGCTACTCTGTGCCTTATCAATCCCACAAAGGTACCGGAAGGGCCTCTCTCTCGGTGTCCAGTCATCGTGAAAGACTGCAACTTCACTCATCTCGTCATTCTCTGCTTCCCGCACCGAACAATCGAGGTGCTTCCCCTCCCTTTTCATCCACGTCGGGTCCGCAGGTGCGCTGAGTATTAAATGCCAGCACTGCGGACAAGCTTTGCTTCTTGGCTGTCATAGTGCAGGCAGTATCTGAAGAATACATCCAACACCAACATGCTCGGCTCCTGGGGCCTAGTTCCAAGATCTACGTCTGTATGGGCGGCAGCTTTAATCATCCTCTGCCAATTAGTCCCGCTGGCCGTGGCGTTGCGGACAGCACCAGGATCGCCATGTGCAAACGTTTGCAATAAGCAATCGACCAATACAACGGGATCCGAGATTACCTGTTTAGATACGGACTTTACTTCCACCAGCAAAGGGTCTCAGTTCAAGCAGTGCGTCGACTGTCAGTTGCGAAGTACTTACAGTGACCCATCTTCCGGGGAGACGGATGTGGACTGGGGACTTTGTAAGTATACACCGGCTCCGCCTGTTGGGTGTTCTCTAACCATCCGAGCTTTGCAGACAACCTTCGTTATACTTTTACCTCCTGTGTCTATGGCTTCCCTAAGAGTGTGAGCAATATCTCCACGCAGTGCACAGTGAATTGCCAGCCGTTGGACAGAGCCCTAGAGTTTGATCTGGCAGACCCGGGTGCGAACAACTTTTACACCTGGTGTGGCACTACAACGTTTGCCGACAATCTCATTACCCAATGCGAACAGTGCTACAATTTCACACTCACCCAGACCCAGGATCCAACAAATGGTCAATCGCAGGTTTTCATGGCAAACTGTGCGTTAGATCCCCCCCATCTTTCCGAATAACATGCGTAGCTGACCTGAACCCTTGAATCGCAGTTCTTGAAGCGCTGCGTTATAACTGCCATTTTCGAACACCTACGGGCTTCGCATTCCCTATTAGCCCAACGAGGATCTTCAGCGAGTCGCTGTTACCATCCTCAACGGTAGACCTTATCAACCCAACCTCGACCGGTGGTCCTGGGGTAAACTTGGCTCTGGTGATCGCACTCCCGGTCCTGGGATTCGTGATTCTGCTGTGTGCACTTTCCATATGCTGCTTCTTCTTCATTCGGTGGCGTCGCCGAAAGGCCCGAAAGCACCGACAATCCAGCCACCTCCATGCCCGGTGGAACGATACCGGGATCAGTACCCCGTGGGCGAACTACCACGAAATGTACAGACCCACCATGTATCAGCAGGGTCACGGGCAGCACCAGCAGCAGCAGGGTTTCAGCTTCGTCGACAATGATGGACAATATCGCGATGTGGGCTATTCCAAGAATCTCACCGAGGTAACCGCGTCCGCTGTCGCAAGCCCGCCCCTGAACCTTTCCCCAGACGGAGAAAAACAGAAAAACCCCGAGCACCCAGAGTACTTCGGCCAGGACTCCAAGCAGAAGCGGTAATAATGACTACAGTCATAAGATCGGTTCATGCAAAGGGTCCTCTCGGGCCGATAAACGACATATGGTTTCGTGCATGTTCGTAGTTTCGATACCAGCCGTCTGCGTTGGCGTTTTGCATGTCGTTATGTTTGATGAAGAGATGTGTGCTCATCGCGATATACCCCTCCATTCCTTAATCATTCAGCGAATAATATCTGCCCGCTTTGTATTCCTCTACGATGGAAGTCGGCTTTCATCTCATGTCATATATCATAGTCGGAAAAACATATCAAAATCCACACACAGAAAGAACAAGAAAGTAAACAGAAAAATCTCACGGCCGAAGCAACAGAATATATACACCAAACCCCCCACCCACCGAGACGAGCCAAACTCCGAAGGATGCAAGTCTCTAAAAATAAACACGGCTTAGCGAGAGAGGAGATTGGACCGACAGGCGTCTAAAAGTTTCATGTCCCCCGGCCAAGCTCCAATCACCCCCATGCAAACCCGATAATGATAATAATAGAACTCTGCAGGATTCTTCACCGGCGAATTTAGCCAGTGTCTAAGATTGGTTATAGCATTATTCAGAAGGGGCTCGTGGGTAGTTATGAACTTGAGTTGTACATAGATAGGAGTGGACTGCATATCGTATCTACTTCGGTGGTGGGCGATTACGGTACTGACTGGCTGACCCCAAGCAACCCAATCCGTGGAGAGAGGGAGGGAGAAAAAACATACACTAAACCCGATCAAGCGATAGCATCTAATCTCCGCCATCGTTGGATTGATCTCCAAATCGCATCCAACAATTCCTCCCGGCCTCCAACCACGCCATTAAACAACCAAATTAAAGCACCAATAGCACCCCAAACAACAAAGAGAAAAAGGGAAAATGGCCACCCCAACGCAAGAACAGCTGAAAACCCTCGAACAATCCCGCCAGCGACTGGTCCAGCTCACGCGCTCGCTGGCGTCCCTAATCACAAGTCTAAATCAAAGTGATCCTCTGCCATCTTGGTACGTCTATACCCTACAGTTCCAACCAGTCCCTTATTATCTGTTTAATTGGTCATACAGTCAATTCTACTAATAATAAATGAATGTGCGAGATATGTCGTAATGAAGCTAATTTATGTTAAAAAAAAAGGTCCTCTCTCCAATCCCAAGCCAGCATCATCTCAAACAACCTCCTCAGCGTCTCTGACCACCTCTCGGACAACCGTGATCTCCTTACTTCCCTCGTCGCATACCCGGGCCCCGACTATCCGGGCCGTACACAGGCCAACACCCTCGAACAGCTTCTTCGGACGAAACTCGACCCCCGCGTCGAGGACTGGGTTGCGCGCGGTCGCAAGGCGGGCGCGTCTGCGCTAGAGGATAAATCGGGGCTGGCGGAGGCGGAGCTGGCGGAATTGTGGGATTGGGCACCCGTGGAGGCGAATCAGGAGGCGAGGCGGAGGAACTGGGGTGGGAATTTTACGCTCGAGGAGAGGGAGATGGGGGTGCAGAATGTTGTTACGGGGTTGGCGAGGGTGTTGGAGGATGAGGGGAGTGAGAGTGAGGATGAGGAGGAAGGGGAGGAGGATGAGATGGAGATTGTGGGTGTTAGAAGGCAGTCGGCTGGGGCTGGGTTTGAATTTGATATTGCGCCTGCTTCGGCTGCGCAGCATCAGCAGCAGAAGTTTGTGGAGCCTGCCGTGCCGTTGGAGGATATTTTGAGGTTTATGACTACAGGGGCGGAGCCGGGGAAGAGGTGATTCTGGGATGTTACGAAGGAATGCAGGATAGAACATTTCGTGAAGGAAATGTATTACGTTGTATCATTAAAACTGCGTACTGAGGAAAGTAATCGATAAAGAAACTAACCGCGGCGTCGCGTAGTGGGGGTCTTTCCAGACGGCTTAGGAGAGGGAGATGCGCTCGAGGTCTGTGCAACAGGAGCCCTCTCTACTGGCTTGGGAGCTGCCTTCTTCGCTTTCTTGGGCTTTGTTGGTGCCTTCCAATAGTACACCATTTGGGTTGCCAGGATCACGTTCAGAGTGAAGCCAGCAATGAAGCCATACAGAATCAGCTTGTCGTCTACCTCCTGGAGGGTAGTGAAGATACGGGACAGAGAGCCGGCAAGGTAGTTGAAGACCTAGACCCACGTTAGTCGAGTTTCCAAACTGGTCAAGAATGAAAGAAAGCTTTGTACATACCGCAAAAGCACTCAACTGTCCAGTGCCTCCTTCGCGCCAAATGGTAATGATCTGGGGCAGCTTGCTCGCAACGCCTAGGGCACCAGCACCAGCCTGCAAAAGAGACATAGTCTGCGCGTCCACCAAAGTTTGATCGAAAAGCAAAGCGTACACACTGGCCGCAACAACGGCAATGAACGCCGCAGCCGCAGTTGATCGATCGGCGAAGGTCAACACCAAAACACCCACCACTACATCTTGTACGGCAATCAACGCGGTTTCGCCATAAGTGCTGAAAGGAAACTGGTTGCGCACACTGTACGACAGCGTGATGAGCAAGCTAGCAGTTTCGAGAGCGTACGACACAAAGGACACGCCGGCCGAGGAGCGAGATCCGATCAATTTCAGAATCTGGGGAACCTTCACGATAGCGCTGGCACCCACGATGGCAATTCCGAGTGCCTTGGAGATAGCAAGGGACGTGCAGGCAGGGTCTTTGGTGACATCGAGATCAACCAAAAGAGCGTTGTGGCAGGATGATCCGATCAGCGAGGTGACGGTATCGTGGACGGGTTCCGGCAGCGACGAGACGATCTGACGGAGGTAAGGCTGGAGAGGGGTGATGATATTTTGCTGGAGGGGTTCCATGATGGAAGCGGCCATGGTGAAATGATCTATTGTCAATATATAAGAGCAGAAAGACCGAGGACAGCTCGCTGTGGTGAGAATTGTAGGACGGAACTTTTTTTTTAAGAATGGACCGATTGATTGATAGCTGTCAGAACAACTGAACTGCGGTTATGGTCCCTACCGCCGGGCGAAGGAATTATTCTCCGTCGCGATAGGGCTCATCGGAATTCTGACCTCGTTCTATGAGGGTTCAATGACAGTTCAAACAGATCCTTCTTAATGTCCTTCTCACCATGATCCTCCTCCGCTCATCTTTCCGGAGGCTGGGATCGACTCGCGATCCGTCCCTCGTATGTTCACGATGCCTCATACGCAACAATCGTTCTCATCCGCCCTCCGCCCTCCGCAGCTTCCTGTCGTCCGCGCGATCACAGTCAAGTGTTGCAGATGATCAATCCTCTTCCGCCGTCCTCCAGAAGACGTATTTCTCTGCGAATCGAGGCATTGAGGGTACAGTGAGCAAGGATGGCATTTCCCCGTCGTTATCCACCACCAGTTCCGCGCAAGCGAATGCTGCCAATACCTCCAGAAGCGAAGGAGAGGCGGGGTCGGCCTCTATGCAATCAATTGAGTCGGAATTGCCCCATCGTCGAAGGAAACGTCTAAAGGAAGAGGCAGCTGGGAATAACGGAGCAGATCATGTTATTCCTCCAGATGCCTCGGCGCAGTTGTCGCACCTCTCAGCCACCCTCCCCAAAACCTCTATTCGACGTAAAATAGCCGCTTATCTTGCTCTCACGAAACCTCGTCTTTCAGTGTTGATCGTGCTGTCTACGACATCTGCCTATGGCATGTACCCTATCTCGTCTCTCCTTGCTCTCGACCCATCAATGACGCCGCTCCCGACTCTATCAACTTCTACACTTACTCTTCTTTACCTCACGGCGGGAACATTCCTTTCGTCCTGCAGTGCCAATACATTGAATATGATGTTCGAACCGAAATATGATGCACTGATGTCCCGGACACGGAACCGGCCCATCGTCCGCGGTCTCGTCTCCCGCCGTGCTGCCCTCCTGTTTGCCGTTGCTACAGCCGCCTCGGGTCTCGCTCTGCTCTACTTCGGCACGAACCCAACTGTGACTGGTCTGTCGGCCGCTAACATCTTCCTATACGCCTTCGTTTATACGCCATTGAAGCGTATACATGTGATCAATACCTGGGTCGGTGCTATTGTAGGAGGTATTCCTCCGCTCATGGGTTGGGTCGCAGCGGCAGGCCAGACAGCGACAACCGGCCACGACACATGGCGCGACATGCTCTTCAGCAAAGATAGCATTGGTGGCTGGTTGCTCGGAGGCATCTTATTCGCCTGGCAATTTCCCCATTTCAACGCCCTCTCCCATACTATCCGCGAGGAATACAAGAGAGCCGGATACAAAATGCTCTGCTGGGTTAATCCCGCTCGAAATGCCCGTGTCGCGTTGCGTTATTCTATCCTGATGTTCCCGATCTCCATTGGTCTTTGGTATGTTGGTGTTGTCGGCCACGGCTTCTTGGTAAGTAGCTCAATCGCCAACGGTTGGTTAGTGAAAGAAGCATATCATTTCTGGCAGCATCAAGGTGCCAATGGCACAGCCCGCGGTTTGTTCTGGGCCAGTATCTGGCAACTTCCCATCCTGCTTGTCGGCGGTCTCGTTACAAAGAAGGGTCTATGGGACGGTGTCTGGAGAAACGCCTTCGGCCAACCTGAAGAAGACGAGGATGATTATCTCTACTATGACGACGAAGGTGAGGATGAAGAGACAGGAAATCAGATCGTATCTCAGTCAGCGTCTGTGGCTGGCTCCCGTCCTGCCAACGCTGCATAGTCACTCAGTGAGATTCCTCCACTCCTTGCCTTGGTTTCCTGTGTATTAGATTGATTCCCTTTTTGTACGGTGATGGCGTTTTGTATAACAGACATGGTTGCTCTTGACATCTCCGAACTGTAGGTATATATAGCCATGAATTTCCTTCGGTATCTTTCATTATTTCATCGATAGCTATTGGCCAAGTGGCCCAGAATGCCAATAGCTACGGGTATCTCGGAAACCACCTGAGAAGAGATCGGGTATCATATTTTACATCTATCTATAGTACAGACCCATCGTATATATACAGCTTCTAGCTAGTCGTAGCCGCGAGACCAAAATCACTCCTTGAGTTGAAGATGGTATGTTTCCAATGCCTCTTCAGTCATAACGCTAGGCGCCTTAACCATCGGGTCTTCTCCAACCTTGCCTATCTTCGGGAACGCAATAACGTCTCTCACAGATTCCTTACCCAGCATCACAGCGACAAGACGGTCGAACCCCAGCGCCAAACCAGCGTGCGGTGGGCACCCGGCTCGCAGAGCTTCTAGCAGGTGGGAAAAGTCCGCTAACCGCTCGGCGGGCATCTGGAGGATATCTCGGAGGATGAACTCCTGGACCGTAGCGTCGTGGATACGGCGACTGCCACCGCCGAGTTCGACGCCGTTGACGACGAGGTCATAGTGGTCGGCGACGACCTTTGTGGGGTCTGTTAGGAGGAGGTCGACGTCGGCGGCAGTCTTGGGGGCCGTGAAAGGGTGGTGCGTGGATGAGATTCCGGCCGCGCCTCCCTGGCCGGGCTCGGAGTCGCTGGAGGGAGAGAAGAGGGGGAAATCGACTATCCAGCGGAAGTCGAAGCCGGTAGGGGCAGGCTTGAATCCAGATGAGACAGCTGCGGAGTGGAGGGCGCGACGGAGGTCACCAATTGGAGTCGAGCCGCCGGAGAAAGGCGCTTTTTCACGGGCTTGAATTACGATGAGGTCGCCGTGGTCGAGCTCGAGTAGTTCTTCTAAGTACTCGGCGGCCTCGAAGCCAAACGGTTGCAAACCGCATAAGGGCTTCTTTGCGTCGTACACGAAAATGCCTGGGCCACCTTCTGGGTTGTTGTTGAACGGCACTCCGGCTGGAGAGTCAAGGAATTGAGAGATGAATTCGGACATAGCGGCGGGGTCATTCTCGTTGTTTTCGAGCTTGAAAACCTCAACTATAGGAAGGGTCAGGGGTGTAATCTTGCTGACAAGGTCCACCGGAAGAAGGTGCTCAATTCGCGAGATCTCCATTCCGAACCGAGTATCGGGCTTGTCGGAGCCATAGCGACTCATGGCGTCCTGGTAGGACATTCTTTGGAATGGGCCCGATGGCGCGGGGTCTTTCATCAAAGTTGACCACAGTCTGCGTATGATCCCTTCTACGGTCCGCATAACGTCCTCCCCAGTGGCAAAAGACATTTCCATATCGAGCTAGGTGATAGTTAGAAGTGTATACTAAAGATAAATTGGCAGGGTCCGGAGCGCTATTACCTGAGTAAATTCCGGCTGTCTGTCTGCACGAAGGTCTTCATCGCGGAAACACCGCGCGAACTGGAAATATCTTGGTATCCCGCTCGCCATCAAAATCTGCTTATACTGTTGCGGACTCTGAGGCAAAGCATATGCCAAGCCGCGCTTTCTGGTTGGCACAAGGAATTCACGAGCACCTTCGGGTGTCGACTTGAACAGAAGAGGCGTTTCGATTTCCACGAACGGTGGTCGACATTGTTCCAGCTCTTCTTTGCAGACATTGTGCACTTGAGCGCGGAATCGCAGTGCATCACGCAACTCACTGTCCGAACGCAACTGCAGGAATCGCTGCTTGGGGGGGAAAACAGTGTCGGACTTCATTATGATATCACTTGGAAAATCATTTAGTGTTCGAATATCATCAACTTGAATTTCCCAGGGATCGGTCTTCTCCATCTCGGAGCCTTTCGCCTGCTTCGCCTTGACCTTTCCTCGAACAGCAACGGGACTGTTTGCACGCACAGCTTTGAGCTTTTCTAAAGCACCGTTCTTGGCTAGCGAGACTAGCTGGATGCTATGCCTCATCGTTGGGTCTGTTAAGCGCACAAAGGCAAGCTTCTTGGATAGATCTTTACGTACTCCGAGATAGCCATGGAGTACCACTTCTTCATCTGGGGTAGCCTGAGAGAGAAATGATTCAAAGTCATATGTAGCAGCAGGAAATTCAACTGCATGGTTAATCTATTAGCTTCTCATATTGATCAAGATCAGGATATTGGGAGGATACAAGGTATAAGTACCAGCTTGTTTGTATTGTTCTAGGAACTGTGGGTGCTCCACTATAGTGTCACGCTGTTCACAAAGGATAGACCTTGTATGAAACAGACTTGGAGAATAAGTACGACCTTGAATACCTCCTCTCAATCCTGTTCTACTGCTGCGGAGATAGTTCGAGATCCCGATATACCTTGAGCAAAGGCGCGGAGTAACCCGCCCCGCTCTGCTCAATATCATAATTGAGTTAGATATCAAGATTTGGGGGAAACTGTTCAATCAAAAAGTAATGAAAGATTTTTACAAGTCCAATTCCTAACATTAATCCAAAGGTATTATGACCGAGAAAGATGGTAGATTAAAAAGAATAATCGCAAGATGTGGCAGAATCCTTCCGCCCAACCAACAGGGATTAGCGTCAGATGGCCCACTACATAAAAATCTCCGAAATTCCGCGTCTAATTTTCTTTCTCCATCCTTCCAAGTTTTGAATAGGTGAGATATACATTTTACTTCCTTCAGACCAATGCGCACAAATTGCTAACATATGATAGATGATGAAAGCCTAGCGTGTAATAGTTGATCTATCTCTTCTCATGGAACCTTGCGGCTCTCCTTTCGGGGCTTAAGGGCTGTTTGGATCCTGACGGAGGGAGGATGATAAAGGCGTTCGGCACAACACCTTGTTACTTCGACGGACGCGATGCAGGCATCTCTGATACAACACAATACTTGGCGGTGTTCTACTCTCACGAGCAAGTTGTGTGTGAATGACCCTGGAATGGCACTTGTCCTTGGACTGTGCCTTGATGACAGGGTTCTGCACATCGATGGCGTGATCCCAGTTACTTATATTGCTTATATACCTATGTACCATTCGAGTACTATACAATATGAACATGTTCAAAACCTAAATATCCGGCCATATCTTCAGATGTAATCCCTCTTAGTTAACCTAACTTTGTAATTCGTGCAATCCAAGCTAAAGACTTGGTAGCGAGTAGGAGAAAGCTTCTCAGGGTCATTTACTGAGGAAAAGGGCACAGCAATAAAGCTCATCGATGTCTTATGCAAAGCTCAATGGTGAAATTTACCAGCTTGATATGTTTGACCGTTTAGGAAATAAGCTCCGCATCAAAGATTCTCCGTCGGTTTCTTATCGTCGGAGATCCGATTAAAAGTTACTGAATATCAGCCAGGCGCTTTCCCGTTCTGATTCGATTTTACAAACTTGCAGTCGCATATTTGCTTGCGATTGATCTATTTTGGCAATAATCTGGTCCGATGAGGCCGCACTTACGAACCCTACCTCGCGCGGCGCGCCTCCGCGTCCCAGTCGCTTCCCCGATCCGACAGTCAGTATGCAGCGTTCGTAACTATGTACGGACGGCCGAGACCCTGCAAAAGAGTGCATTACAGTCCAATGTCGGTCGTCCTGAGCTAAGGATTACGGCTAGTGGTGGCGTTGTCGGGCAGACAAGATGGATCACACAACAGCACATACGGAGGACGAAAGAGGCGGAGAAGGAATGGGCTGAGTTCGCCGAAGAGATCAAAGCTGGAAAGCGGAAGAACTTTGCGCAGCATCTCGAGGATAGAGGGCTTTTGCATGATGTTGTCGGGTAAGCTATTGTCAAGGAGCTATTGCTACTCTCAGCACCCGCTGGACGTTGCGACTGACTTGTTTCCGTCCGGGTCTACAGTGAACGAGAGCTTTTACATAAGGTGTTCACGGAGAAGAGGGCGGGGATGTATGCGGGAGTAGACCCTACCGCTCCTTCTTTACACGTCGGCCACATGTTACCGTTCATGGTTTTGGCTTGGGGTTATGTATGGGGCTTGCCGGTGACATGGGTGGTCAGTATACTTCTACCAAGCTTTCGTGATGTTTGTCTAATACGAAACAGCTTGGTGGCGCCACATCCCGCGTCGGTGACCCAACAGGACGTCTGAAAGGAAGAGAACAAGTCCACAGCTCGGTGCGAAAAGCGAACATGGCCAGCATGCACATGCAGTTGAAGAAGCTGGGTGCGAGCATTGAACAGTACGGCAAGAGACATGGATACGAGAAGAAATGGGCTTGGAAGCGTTCTTTGGTAAACAACAACACATGGTGGAACAAGGTGCCATTCATTGAAGTTCTTCGGGACCTAGGCGCTCACATGCGGCTTGGCCCTATGCTGGGCAGGGAGACGTACGTTCTATACATTCTTTTCCTTCCAGGACACATTTGTTGACATATGAAATTTAGTGTCAAGAACCGGCTGTCGAAAGGCGATGGCATGTCATTCTCAGAGTTCTCTTATCCCCTGTTGCAGGCATGGGATTGGTGGGTTCTCTTCAAGAAGGGCGTTCAGGTCCAAGTGGGAGGTACCGATCAGTATGGAAACATTCTCTTTGGTATGGACTCCGTGAAGGCCATTAGTAAGAACACGGCCATGGAGCAGGAAAGAGATCCTTTGGAAAATGATATAGACAACCCTATTGGGCTTACAACACCACTGCTGACGGCACCAAATGGTGAAAAGTTTGGAAAGTCTGCTGGCAACGCTATCTGGCTTGACAAGGATATGACCTCTACGTTCGAGCTGTATCAGGTTTGTTCTACTGTGGGCCCCAACCAAGGCAGATCACTAACTGATGGCAGTTTTTTGTTCGGACTCCGGATGATGTTGTCGAGCGCTACCTTAAAATGTTTACCTTTCTTCCCCTACCTGAGATTGCCAAGCTCATGGAAGAGCAAAACAAAGACCCATCCAAACGGGTTGCTCAGCACGCTCTGGCTGCAGAGTTCGTGGAGCTAATCCACGGCAAACAAGAGGCGGATGCAGTTGCTCTCCAACATCGTCAATTGTTCCGCTCACGGTCGTCTACAGCTGAGCCTACTCCCCTGCAGAAAAACTCCAGTCCACCTGCCGGCCACGCCCAGTCACCAACATCGGGTTTCGTAAATCCTCAGTCAGGAAACCAGTATGCTCCTCAAACTAATTTTTCGAACATGCCAAGCATCCAGGTTACCCTCCCCGAGTCTCTAGTTTATGGCCAAAACTTCCACAAGATCCTGTGGTCTGCTGGCCTGGTTTCTTCTAAAGGTGAAGGCCATCGCATCGTTACGAACAAAGGGGCTTACGTAGGAAGCCGGCCGGGAGACTCAGGCCCAATGTCGGACGACTTGGCCTTTACACCCATTTTAACATGGCCAGCGGAGAAGACCAAAGACTTCATTGTCGATGGTAATATCCTATTCCTCAAGTTGGGCAAGTGGAAGTTCAAGACAGTGAAGATCGTCAGCGACGAGGAGTTCAAACGGCTCGGACTCAGTGCCCCTGGTTGGGAACCGGAGGAAAGCGCTCCTCAGCCCGCTACAGATAACTGAAAAACAAAGGCCCTGCCCCTTATTGAAGGGGAGTAAAGAAGGGCTGGGGCGAGTAGGATATAATTACACTCGCACTATACCTCCCTCATGTATTATATAGACTTGTAGATATGCTGTACGATGTTTAGTCCCTGCCATGTTTACCTGGCAGTACTATTTTAGAAACCCTACTTTATCTTCCCACCTTCGACCTACACTATTTAATTTCCACGTGTCTATTTCACGTGCATGAAGTTTGTCTCGTAGAGATAATTTTGTATAATTTGAATCCACACATTTATATGACTGCTGTTTGTTGGAGTATCTGTATGCGGGAGTATCTGTATGCGGCGTACGTAATATGTAGCTAGATTTGTAATTCTTCTATGTTTTAAAGTGCTTGTTATATTTTCTATGAATTGTCGGAATGTAAGCTTCATTTTTCTCTAGATTGTGATCCATAGACTACATAACAAGACTCGCCATGCGCATGTGCCTCTAGTTATTTAGTGTACAGGTGTGATAGATGGTTGCCAGATTGCCCGCCAATCTAGTAGACCCAAGGCAGAATTCTCCACTTCACAATCCTCCTGTATTCCTCCCAGTCTTCTCCGTATTTCTTCGCACACATAGCATCATCTCTCCGTTCACGATGCATCAAGAGGATGGCAAAGTAGAGCACATAAAAGTACGTGAAAATGGCCCCCCAGCCCTTGGCCTCACCCTGAACAACCTCCCGCCCATCAAGCATCTTGAAGTCCGTTGATAAGGCTGCGGCACTGCCAGCAGACATGATAGTATAGCCTGCCAGTCCTGTCGGCAAACTAAAGGGCATGGATTGCAGCCAGTCCCCAAAGTAATTGATATGGCGAGACATGCCCCACCATCCTGCCGTCAGCAGTCTTGTTCCTCGTTTGGTTTGAATGTACGGCATGTTTGCCACACTTGGATCACTAGGCTGCGTGCGGAAAACGTTCTTCTGCGTGTTGGCAGCGCGGAAAATGTACAGGCCGAGTGCGAAGACTGCACTTACGGCGGCGATACCGGTCCATCCGAGGTGCAAGGGGTAGACTGCGAGGTATCGGCACTGGGTTGAGTAGAGAAATGGTACCCAAACAAGATCTCCGAAAGACAACATGAACCCAAAGCCATCCGTGGTAATGTCAATCATGGTAAGAATGCCGGATTCGTTATACTGTCCGTCAAGAACGTAGAATGCTTGTACGGAAGCAGTGAAGAGGATACTATCGGAGATGAAGCCATAGGTGCGGTATTGCTTGGCAATAAATGCTAAGTTGAGCAATATCCACCCAGTCAGGCCGGGGCGCATCTCGCACCAGGTTTTGATGTCAAATTCGCCGAAGATTGGGAGAGACACACGAGGGTTCAGCTCACGACCGATATAAAAATCGTATACAGAATTACCAGTGTTTCCACCAGCAGCTAACTCACGAAGCTCCTTGTTTGGATAATTGGTGTCCACGCTGAAGCTGCGTACGTATACAAACGCGGAAAGGGCGTATGATATCAGAATGTTGGCGGTCAATAGCTGCACATAATTGTCCGCGATGTACGTCCAGACAACAAAGTCTGCACCCTTGAGATATGTTCCAATGGCGCATGCAGCTAGCTGAACAACGCTAGACGAGAAAGCTTGGTTGGAATGTCAGCAAATGCTAGTCTTGAGTTGCGTTTCACATGAAACCTCATACAGTTAAAGCGGTATGTCAACGGCCGATCGTGTTGAACCAACTTTGTGCCACGCACTTCTTGTGCAGGGAGAATCTTCCAGAGGAACATGCTGAGGAGGTAATATGCAAGCACCACCCCCGTCACCTCCCAACTGTAAAGACCCCAGATGCCCCCAAGAGGCCGTCCAATCTCGGATTTTAGCCTCCCCCAGCTCAGGGTACGAGGGCTTAGTAGTGATGGTACTGGACAGCCAGTTACATCGTTGCATGTAAAGGCAAAGACATAGAGCAGAATGGGGAGGCCCACGGTGATGGCAGCAGCACCCAAACTAGGAATAGTAAGTCAGCGATATACAGTACACCAGTACTAGGGGAGGGTTGAGCTCACGGTCCACCAAACTCATACTTTGATTCAGTATGAGAGGGCATAGTGCTAGCTAAATAATCTGCTATTAAGTGGATTGACAATTGAGAAGCATATTATTTGTTTAAGCCCTTTTAAGGGGCGGGTGTAAGGGTTGACCATGCGCATCACTCCGGATCCACCCTATCCGCCGTCTACTTCCCTTGATGCCTGAGGCGTGGACGGAATGAAGGCCGGAAAACCACTAAACGCGTCGACGCGCGACGCCCTTCCGACGATTTGATAGATCGACTTTCCGCCCGGCAGGAAAGTGCCTGCATTTGTTGCGAGAGCATCACATCTGCCTTATCCCCTACCTGTCGGAGTTGAATAGATTCTCAATATCTACGGCATGTTCTATTAGAGTTTTAAATCCTATCTTTTACCCCCATCAATCCAGAATGGCAAAAGGACCGCCCGCATCCTCTTCCCCGGCCGCAACGCCTCCCTCCGGAGTGCTGAAACGAACTACTTCTAGCACTCAGAACATGAAGAACCAGAAGTCAATTCTAGGTTTCTTTCAGAAGTCATCACCATCCACTCCATCTACTGCTCGCAATGCTGAACCAGCTTCGTCGCCTGCTCAGAGAGTATCGGAGCAGCGCGGGGCTGCCAGAGGGTCCGTGAAGAGCGACAAGAAGAAGAGTCTCCCACAGCTCTCGGACCTTAGCCCGGTACCAAGTAGTGATCTAGTTGAGCCTGAGGAGGATGAGGGCCATATTCAGGTATGATTAGTACTTTAGCACGATCTCACGTTTGACGCCGATAGAGCTTCGCTCACTGGATTGGCAGGCGACTTCTAATGACGCAAAGACCGATTCCCCATCTCGACGGGTAAGCTACCATGTCCCTAAGGCTTCTGTATCATAGTGTATACTGATTGTCTGTAGCCTAAAAAGCAGGTCAACTACTTCGAGTCCGATTCAGAAGGCGAGGATGACGACGAAAAGATATTCCGCCCAGGCCGGAAAAGTAGCAAAATATCTAAGCGAAGAAAGTTATCTCCCGAGAGCGATGATGAATTTGAACAAGGTGGAGATGATGCCGGCTACTCGGACGAAGGTGTGTTATTGATCTCATAAGCCCTCGTTGCAGTTTGACAGGTATTGACTGTTTCAGATATGGATGATTTTATCGTTGCGGATGACTCAGATGAGGACGTAAAGACTTCGAAGAAGCGCAAGAGGCCAACTCAACCGAAGCCCAAGTCGTCGTCTGTACCGCCAGTCCCATCCTTTGAGGAGGATATGGATTTGAACATTCCTGATGCATCTTCTGGCTCCGCGATGAAATGGACGTATGATCCGGATAGTGCCGAGCCTCGTCAGAATCGAACAGCCCCTGCGAAGTCGAAGAGCCCATCTGGTAAGAAACTGAAAGCTCACGTTACAGAACCAGAGCAACGCTATGCCTGGCTGGCAAACATTCGGGATATAGATGGCCATTCCCCGGGCCACCCTGACTACGACCCTCGTACCCTTTATATTCCTCCACTGGCTTGGGCTAAATTTTCACCCTTCGAAAAACAGTACTGGGAGATCAAGCAGAAGTTTTGGGACACGGTCGTATTTTTTAAGAAGGGAAAGTTTTATGAGCTTTATGAAAATGACGCCACCATTGGACACCAGTTATTCGACCTCAAACTTACCGATCGCGTGAACATGCGTATGGTGGGTGTTCCTGAAATGAGCTTGGATCACTGGGCAAATCAGTTTGTCGCCAAGGGATTCAAGATTGCTCGCGTCGACCAAATAGAGTCCGCCCTCGGCAAGGAAATGCGCGAAAGAGATGGAAAGAAAGGGGGCAAAGAAGACAAGGTCATCAGGAGAGAGCTGTCTTCTGTCCTTACTGCTGGAACGCTGGTTGAGGGTTCGATGCTGCAGGATGACATGTCTACTTACTGCGTAGCTATCAAAGAAGCCATCATAGAGGATTTCCCTGCGTTTGGGCTAGCTTTCGTTGACACAGCGACGGGACAATTCTTCTTGTCGGAGTTTGTCGATGATGCCGACATGACAAAGTTTGAAACATTCGTGGCTCAGACTCGCCCGCAAGAACTACTTCTCGAAAAGTCCACAGTTTCACAGAAGGCACTCCGAATTTTGAAGAATAATACAGGCCCCACTACCATTTGGAACCACTTGAAGCCAGGGAAAGAGTTCTGGGAAGCGGACATTACGGTGAAAGAAATGGATGTCAGCGAGTATTTTGTTTCTGAGGACGATGACAACCTGAAGGCGTGGCCGGAAGCTCTTCGAGCGGCTCGCGATAAAGAACTAGTGATGTCAGCCTTTGGGGCGTTGGTACAATATCTCCGGCTCTTGAAACTTGACCGTGACTTGATCACAATCGGTAACTTCTCCTCGTACGATCCAATCAAGAAGGCTTCTAGCCTAGTGTTGGATGGCCAGACCCTTATCAACATGGAAATCTTTGCAAATTCATTTGATGGAGGCTCTGATGGGACACTATTCCAGCTTTTGAATCGCTGCATCACACCATTCGGCAAGCGCATGTTCAAGCAGTGGGTTTGCCACCCGCTGATAGATGCGAAGAAAATCAATGCCAGATTGGATGCTGTTGATGCCCTTAACGCGGATCCTAACATTCGGGATCAGTTTTCTTCACAATTGACCAAGATGCCTGATTTGGAAAGACTGATTTCCCGTATTCATGCTGCTAATTGCAAAGCCCAGGACTTCCTGCGTGTGCTGGAGGGCTTCGAGCAAATTGAATACACCGTGAGTCTTCTTAAGGACAGTGGTTCTGGAGAAGGCGTTATTGGTCAGTTGATAAGTGCGATGCCGGACCTGAATGAGTTGCTTGAATACTGGAAAACAGCATTTGACCGCACCAAAGCAAGGGAGAATGGCATTCTAGTACCTAAATCAGGCGTTGAAGAAGACTTCGACAACTCCCAAGAGTACATCGAAGAACTCCACAACGAGCTTGATAGTCTTCTGAAGCGGGTTCGTCGTGAGTTAGGCTCTACTGCCATTTGCTACCGTGACAACGGCAAGGAGATCTACCAGTTGGAGGTGCCGATCAAGGTAAAGAACATTCCCAAGAACTGGGACCAGATGTCAGCAACTAAACAAGTGAAACGGTATTATTTCCCTGAACTTCGGACGATCATCCGTAAATTGCAGGAAGCCCAAGAGACACATAGTCAGATTGTGAAAGAAGTCGCTGGCCGATTCTATGCCCGGTTTGACGAACATTATATAACATGGCTGGCAGCAGTCAAGATTATCTCGCAGCTGGACTGCTTGATAAGTCTTGCAAAGGCTTCCTCATCTTTGGGACAACCAAGTTGCCGCCCTGTCTTTGTTGAGGATGAGCGAAGTGTACTCGAATTCGAGGAGCTACGCCATCCGTGCCTCCTCTCCTCTGTGGAAGACTTCATACCGAATGACATCAAATTGGGGGGTGACCGTGCTAACATTGATCTTCTCACTGGTGCTAATGCTGCCGGAAAATCCACTGTCCTTCGAATGGTACGTCACCTTGCCTGATTTGCGTTGTAATTCGCTAACTAAATTGCCTGTAGACGTGTGTCGCCGTGATCATGGCTCAGATCGGTTGCTACTTGCCTTGCCAATCTGCGCGATTGACCCCCGTGGACCGCATCATGTCCCGTTTAGGCGCAAATGACAATATCTTCGCCGCTCAGTCAACGTTCTTCGTAGAGCTTTCCGAAACCAAGAAGATCCTCTCCGAAGCTACTCCCCGATCTTTGGTTATCCTCGATGAATTGGGTCGTGGAACCAGCTCATACGACGGAGTGGCCGTGGCCCAAGCCGTACTGCACCATGTTGCTACGCACATTGGAGCCTTGGGATTCTTCGCGACCCACTACCACTCCCTGGCGGCTGAGTTTGAAGGACACCCTGAGATCACACCGAAACGCATGAAGATCCATGTAGACGATGAGGAGCGACGTGTTACGTTCCTGTATAAACTGGAAGACGGTGTTGCCGAAGGTAGTTTCGGCATGCACTGTGCCGCCATGTGTGGTATTTCCAGCAAGGTCATCGAGAGAGCGGAGGTCGCCGCAAAGCAATGGGAACACACTAGTCGTCTCAAAGAGAGTCTTGAACGCCGAAAAGGTGGTGGTTTCATTGGGTTGGGTTGGTGGAGCGATGTCGCCTGGGCCCTTCGAGAGTCCTCTGACGTCAATGAGCACGAAGTCACCGATAGAGGTCTGGACGTACTTCTTAAGGCTATTGAAGCTCTGTGATTACATTTGTTGCTCTATACTTCAAGTGTTCCTTCACTCATTCGGTGTTTGATTAAGTCTGTCACGTCATGTTCTTTATAAAAGGGGTCTTTGCTCGGAGTTCGGGGATGTGTTAATATGTGTTGATTGGTATCTTAATTGATTAATCTGCGGCTGGCGTGATTATATAGGGAATATTAAATTCAAGACTTCTTTGTGATTTACAACAACCTTTGAGTGTACCTCCTAACAGGGATGGCCGCCTCTTTTCTGCTTTGTTCCAGACCGTGAACCATTTCTCAATGCAATTCGGCCACCAAACACAGATCCTTCGATGAAATTCGCTGATTCTTGATTTACACTTAGAATGGCCATAGTACTGAATGGTAAGAGCGGAGCTTTCTTGTTTTTCTTTTTTTGAGTTTATGTACTGAGTAACACAGTGTAGATAGACCACCAGATACCAGACCCTTAGATCTTTCTAAGCTGAGCAACAATCCAAATTCTGGCTTTCCCTTCCACCGAACAGTAGCCAATTACTAATAAGAAAAGAAACAACAGCTTGCTAGATAACTCCACCATCCGCTCTGGAATCCATCATAGCAAGAAACGAGAAGACGACCTAAGCATCACCCTCAGCCTCAGCCTTGATACCAGGATGAGCGGCCTCGTACATAGCGTTGAGCTGAGCATCGAGCTCCTCATTAGTCATGGGGGACTCATCCTCGGTCTTACAGTCGTCGTAGATATCCTCCGGTTCCTGCTTAATGCTTCGCATCTCCTCCTTGATCGAAACATCTTCTCCTTTCACGGAACTATCCTCTGATTTGATGCTACCCTTGGTTTCAGCCATGGAGGAACTGGGCTCAGACTTAACGGTGTCTTCGCTGCTGCGATTGATTTGGCCTCTTGATTAGCGGTGTTCATTTTGATTTCTCGTGCGTAGCAGGACAGGGGCATACTCATACGAGTCTTTCTTGATCACCTTTGCGATGCCCTTCTTAATGATACGCTGGCGCTTCGCTTTGGGGGCTGGCGCTGCTTCTTCTTCCACGGGTTCCGTGTCGGCAGCCATTGGGGGCTCTGCGGCCGCAACC
This sequence comes from Aspergillus oryzae RIB40, assembly GCF_000184455.2. Classification (NCBI taxonomy): domain Eukaryota; kingdom Fungi; phylum Ascomycota; class Eurotiomycetes; order Eurotiales; family Aspergillaceae; genus Aspergillus; species Aspergillus oryzae. Next base: position 1,922,496 of record NC_036437.1, read on the forward strand.
TTCTTGGGGGGTCGGCCCCTCTTGGGGGTGTTGGCTGCGGAGCCCTCAGCGGAGGTGGGTGGTTCTGGCTTGTAGTCGCTCAGCTTACGCTTTGCGTTCCGGTATGTTGTACTAGCTGAGGCTGGGTTCTTGTACCCGCCGTACTGGGCCAGTTTGTCGAGGTCAAGCTCGAGTTTATATTAGTTCGGAGTTCTGGTTTGAATGGAGAGTGGGTGTACGTACTTTGTTGCTTTCGTCGGTGCAGAGGATGCTCAGGAGGAGGATTTTCTGCTCGGAGTTGGTGAGGCCTAGGAGAGTGTCGGGCTTGGGTTTGTTGGACATGTTGACTATTCCAAAGTAAATGGTTGATGCTTTGGTGTACGTAGGCGATGGAAGAAGACCAAGAGAAGAAGTGTAGAGTCGATGGAGCTGAGAGGAGGGGAAGTGAGAGGTAGTGAAGATTGACTGAGAGAGGAGATGGGAGATTGTAAAGTGAGGAGAGAAAGAACTATCAACGAGGAACACAGGAAGAAGGGAAACACTGCCCTCGTGAAAGGAAGAGATTAAATCACAGCGAAAATGGTCAGAATGTTCCGGGAGGGAGTGTAGCAAGAGTAAATGATCAGAAGTGAATGCAAAGAGTTATTCCTATAGCGAGAGCAGGAGTAGTGAATTGTCCAGTCACCACTCAAATCTTAGCCAATCACGAGCTTTATGTTACAGTCATATTAACAGAGGATATTTCCTTGATTCTCATTTCTTTGGTGACGGGTTCTTTTGGATCTGTTTGTATACATGTTCCCACAATTCGGGATAGAATGTCGTTGACTCTCTGCCAGGCTGACTCTTCTCTGCCGCGTAGAATTGCCGTAGAGTCTTTCCTGCCCACCAGGGCAAAGGGGCAGGGTTTTTATTGCGAAAGCTCACGGGACGGAAAATGGCTTTGTCAGGAACCAAGTCCCCCAGTCGCACCTCGGTCTGTCGAGGAATAGTCGTGAACTTCATAGTGTTGATGTATAATGTAGCTGTAGGAGGCAAATTCTTCGCATATTGAACCGTATGTTCCTTTGAACGCCGAGCAAAAGCAGGAAGAGCGAGGTGTACGAAATTCACGAATGGAGCAGAGGTATAAGAAACGAAAAGCATCGGGAGAGCTCCGCCAACAACAACTGCACAAAAATGTTTAGCTAACAAGCCGCCAGGGTGGAGAGTCAATCTTACCAGCGGGTGCTAGATACCATGGAAACTCATCGGATGCAAATGCCGGTGCGACAACCAGGACAGAAACACCAAAAAGGAAGATGGTTGTGATGCGCAACATCCCCAGAAAGATTGTCTTGCCTGTTCCGCCATGGTAGATCAATATGCGCTCCGGGGGACCTGCAATATACCGTCAGGACCAATGTTCCAATTGCAAGTTATCACAGAAAGCGTACCTCGTCGAATAGCGGTCTTTGCATGTGTCGTGGCCGACTGTGGTGAGCTCCGGGCAGCTGTCGCATTGTTTTCCTTTGGTTTCAGAGCCGGGGATTCATTTTTGGAGAGTCGAAACGGCGTTTGAGTCGTCTTCAGGCGATAGAAGATCGTGCTGTTAAGATCCCTCCGCACACCACGGGGGAGCAGCGTGCGCAATTGCGGATGCAATAAGATTTGAGGCCTCATAGTGGACAATTGCATTGAGGGAGGCGAGTTGCAGCTTGTCGCATTCGAAAAAGATGACGGAATGCGGATGATCCTCGGAACGTGACCCGCGACGGTCTTGGCGCCGATCAGCTCTCGTTGACAACCGGCCAGCTTTCTGTCAACAACTTTAAACATCCCTTCTTTAAGGCTATCGTTTATGGTCGCTCCTTTGTTGTGGATCTGTTCGAATTCGGGCTTATCCTCGGTCGTCGCTTGAACAGGGATCGTGATCCCTGCTAGCACTCGGACCTCACTATGTCTTCTGCTAACAGTGGCCTTTTCCGCCCTTTGCTTACGATAGGCGTTGCACTCTTGTACTTCTTGCTTGCTGGCCAAGCGTACGAGGAAGTCTCCGATAACACATTGAATGCCCTTCCTCGTCCGAATAATGACTTCGACATCCATAATGGAGCACTATTAGCGCCTATTCTAAGGCCTCGAGTCTCCGGAACGGCGGGCTCTGCAGCCGTCCTCGAGCACTTTGCGGACTTCTTCCGCACGACCCTCCCAAGCTGGAATATCCAATTCCAGAACTCCACGTCGACAACTCCTGTATCGAAAGGAAAGGAGGTTCCCTTCGTGAATCTCATTGCGTCTCGTGACCCTCCGTGGGCAGCCCCAGGCGACGTTGGAAGGCTTACACTCGTTGCGCATTATGACAGTAAATACTCGCCGGAGGGTTTCATCGGGGCAATTGATAGCGCCGCCCCTTGCGCAATGCTTATGCACTCCATGAGGAGCATTGATTCAGCCTTGACAAAGAAGTGGGAGAAGATGCAAGCAGAGGGCAACGCCGACTCGTTGGAGGAGCAAAAGGGCATCCAAGTCATCTTCTTGGATGGAGAGGAGGCATTCAAAGTATGGACTGCAACTGATTCGCTGTACGGGGCTCGTTCGCTGGCCGAGCATTGGGATTCGGAGGTAAACCCTGCTATGTCAACGTACAAGACCCCTTTGTCTTCTATATCCCTGTTCGTACTTTTGGATCTCCTCGGCTCTAAAAGTCCAACTATCCAGTCCTACTTCTCAACTACGCATTGGGCATATAAGAAGCTGGCTCAACTTGAGAAGCGATTTCGAGACCTTAAGCAGTTCAAGTCCTCTGTTGATTCATCCCACCCAGCATGGTTCATTGATATGTCGAAGTCGGAGCATGACATTACCACTTTCCTCGGCATACAGGATGACCATTTGCCATTCCTGGAACGTGGTGTCGAAATTCTGCATCTCATCGACGCTCATCCCGCCAAAGGATTCCCACTGGTGTGGCATAACGAAAAGGGCGTACCGGACGATGGCGAACATCTGGATCTAGCAACCGTGGAAGACTGGAGCATGCTGATTACAGCATTTGCGGCCGAGTGGATGGAATTGGAGGGCTTCATGCCCCAACCCATCGGCGAAGCGCCGCCCGCAAAGAACGCCGACCGTTTGAACAAAAAAACTGAGCTGTAAGATATACCAAAATTAATTCCAAGTGGTTTATATACTGCCTCCGAGGCTCTAATATGTACAGTCTATGTTACATATCTTGCACTTTTAGCTCTATATCATGGTGAACCGTGCTGACGTTCGTGTCGCATAGCTCTTAATGGCGGTTGCCTTTTAGCGATCCTTTCTCCCGGTCTTTGATAGATCAACGGGACACGTTTCTCACTGACATCCGTAGAAATTTTCAAGATACGGGAACAGTTTCATGCCATTTATACCAGGTTGCCTAGCATGTACCCTGTCATTTCGACTAGGCCCCATGCCGGCTGCAGAGCTGCACGAAGCACCGCGGGACCCGGACACACTCCCCGTAACCCCCAGGCAACCCCAAAGGCCGCTGCACCGGCGACAAACCTCCAGTCAATGTCCGCCATAGTGGCTGTTGGGAGCCTCCAACTGTCTGCCAATGTGGGCAGTTCCGGCTTGCCATCCAGTTTGTCGGTCTTCTGTCCCGGTTTCGCTGTCAAAAAGGTAATGAGCGACGGTCCGATTCCAAAGAGAATTACAAGCGCGAGCGAAGGATCGAAACGGAATAAGTCGGTTGGAAAAGCGAAGAAACGCAAAACCTTTGATGGGTTTGCCATTCCGGTGAAGAAGAGGCCCATGCCGAATTGCAGCCCTGCTAGATAGGAGAAGAGCGTTCTGGATTTCTCCGATTTACCCATTATCCGCGGCACCACGAACCAGTTGGTGATGAATGTGAGAGTGGTAGTCCCGATCATGAATATGAGCTCCGCTGTTGACGGATACATGGGAGTGTAACAGGGAACTCCATGCGGACAAGGAGGGATGTTCTGGCCTCCCGAGACCAGATTTGCCGTGAGCAGAGCGGTTGTGAAGAAGATAGCGGTTGCGATGAAGGAGCGCGGCGACAAGCGGGATATACCACAGAGCATGTGGCCAGATGTACATCCTCGACCATTCTAGTTTGTGCCCTTTGTTAGCTTGTCTTCTGCATAGACAGCCAGCTCTGCATACCTTTGTCCCCCAACCCAACAAGAACCCCGTCGCGAGAGTAGAAGCCACCGATGCCCAGGAGTTCGGGCCCGGCGGATATAACGGTATCAACGAAGGCACAAAGAGGTAAACAGGGACGACACTAGACAACAACCCAGCAATGATGGGAACATTGTCCCGGGACGGACGCAAAACCGATCCTGACAAAAGCGATGAAATGCCAAAAACCGCGCCATTATGAAGAAGAAGACCGGAGGAACCCTGAAAGAGCAACAGAGCTCCCAAGGACGTATGTACGGGTGTAAACATGACAAAAGCAAGAGGACCAACAATGGTATTGTACGATATCCAACTTCTTCAAGACAACATATAAGGTTTCACGGTAGATCACAACGCTATCCCAAGAATTGAATCCTAGAAATCCATTTTCGCACACATAACGACGTCCCTAGATAAAAGAAATAAAAAAAAGATATCACCAGACCGAGTAGAATCCCAACAAACAACATCAATCGGGAACAAAGAATTTCAGTCCTCTCACTCGGGGACCACCGCGATCCATCCCTCTATTGCCATTGCGTCAACCCTTCCCTGTGGTCCCCGAGGGCAGAAAAAAGGAAAAAACCAAAAGTTTAACCGCAGTTCCTCGAGGGAATATCCCCCGTGAGGGAATCCAGAAACATTCCTCATACTCAAGGACCATGTTCTCACGCACACATACTTCCAACCATCACCCAGAAGTATAAGGATCCTGAACTAGTCCAACGGCAGTACTTTTGTTCCCGCCTTGCAGGGATCATGTTCTTTGACAGGCTAAACCACCCCCGTGATCAGTTCTCAAAGGGGTTAAGTCTCCAGTCCGCATTCGGTATCGGGTGGTCGGATCCTGGTCCCCGAACGGGCTAAGGATCGGCGCTCCCGGTCGCCTGATTCGGGCGAGAATCAAAACGGCGATACGTATCTCATCGTGACGGTCTTTCCTTGGTTCCGACCAATATAATCAGTGTGTTGTGTACTGGATTTGTAACAATGTATTGCCAGTGCGGATATGGAATCCGGGGTCGGCGATAGCCGCGACACCGATGACCGTTTGTATGTGAATGGGGTGTATCGGCTGGGATGAGGTCGCCGATGTTATGGGTTTGTTTCTGCATGGATGTTGATTTGGTAGGGGGCGGGGATCGCGTGGTCGGGATTGTTTTTGACGATTTACCTAAGTTGCTTTGAGGGGGTGCCCTAATGCAGGGAGTGAAGTTTATTGTCAGCAAATTTTGGTTGTGGAATTCGTGGATGCGGAGGGAGTGTTTAGGTGGAACCGGTCTAGGAATGTGTCTGTGCTGTCATATTTGGGGGAGGAACGGATTGCCGAATGTCTTGGAGAGCTAATAGTAGGTCATGGTAGTGTTATCTAGTGTCTCTTTCATGATACTATACTTTTAAATGGTCTGGATGTATATCTACTTAGGTGCTATATGTATTACCTAAACTCTTTCAGGTCATTGTCGGTTTAACGGGCTATCTGACGAACAGTCCAGGTATATAGGCCGGAAGTACTCCGCAGTTAAAGGTGCTTTTAAGCTGGGATGTATTGGTTGATTTAGCACTTTATAGGATGAAAAGGCAAATAAAACACAACAACGATAATAATCATGATGATGACCAAAAGATGTAATCATGAAACGAAAGTCAGATTGAGACAAATGGAAACATATTTTCTGTACATAAACCATTTTCCGACTAAGATGAAAATATCACGGATAATGTTCATCCAGTTTACCTCTGTACAATTTGTTAACATCCACACAAGCATCGCTTTCTCTCACAGCCGTAACTTGATTGTAGTTGGAGACAGGGTCGGCGCATACTGGTCCGCCCATTCCATGATCGACTTGACCAACGCTTCGATTTGCTCTGGTGTATTTTCAACGTGCATCATAACTCGAACCCGCTCTTTCGCCATGGGCACAACGGGATACCGCACCCCATGCGTGTACATTCCACGGTCTAGGAGCCATTTCTCGAGACTACGGCAGTAGCCTGGCTGTGTGATGACTGGGATAATGGGTACAAGGAACGAAGAACCTGTCAGAAAATGGTCGGTGGTAGGAATGCTCAGGATTCCGGATCTTCGAACATGTTCCCAGTGGGGATGATGAAAGAGGAGGTCATAGAAGTGGTAGATCCGGTCTTGGAGTTGCTTTCGACGCTGATTACCTCCATCTGTATTAGAGAGGAAAAAACTTCAAACGTTGTGTGAACGGGGTTACACTTACCCAGTCACCCTCCTCGCTGCTCATGACAGTGACCGCAGCTTTGATGGTGGCAAAAAAAGTGAAGGCCGGAGCCGTGGTGAACATGAAGTTACGCGCATGGCTGACCAGATACCTTTTAATCAGACCGTCACAGAGAATAATGCCTATGATTGGTTAGTCGGAGGTTGTTGCAGCATAAAATGGGTTGGGATAGAAAGCCTACCACCACCTCCTCCAATAGCCTTGCCGAAGGTGTGCAACCTGACAGCAATCTCGTGCTCCAGACCCAGCTGACAGGCTAGACCAGCTCCACTTGGTCCGACAATACCATGGGAGTGAGCCTCGTCAAGGATCATAACAAGATTACCTTTCGGCAAGGCCCGTTTCGCTTCGTTGACGATCTCAGCCACGGGCGCCACGTCCCCGTCCATGCTGTAGATCGATTCAATGGTCACGAAGACGGTATTGAGCCCATCGGCAATTGCTGGCTCCAATAGCTTGACTTCTTCGAGAACGTCGTACAAGGATTGTGGGTCGTTGTGCGCAAATGGTCGTATGATGTGTGCTTTTGAGGAACGCATGCCATCGCGCGTGCTGGCATGAATCTTTGCGTCGTGAATAATGGCATCTCCCGTCTGCGGGAGCGTCGCATGAATAGCAACGTTGCCCTCATATCCAGAAGGCAAAATCAAGCCCTCGTCTGCATTATAAAAGTGGGCCAAGTCTCGTTCGAGCTCGTCAATATATCGAGTGGTTCCGCCTAGGAGACGGCTGCCCCCGGTCCCAATAGCAAAGTTAGGATTTCGCGCAAGCTCTCTGAGAAACTCCTCTCGTGTTGCTGCGCTCCCACCAAGGGAAAGGGTTTTATTTGAGCCGAAGTCAACACAACCAAGCTCGTCAGCTGGTGCTGTAAGCTTGAAGACCTGACCTTTCTGGCGGCTAGGGTCTAGTGCCGCCTCAAGGTTCTCGCGGTATGCTGACGGAAGGGCCATGGTGGGCTTGGAAACTTCTCTAATATGATGTATCTCTAAAGGGAAAGAGATCGTCTTCGGATGGAAAGAATGTACTATAAACAGAACTGGAGGAAAAAATAGAAGCAACTTGAATCAAGAATAAACAGGCATCAGACTCTGCTTTATAACTCCCTCAAAGGCCGCCACAGCTGGGATTGGATTGTGGCTTCGGTATGCATTGTTCTACAGAATTCCACGTACAGTTGGATACACTTTTCAGCACCCACTCTGAAAACAAAGGTAATGTCCACCAAGCGATGGCCCCGTGGAACTATGGCTCAGAAGGCCAATCCCTGCCTTGCTGGAAGCACAATATAGCTCATTGCCACACTCACTGGAGGAATGGAACAGTCCAGGTGAACGAGACCAAAGTTTAGGCCGGTCTTGTACCCCATTAGAGATGGGCACAAATCCCGGTACAAAGGGTCCACCAGTGCTGGGACATGCGAAACGCATCTAGTGAAACCTTTTTCATCCTTTCCATGACGCATTCGTCCAAGCCTGGTCATAGGAAACTTGGTTAGACCGGGGCCAAAGTGCGTGTCACTGGCAAGTCGAAGTTTTTGGCGAATTCTGTACCGTCATTGCCTCCACCGAGCCAGGAGCCAACAACTCTATCGTCGAGGCCTCTTGAAAAGCCAATACAGACCGTATCAGCTTCCTTTTATGGAAGTCACTCGGTCATTGTGTGATGTCAAATGACCATTGTTGACAGTGCACCGGGGATACGGCGGGATTATACAAAAGTAAACCAGATAAAGCTGAAACAGCCACCATCATTGGTTAATCACACGTCGTATGCTAATGGCATATGACGGTAGAAGGACATTATGGTTCATGAAATTCGGAGATCAGCATTCGGTATTGCATATCAATAGACTTACACTGCCCAGTTGGCATCGGCTATAGGCCACAGACAGATAGTCATTTTTAGGACCGAACCACTGTCCTGGGTCCCTATGCTATCATGTCTGGGGTGCGTTGAAAGAAGGTCTCCACCTGGTCCCCTGGTACAACGGTTTATGCCATTGTGGCCCTCTTGGCCATTACGGTTGTGGCCACCGAGGAAAAATGGAAGGTAGATTCAATCCTCGTGGGCGCCGACTCATCTCAGGTCTAGACACCCTCTCCTGAACTGGACCTTCACCGAGGAGGGCTCCACTCGCCGTGTCACACTATTGCCTCCGAATACCAATACCTAGGTAGGTAATTAGCGCGAGTTCCGCTCGGTGTCACCGACAGCCTCGGCCGAATTGATGGGACGTTCTCTCAATCCAAGTAGCACCAATTGGCGCCATCCCGATTGCTTTACATGAGCTTGGACTCAGAACAACCAATAGGAGAAAACAGTAGAATAATTATTACATGACCAATGGTGACTCCCGTGACAGAGCAACAGGGTGCGGGGCCAAATCCCTAAGAATGCGAGGCGATCTCATTAAGTGACGTGAGAGTTTTGGACTAAGATAGACTCATCATAGTCGTTGTTGAGTCGCTGGCAACGGTCTGTGTTCAGGAAGTCCCGGCCAATCGATCAATGGCGTTTGAGAGAGCCGCATTCAGTGATGATCCACGTATGCTCTTCCAGGAATCCATCCATTTTAGTTGAACGAATAGAGTAAAGATCACTGTAACCGATGTTGCTAGTGTAGTATATATAATACCGTATAATATTAATTGAACATAGCTTCGTTGTACACAGTAATCCAATGCATGGAAAGTTCATCACGCAAATCTATCTAAATCATGTCCAAAGAAAGTGTCTGCGTGCGAGGATCGAATGGACGAGATTCCTACTTAGAAGATCCCGCATTCACCGTCTAGAATTTACACCAGACGGGGTAGGAGGAAAGAAAAAGATAGAAGAATGGAGAAGGATAGGGCGAGCTAGGAAAGGTAATAATGCGTCTCTCAGGGGGGGGATCTTTTGGTGGTTCCGAGGGGTTGCAAGAACTGTATGGAAGAAAGAGAAAGTATATGCCGACCAAAGTTCCTGCCCATGCTACCATGTATTAAGGTGAAAATGGTTCTCCTCGTAGACTCAGCGGACTCAACCGCCACCACCAATGCACTACTCCTCTGTCCCAAAGTTTGGAAGTTCTTTGTTGAAAGTACTGACAACGCATTCTGAGTGGTAGTGCTAGTGAAATTAAAGGTATTTGAAATCATTCTAATTCGTGACCCACCAGCAACAGAGACCCAGACATTGCGACCGCACCGGAGCTATCAAGCAGGTTTTCTCGGATCACGATGTATATGTCTGCTCATACTAGGTATAAGGGGCTTCTGCTCAAAACCCAGCTTAAGAAGACGAGGTCGAATTGGTTGAGTTTTCCGCTATTTTAAGTTTCCAGAGACTTTTACTGACAGGTTTAAGACTGGGTGGTAACACACCCGAACTGTACCGACCATATCAAAACGTTGAGGCTATTCCCATCACACACAAGAAGGCAACAGAGAGGAAGTTACCCAGTCGCCAATAGGGTCTGGGCACGCTCCAAGTGAATACGAGACTCTCGTCATCGATTTTGCGAGAATTTCAGATTGGAGGGCGCACAGACTTGCCCTAACATATAAGGCTGCGATGAGATGGAAGATCACTGACTCGTAGCCATACTCCAAAACTTAATCGCCCTAAGAAAATAGTTGGATGGTCCCAGTCCACTCCAGTGATTCGTTTGATCATGCTAGTGGGACTACCATTTGTTTCACATCATCTGGGGACAAAAGTTCTCTCGGGCTGCTCGTTCACTGCGCCGCATCCCGTAACAGGAAGGCGGATACTGAGTTGGATTGATTGAAACCATCTTGGCCCACAACCCCAAGTGGGGGAGTCAATGCGATATCCCCCTGCGGTACATCTTTCTACCTAATCCAGTTGTCTTTTCGAAGCCCTTGATCATGTGTGATGTGGATTGAGCCACCATGGTATTTACATGACGCAGACTCGGCACCGAAATGACGGAACCCTCGGCTCGAGCCAGAGTCTTGTATGTTATGAACAATCCTTTATTACCAGGTATCACCAGGTCATGTCCATGTGTGCTTAATGATACTTTGGAGACAATTCCAAGCAATTCAGTATCCGGAACAGTACAAAGGTCATGATCGTCGATATGAAGCTCGAAAACCTTATGCTGGGTTAGTATTGAAAGGATCCAAGGACATAATTATCTTGGGAAACGTTCTGTAATCCCTTGTAGCTTTAAATGAGCCGCTTAGTAGCAACTAACGTCAATAGTGATTCCACATCCCCTCACTATAGGCAACCTGGAAGTACCGGTATGAACGTGGATCGGCGATCGGAAAGTTCTTTTCTTAACTCCCTAGACCATGACCATGCTAATAACCAACTCACAAAGACCTGTTCTCGGATTAGCCGGTCCATAACCAAATCCTTCTACGACATAGTCCCGGTGAAACAAAGACTCGTATTGCGCCAGTTGAATAAGGATCCACTTACACATACCTAGTATCAGCCTGAATAGGTAGCTCCTTTGTATCCTTCTGTATTTTGACAGGCTCTCCAGGGTTACATATGTCTTATTCTTTCCTAGTCGGATAGTGGCGCCGTGCAACTCACATGAAGGCGCACCGACTAGTAGTGGCTTTCTCTTAGCGCCAGAGACAGAAAAGCCTGCCAGCCATTCAAGACCCCCAAGACTCACCCAGTTCGTGCTTTGGCATGGATCCCCCATGCCTTTTTACAGGCTAGTGTTTTAGGAACAACTAGACGTCAAAGCTCACATAAAGTGCCATGGTCACTATCGAAGTTTATCTCAGATTGGAATAAGCTCTCATAATGGTCGAAGTTCTTAAATTGTTTATTCCCATTCGGATCTGTCGCCAAGTGTATTCAGTCCACTCTTATTGCGCGCTCTTTGCCGCCCAAAAAATGACTAAACTGAGCGCCAATTGAATGTATGAGAGAGAGATGATATGACTCCATTATCAATGCCTGATGTTCAGATGGCTGTACCGGCACCTCACACGTCGTAGAACATTAGTATTCGTAACAGTTGCAATTGTGAGTCTATGTTCATTCGATTAAGCTTGCTGTGATCGCTATGAAGCCCAAACTGACGTATAATTAGTACATAAAAACATATCGAAATTTGCTCCATTACGGTACTAGATGAGACCCGTGTTGTGCGGCCAGAGGTCGGCACCGTGGATTTTCAGAACTTGATCAGAATTACAACTTATCGAGCAATTGACCCTGAATCTTACGCCAACATCTGTGGTGTTAACAATAGTTACTCATACCGTGGTGATTAATTTCGAAAGGATAGCAGCAAGGAAAAAGCATATCTCTACCCACTCCTCATCGGGCACAATCGACATGCTCTTCCCAAGCATTCCAATCGGATGGCGATTTTCTATGTTTTTCTTCAAGGATTTCCCAAATTTTTGCACTGCTCGCTGCTATACGTGATACATTTATGCAAGCTCACATAACCGCCGACTTCTCGATACTGTTTCCCTATGGGACCAAGACGAAGACAATAGCTGCGTTAACAGGGTATTCAAGAATGAATTAAATGGCTCCGGTATAGGCCTTCAAATTGACTTGATTAAGACTTTTCTCGGCTTTTTATCGGGGATATTGTCATACGGGCGGAGCTCTTCCATAGCCGTAGTGGAGCCGTTCTCAACTACCTATTCTCGGCTGCACAAGAAATGCAGGACCACTTTTTGCACAGGTAACCATGATATAGCTTTCCAACTCACTGCTCGGGAAAATTTTCCTGGAAGAGATCTAGGTCTACATGAGTCTTCTGTAGCTCTGAATCATGATTGGCGTAATGGAAAGTGGCACGTCCTATGGTGGACCGGCATTCCGAACTTGTAGTGCTTGATGGTCAGGAGCCAATACTGAATGATGACTGCTGACCTTTCTATTACTGAAATTGAGTTTTTTTAAAAAGGTTAAACTCATACATATAACCCTATAGGGCTACTTTGCTTTGAACCGTATTGATCCGCGCATCTAAAACCCGGAAAATAGGAATCTGACAAGATGGCCGATACCATACACGCTGGAGAAGGCTTTACTGGTGACATTGAAGAATTGAGTTTACTCACACCCAGATATGATAGTTGGCTGGAAGCACCACGTGGAGAACGCATGGAAATGCATCATGATCGGTGGAATCTTGCACGTGGATCTGGGACGTGAGCCGGTAAAAGAGCCGGGTTTCGTCGGCTTGATGCCCGCTGGACTTTGGGTCCCTAGTGTATATCGGGTTCCTTCGTAGGTTTCGGGAGCTAATGTGGAGATTACGTAGAGTGGCTGGATGGGTCTATGTCTTAAGGTCATTTCAACGCCGCTGGATATCCTGTACTGTTGTCTGTATGTATGTACATGTGTACAAAGACACCATATAGACTGGCTCAGTAAACCGGTCTACGTTTACTGCTGGAACTTAGTGAGTATTGCTAAGCGTGACAGGGCAGGTAAAATTCTACGGAATGACCGAGACCGCGTGCTTTAGTCTTAGGCAGTGGGGGGGCGAAAGAAAAAAAAAAAAGCTCCCCACTATCAGTTGTTTATTTGGCTCTCGGACACTTTCCGTACGCTTAATCTTATCAATCAGCGGGTTCCTGTCTTAAGGTTACTACCAATCAATGTCGCCGGTTCCCACACTAGATCAACCTGGGTGTTTTTCCAACTTTTAAGGCCAATTATTCTCTCCCGTGTTTCTAGATTAACACACCGGAGGGAGACTCCATTTGGTCATAGCTACCATTACCAAGCCCACTGAAATCTAATCTGATAACCTTGGCCCAAAGGATTTTGGCCGCTCGCTGCCACGCCACATTCCGGGACTTCTCAATAAATACTACGTCCATTCGTCCTGCCTTCCTCGACGTTCACTCGACACCTCTACGTGCCGAGCATTATTGGAGTTGCGTTGGCTGTCGACTCAAGTGGAGGACCACACCCTAGCTGAAAAAAGCTTGAATAAACCATGGAGGCGTCCGAGAAGCCAATCGCTACGGCTACAGTTGACGAACCTGTTAAACCTTCGTCGCCGGCCCAGGACCAGCAAACCGAAGACAATGGAGATGGGAAACAACCACCTCCGCTGATTGCCAAGTTAATCGCCGTCTTGCTAATCTCCTGTATTAGTTTTGGTTCGTCATGGAGCTCTGGTGTCACAGGTGCTATGAAAAGCACCATTAAGAAGGTATATACCTTGCCCACGGCACTTATTGACACGAACATGATCTGATTCACGTCCATGCAGAAAATGAACATCTCGAATACCCAGTTCTCTCTTCTCGAAGCAAGTGAAGACTTCATGGTAACCCTGCTCATGCTGGGTAGCGGCATTGTAACTGATCGAGTGGGAGGGGCCGGTTAGTAGAGCTGTGCTTTACTTAGTGGTAGGGGCGCGAACTAATATGTGTTTGAAACCTAGAAATGATTATCTACGGTAATGTCGTCTACACGATAGGGTCCATTCTAGTTGCTGCCGCGACTACTGTTCGGTCGTTTAACTTTATGGTCGGAGGAAGAGTTATTCTGGCGCTGGGCGATATCGCAACGCAGGTTGCACAATACAAAATGTTCTCGTCGTGGTTCCCTCCTAGCAATGGTTTTGCCTCTACACTTGGACTCGAATTAGCCATGCGGAAGGTATGTCTCTCATTACTTCCTATGCAGAATGGAAACGAGATAAACTGACCTACTTAGATCGGCGGCTTTGTAGGTAAATCGACAGCAAATCCAATTGCTAAAGTAAGTGTTGTTCCCAAGCCATACTCAAAAAATTGTTAACCCATGAAATAGAACACCGGCAATTTTGCCTGGGTATATTGGACGTCGGTATTTATGAACCTATTTACCAATGCCGCAACCGTTGTCTTCTGGCTCTACAGCCGCTACTGCAATCGACACTATCAGGGCCGACAGGACAAAGCGACCGGTGAAGTTCTGACCGAGAAGAACAAGAAGTTCGAGCTCAAGAAAATATTTCAACTTCCATGGATGTTCTGGTGTATTCTGGCGTTCTCCCTATTCCAAACAAGTGCTGCTCTGGTCTTCAGTCAGAATGCGACCGAACTCGCAGAGAAACGGTTCAACGTAGACTCAATCAAGGCTGGCTGGTATAGTGCCTTATCCCAGTACTCTGGTAAGTAAAAACCTACGTGTCTGCTATATCCGTGCTAATTTTCGACAGGATTCTTTCTAGTGCCCTGTTTGGGTGCTTTCATCGACGTTGCTGGAAATCGGGCAACTGTTTGTAAGTATAAATAGGTGACCATCCTATATAACCCACAAAGCTTACTATAAGCCAGTGTGTATTTGCGGAGCCGGTATGCTTCTATGCATGACATTAGTGAACTTTGCCTCGTCCAAAGCAGGTACTGGCGCAGCGTTTGGCATATATGCCATTGCCTCTGCCTTGGGCCCCACCACCATTATCGACGGAATCCGTACCTCCCTATGGCACCAATCTGTGTTTGGATCTGCATACGCAATCAAAGTGACCATGAATAACGCGTACGTTTGTTATAAGCCGTATCAATGAGAACTGGGCTGACCAGCTTGGCAGAATGAATATCATCGTACGAATTATTACAGGGGCACTGCAAGACGCAGATGATGATTCATATCGCCGAGCCGTGCGGGTATATCTTTTCTTAGCAGCGTGCAGTGTGGTCGTTGGGTTGGCTATCTTTATTGGATCCATGTTGACTGATGAACTGGGCCTTTTGCAATGGACTCGAAAGAAGAGGCTTACCTATGGCCCTGAAATTATCGACCGCATGAGAGAGCGCAGCTTAGTGACATATGGACGTCGCAGCTGGTGGATTTCATTATGCTGTTTTGGTGCCCTTGTCCTTCTTATATTAGGAAGTTGGGCAGCATATATATGGGGAGCCGTTACAGGCCACAATTCTTAGTTTATATAGTAGTGTGTTAGTACTTAATGAACTTGAGCATCTGCCCTGGTTTCACTGTGAGACAAAACCTACTGACATATGAATGGCTATTAAATGATTCTTAGTGAGGTCCGTGAATGTTATCAGTTCCCCATGTCCATTATCAACAACTAATGCATGGATTTAAGGAAAATGTTGAATGATGTCTGAGGTCCTAGAGATCTCCTAAAGAGGAAGCTTCGTATTGCCCCAGCAGTGTCGCGGGGCCATAACCAATCACATGAGAGGAAACGGGATAGAGTTTCGGATGTGGAGGAATTCCGCCGGACTGTTTAATGTTAGCTAACATGATCTGATCTGATCTGATCTCCCCGTCTCACCATATCTTCATTGAGTGTAATCGGCTGAAGCACATATCCCTCGGTTTTCATTGGATTATCTCTTAAGCGACTACAGGCGATTGTTCTTTATTAACTGTCATCGACCCAGAAGGCTCCATGCTTTTAGTCGCGGGTTCCCTCCCCTGTCTATCCATACTGCGTGCATCCGAAGTACTCAGTATACACCTTTCTTCGCAGATATCTTATCAAGTAAATTACTTTACAAATCACCAATCATGATCCGAAGCAATTCCGCTGAGGCACAGAACACAACAGGTGTGGAGCACCGGAACTTAAACGGTTTATGGTCTTGTCACTTTTGCTTCGCCGATTTTCAGCGATACGATCATCTCAAACGTCATATAGCTACACGTACGTGAACTACCTGCACTTTCCCTAACTAGGTAGCCCGCTGAGGGTAAAAAGATACATCAGAAAGACCCTATCAATGTGAGTTTTGTGGCTCACCATATAAACGAGGGTACGTTCTTGGCACTCGCCGCATTTAGGGCTTTTAGGCAAACTCTAGCGATGCTGACGCAGAGTACTCCACAGGGATGCCTTGCGGCGCCATTGGAAGTCATGCTCCGCTCGGATAGAATCCGGTCAGTGTATACCAGAACCACGCCATGGTGGCAAGGAAAAGCACGCTTGTGATGGCTGTGCAAAAGCGAAAAAGTCATGTAATGGAGAGCTGCCGTGCTCAGAGTGCTGCACACGCGACCGAATATGCACTTACCAACGTCTCCACCAACGCGAGGAAGTGACTTTGCAAAGTGGATCTAGTGAATCGAGTCAGGAACAAAGCCCACCGAGCGACAACCGTAGCTTAAACCATTCAACCTGGGACCTTGGGCTCCAGACGTTCTACCCAGGCAGAGACGCTTGGTTTGAAGCCTATGGCCGTTTGGTTAGCTCAGGGAGAGTGCCGTCTATGCCGGACCCTGGAAGGCTTCGATAGCATACGTTCATTGTGAACAATGTTTGAGTTGGCCCGTGGAACCAGGGGTATTCAAATCCTCCACAAACGTGACAATTGGAGTAAAGCTGATTCGCCGACATAAAATAAAAGGTTATGTTAGCAAAGAATGTTCGTTGCGTCTTACTCGGCATCAGTCGAATTTTGAAGCCATCTCTGCGTTTATCGTCATGCCGATGAATTCCGCAAACATTGACCTCTTCTTCGGCTCTTTTTCTTTTCTTCTTTTCTTGGAATTTGCAATGCTACCATGTGAATGCACCTCAGTAATGGCATCTTGAATGTAATAACTTATTGTTATTACGGGTGTCCGTGCTTCCCAGTGAACTACTGGGGCATGATGTGTGGATACGATCGTCATATCTCCGCATTCATGACCTGGCGGGTTACCTCCACAACTAACGCCGGAGCATACCACGGCACTAGCCGGCTTGAATATTAATCACTCGTTGCTAATTCACTGATGGACATCTCTATTATATAAGGATTGATTTCTGACCTGCCGATATCTCGTTTGTTCAGATCGCTCCTCATACCTGAAACTACAATTCTCTTATCACGCATATTGAACGACCTTGTTATTATCAAAAAGGATGACTATCGCAACTGGTGCTACAGAGTCCCAGACTCACTTTAACAATTGGCCCAATGATTTAGGGGTAAGTAGTAATAGGGCTATCTAAAATGTTCATATCCATGCTGACAATAGGCAGTTTGATGCCAACTACGAAGAGAGGTCTCCTGTAGAGCTCATAGTCACCGGCCATATTCCCACTTACGCTGCGGGAGTTCTCTATCGCACGGGACCAGGCAAATACAAGATTGACAGGGAGAATGGTGACACATTTCAAGTATCGCACTGGTTCGATGGCTTTAGCGAAACGCATCGGTTTCAGCTTGTTGCGCCAGATGCCACCCACTCTTCCCTGAGAGTCTTCTACAATTCCCGCTTCTCGACGGACTATCTGATTGAGCAAGCGAGAAAGACCGGCCGCCTTGATAAAATCAGCTTCGGTCAAAAGCGCGATCCTTGCAAGACAGTATTTCAGAAGGCCCAGAGCGATTTTAACCCCGATCCCTCCTCAGCCAACGTCGGCGTGACACTCTCCGTCAACATGCCAGGTCTTGATAAAGCCTTGGATGAAAACCGACCCAATATCGGACGCTGGAATGGTTCTTCAGGAATACAAACTCTGTATGCAAAAACAGATTCCACGTCTTACAAGAAGCTCGACCCAGAGACCCTTGAACCTGTCGGCCTGGCGTCACAAAAGGATCTACACCCTGACTTGGATGGGCCTTTGTCGGCATCCCATGCACGTTCTGATCCCATAACGGGGGACGTTTATAATTTCAATCTCGCTTTTGGTAAATGTTCAACCTATCGCGTCTTCCATGTGTCTGCCTCAACAGGGAAAACCACAATCCTTGCTACGTTCGAAGGAACACCTGCATATCTCCATTCTTTGTTTCTCACAAAGGACTATGTTATTCTCTGTGTGTGGAACTCTCATATCAATCCCGCTATGCTCGAGAAAGGCAGCTTCTTGCAAGCCATCCAATCATTCGATGCATCCCAGCCTACCAAGTGGTATGTTGTGGACCGCACCCAAGGTCAAGGGCTCGTCGCTACATTTGAAAGCCTTCCATTCTTCTGCTTCCATACGATCAATGCATGGCAAGAATCTTCAGCAAGTGGCACCGGCGTGGACATTGTAGCAGAGCTTGTCAGATACGATAACGCCGATACGCTGCACGCTCTATACTATGAGAAGCTCGTTTCCTCATCGGCCGAAGCGAAGGCCCACGCCCAGATCAAGAAAGACACTTACCGCTCAGAGTTTGCCCGTTTCCGTCTCCCAAATATCCCTGTCAGCCCTAGCACCGAAATTAAGACTGCGGCAGCTGAGTGGATGTCATGCAAAGCCTTTTCACCTGAGTTGCCAACTATGAATCCAAAACTGGTCACGCAGAAGCACCGATACACGTACGCTATTACTGCCCGCGACAAATCTACCTTTTTTGATGGAATAGTCAAATTTGACAGCCAAACCAAGGAAACGCTCCTGTGGAATGACCACGCCCAGTCTCCCGGAGAGCCAATTTTTGTTCCCCGTCCGGACGGTTTGGAAGAAGACGACGGGGTCCTTCTCAGCGTGGTGCTGGATGGATACTCAGGTAAAAGCTATCTGCTTTGCCTTGATGCTCAGACATTGAAGGAACTGGGTAGAGCGCATGTCAATGGACCGATTGGATTTGGATTCCATGGTCAGCATATTCCTTCGAATGGAGTGCCAACCGGTGATTACTAGCTAACGTTTTATCTTTTTCTTTTTGTTGTTCATTTTTTTCTGCTTATTATCGCTTGAAGTGGAGAGCTGGATGTCGCCTGTTCACTCTTTTAACTAATGGTGCTATGCTAATCAATGGAGAGCTTGACATTGCATTGTTTCGCTTTCTGTTTCATATGTCTCGGTGGCCGAGGTTGTTCTGCCCTATGTTTCGATCGTATGTTACTCTGAAGTGCTCTATAAGTAACCTTCAGTGTTTTAACTCAGAAGTAAAAATACGCTTGAGTCTAACAGTGAATGTCCATCACACAAAACCCTTCATTGAACGAATATATTATTTTCCGTGCGAGGGTGTTATCAATATCGACAGACACAGTGTCAACAGCCTACCATGTCGAAAAGTGCACTGTGATATAGTATTAGATTAATATCATTCTATACATATCCGTATCTATATGCCCTCCCACACAGGTATATTATTAGTTATTATAATCATCTAGCTCAGCTCCCACTTGCAGTCAGAAGCCTCCACATCCTCACCATCCTCACCATCCTCACCATCCTCAGTCGGGAAACCCCTGTACAGACAGTATCCATCCTCCTCGTGGAAGTTCGCAATGACATCCTGGCCATCCCCACTGAGGACCCATTGCACGAAATCCTGTACCAGTTCCTTGTTATCCGAGTCCTTGGAGGTGATGATATCGGCCGGGTTGAGCAGCTCTTCGTATTCGTCGCCGCGCTTGTAGATCTCCAGCTGGTCTGCAAGATCCTTGTCCGTGTTACTGAGCCTCAGGTACGGTCCACGATCGGTGACCGTGTATTCTCCGAGCTTGATCGTGGCAGTCAACGCCTGGATCGGGTAGTCTATGTACTGGTGGTACTATTCGGAGTAGGCGATGGCCCAAGAGACCTTTTGCAATCAGCAGATTAGCTCTTCCAACCCTCTCAACCATAAAATACAACCATAAACCAGAGATAGAAAAAAGGGAGAGAGAGAGAGAGAGAGAGAGCTGACTTATCAAACCGACTCGAGAACCGCGCTGTCCCATTCTCCCCCGCATTAAACAGCTTCGAGAACGTCTCCGTAATATCATGCTCATCCTGGATATCGGCTGTGCTATTCTTCCGCCCGGCGAGGTAGAAATGGTCCCGCAATGTGTAGCACGGCCGTTCCTCGTAGTCTTTGCAACTGTCACCGAAGCACGGTCTCATGCTGTTCGAGTCCTTGTATTTACAACCTGAGACGACCCCGTTTTTGATTGCGATTTGTTCTGCAGTTTTGTGGTATGTGATTCCTATGTCTATGTCTACTTCATTGGTTTTACCTTCTATGAGACCGCTTTGGCCGGCACCTCCGTTGCCGATGCGGGTGAGATTAAATCTGTTCTACAGGGATGAATCAGTTTATATACTACCTCCTCCGCCCATCGGCTGAATACTAATAGTAGCCTTTTGCGAACCAAGACCAAACCAAACCACAAAACAGACGAGACGGGGTGGTTCAGCTGAAAGAATCATTTTCCTATCATGACTTAGGGTTTGTGGCCCAATACCCACTGTGGCTTCCCATAAGGTGAGCCGACTATGGAGCGTTGCCCAGACTCCATCAGGGCTTCTGTCCAAGACAGAAATGTATGAATCACTTCGCATGGGCGCTTCTCTAACGGCGCGCCATAGATTAGACTCTCTAGCATGATGCTGCACAACATATTTTCTGCATCTTGCGTAAAGATGCGTGGCGCACTGCATTCCCTGATACAGAAGGTCCAGACCTGTAGACTGTCCCTTTTGTATAGTAAGGCTCTCTTCAACACCGATTGGTTTCCAGCCTCCATAATGTGGATCGAAATGCATGAACCTTCGTACTGAACTTGATGGCCAAATTTTAAAATGGACCAAGTTTGGAGATTCTCGGAGGCACATCTTTTCATAATTTTCAGAGATTAAGGACTTTAGGCGGACCGGTCTCGCAAACTATCAATATTTCCACTTCCTTCGGCTGGGGAATATCATTTACTTTGACAAGTAAAGGTTCGTATGTGCTAACATGATGAAATCTTTCCATTGAATTCGATAGTCGTAAAAGTATCCCAGTCACGATGGGGTTTTCCTTCCGGCCAGCGATTGCCGCGCACTCTTATACCACTGGAACATGGAGTTGATGGCTTCGGAAAGCTCAGCACTGCTTGACTTGTCGATGCAGCATGTGTCAACCCACGCGTACCCTAGACCGTCCACAAGTGCTTGTTTGCAACATTTTTGGATCTTCTGGTATCCAAGCTTGTAGCGTGCCTCCGATGAGTGGATTTCTTGGAAGGAGACTTCTTCCGATGGCCATGTGTGCGATAGAATCGCATATGGAGGGAAGTCACTTGCGAACTCAGTCAATTAACAATCGCATATTTGAACAGCTAGATCAGATTGCTTATTCAGTCAGCGTGGATCGGTACAACTAGAATTCAGATGATGGAGTTTGCTGGGTTGCCAACTCTCAGCAAATGAGGGGTCGAGGCAAGGCTGCAACTTGCAAGCCGATACGACCTTTAGGTCTACACTAGTTATGATCACGCATACATTTATTTTCCCACGCTTTTCGGTCAGCGCGGATCTCGGACTTCTATGAACCTGTGGTGTTGACAGTCAGTATGTGAGTTTCAGCTTGGGAGCAGCCTGGGAACTTATAAAAATGCATGACTAAGCCGGACTATAACATCATCTCGCTGTCTCATATACTGGATACAACAGCCGTTCTAGTTCAAGGCTTCCTCTATCTTCTCCATACCAAATACATGGGGCGACGAAAACATGAAGCGTTATCGCGATTCACAACGAACATCGCCACCACACACACACAGCCTACCATAGAAGACAATGACGTCCCCAAACTCTCTAGTCTTGACGCGCCAGTATCCCCCCCTAGGAAACGGTCCACAACAAAGGCTACACATTCGAGCAATGCCTTATCAAACTTGAATTCGCCAGAGCAACAAACCGAAGCAGCCTCTAATAAAGAGCGCCTCAATCTAGCCGCCATCGAAGCAGGCCAGGTCGAAGTCACCGATCACCTATCCATCTTCTCTTCTCGACTCAGCCAATCCGCCCGTCCTGCAGTATCACAATCACCTCGATTGCAGATCCCAGACTGGGTATCCCTGTACCAGCGCAACCAGTCTCCAGAAGGAAGACACTTCGTCATCCATCAGCATGACCACCCTGTTGCCGGACCGCATTATGATCTCCGGTTGCAGTTCTCAGACTCTAGTTCTGTCAGCTGGTCTATCATGTATGGATTACCCGGTAACCCTAACAGTCGACGATTGAACCGCAATGCAACGGAAACAAGGGTGCATTGTTTATGGGTTTGTATTCTCTACCTATCTCTACATCTATCCACCTTATGCCATAGAAGCTAAGGAATACCCGCAGAATCATCTCATCGAAACCGCATCCCCCCGAACAGGAAGCATGATTATCTGGGACACAGGGGAATATGAAATTCTCCCCTACCAGCCCGAACAAACACAACCTGAAACAGACGACTCCCGATCCGATCTCTCCTCAGATACATCCATCTCAACAGTAGACTCGAAACCCGATAGTGCAAAGCTCCACCAAGCGTTTCAGAACGTATGTTCCCAAGCAACGCCTTTCTACAAATCCTCTCCCTATATTTCAAAACCCCTAACGAAAACAGCGCAAAATCCGCCTCCGTCTCCACGGAACAAAACTCCCCCAAAACTACACTATCATCCTCCGTCTGGACAAAAACATAAACTTCAAAAGAAACCCCACCACACCCCGAAAACGGCGTCGTCGAATGATCCCAAACCTTAAAAGAGGACCTAGTACCTCCACCTCTAATTCCTCGCCACCTCCATCTAAGAGTGATTCAACAGGAACGCCGGCTCCTGGCGTTTCGGATCAAACCCCATCTGCGTCTGAGACTCCCGGTGGAGAACACTCGGATGAAGAAGATGATATAGACGAACAGATTCGGGCTAATAATGCCTATCCTGGGGCGGTTAACTCCATTGGGTCGGTTCATCAGCGGAGATGGTTTGTTACTCTTGACCGGGTGAATTCGGGATTCGTGGCTGAGGCTGGGTCTGGACCTGGTAGAAAGAGGTGGGTGAGAAAATGGGATCCTGGAACGGGGCAATTGTTGGGGTTTGAGCCGTTTTATGTTCGGGGGCCTGAGGTTGAGAGCAGTGTTGTTACTGGGAGGTTGGGGAGAGATGTCTTGGAGGATGAGGGTGTGGAGGGTTTTGTGCCTAGACGGGGGTGGAGGGCTGTTTTGGAGTGAGTATTACGATTATTCTGCTCGTTGGGTTTAGTCGATAGTTATAAGTATTATGAGACAGGCATTTGAAAGGCAAGTATGTCTTCAATTCAAGAATCTATAGACTAGTCTAATACCAATATAGTGGCCTAGATCATGAACGCAATTGCCTGCTATATCTTGTTCGTATATGCAATCAACCCAAGAATACCTGCACAATAACTTCATTACTCCATCCCGGTTTCAACTTCATCTCCCGCCATGCCGTCAGAATATCCACAGCCAGTACTTTGGACTTTTCATCATCCCCTTCCTTCCAAACAGTTTTCCGTGGTACAGGGTAACCAAGAATTGTGACCATGAAGTCGTCCTCGATGCTCCAATCAGGCAGGTCAGATATATAGATACCCAATGTACCAAGTGCTTTGAGACTAATATCGAAGCGGAGACGCCCGTTTGCCTCCACGTAGATGTCAGAACTCACTATGGCAGCTGAACCGGTCATTTTTCCAAGCAGTCCTAGTACTGTAGCGTGCGTAGGATTCGGTTCTCTAATGTCACTGGAATTTTTGCGCTTCAACGTAAAGGCCTGGGTGGGGTATGCGGTCAAGATCTCCCAGTCTTTGTCTTCTAACACTATTCCCACCAGCGCGTTTCGGTCGATTGGCTTTATGAGGTCTGTTATAATGCCGCTTGTGTGAGATCGGACTATGTATTTCGTATCGTAGTCATCATGTATACCCGGGAATTCTTGCAGAGACACCAAACTGGTTCTGCGATTTTCAGAAACATTAAAGAGGCCGAGAATCCCACTTCCAGTTCGGGCCCAGCCAGTATAAGTACCCACCCGTAGTACTTGGCCAGCGTTGTAATCGTGGTACATATCAATGGTGCGGCCTACTAGACTAGGCCGAAGGATTACCGTAGTTCCCTGGGTGGTTGGGGCTGTTATCTCATTAATGAGCGAGATGTTATGGTTCCCCGGTTCGTCAGTAATATGAACTGGGCCGCCGGAAACGCATCGTGCAGCTGCGTGGAAAGAGGCATATGGATGACTTGTTTGGAACATATCCCAGTCAGGTAAGACATTCAAGTAGCGGGTGAGGAGTGCGTTATGGGCATTGCAGAAGACATGCCATGTATGAGACGCTGGTACTTCTGGGAAGAAGTCATCGGAGTTCCGCAACGGAATGGTAGGCTTATTAGTGGGCAGCTGTGAATTGAAAATAGCCTGAGGAAACATCGACATGCACGAGATTGCCTTAGTCCCGAAATACCTCAGAGAAGATATGGACCAAGCATCCTGATAGGCTCGCGTGAACTTTCGCCGATCCTCTGGGTCTTTCAAAAGGTCAAGAAAGAATTGAGCATCTGTTTTCACGGCATCGACACCAGCAGATGCAAGATAACTATAGAACTCGTCATAGAATCGTTGGATATCATCTGGGTCGATGGCGAGTAGTAACTGCTTTTCAAAGGCCTTGGTAATTGGGCCTCCCGCTGCTGGATCTTTGATTCTCACTTCTTTTGTTTTGAAGTTCTTAGCTATATCGCCGTCGGGTGAGATGCCACCCCAATAACCGAGCAAGGCATGCCACACGCCGATATGTTGGATATTCGGATGTTTCCGGCGGATGGTCTCTACAGTCTTCTTCAGCCCTCGTGGAAACGCGTCTGGATTGGCTTCGAACTGTTTCCATCTCCGCTTGAATTGGGAATCACCTTCATTGTCTAAGGTTTGCCAATTATCATCGATTATGAGGTTAGAGATGTTGATTCCATGGGATTTCAGTGTATCAAGGGCATCGAAGATCTTCTCTTCCGTTAAATCCTGCCCTAAGCCATTCCATGTGCAATATGTCAGACCATCGTACCACTCAGACAGCCATTGTGCCTTGGCGTCTTTTTCGACTAGTACGACATCGTCCCCAGGAGGAGAGACTGGAGTTGGAATCCGATTAGTGGTCTCTGCGCTGTAAGGCCGAACTAGCTTCCGCGCCTCGTAAATCACTGCACTTATTGCTACCTCAAAGTTGGCTGCTGCGGATGCCAGTACTTGAAGGTTTGATGCAGTAGTATTGTCATTGTGCGACTTGATCACTACCTCACCATTGTCACCGGACCCAAGGACGGTCAAAACGTTATTTATGCCCGAAACAGCCAGAAGTACTACGTGCTCCCCATCATCTCGAAGGAACGAGCATAGAATGGCGTCTTCCGTTAGTCTAAACTTTCCTCGTCCGTGTCTGGGTCCAAGCCACGGAGTCCATACCCTGACTAAAGCAAAGTATAAGATTGTTCGAGAAGGTATTCCAAGTACTACATTAGTAAGTCCAGGCTGACTATCTTTAGCTGGTCCAACATTTCCAGAGATATGCCACAAGGTCGATCCAGGGGCTTCACTTTTGCGGGACTCGACTTCGAGATTATTTGAGATGCCATCGAAATACTTGCCTAGCCCCTCGTTTGCAGATGTTAGAGAAAGCTGTGCCAAATTGATATTTTCTTCTTCCGGTCCTTTTGCAGCAAATACCAATTCTCCATCCTTGGTGTTCTGCTGTTGATTCACCCATTGCCAATCGCTATTTTGGCTGACTCTGTATCGGACAGTAAACTGGGCGCAGCCTCCATGTGATGGCAGCGGGATTTCTCCGCAAAACACATGGCGATAAAACTTATACTCTGATTCATGTTTGTTCAGGAGAGAAACCACCGGGCTTGAGCTTTGCTGAAGAGGAAAAGCACCCCATTCAGGGCTCGTGATGTTTTGCCATATCTGAGCTTCCCATGGCTGCTCGGGGAGTGAATGGCTCGACTCTATCACCACAGTAAATCGAACCTGTTACACTATTAGAGGCTAGGGCTATCATGAGGTAGTATAAATGTTTACCGTGTCATCTTCCCCGGAACTTAGAACTTGCTGAATTCTCTGGGGACACGTTACTTGCCCCAAGGGAGGAAAACAAGTGATCCGAGAGAATAAGCTCATCTGCGCCGGGGGGATTAATTGGGTCCGCGATTGACTTCTATAAGAACCTGCGCCCGCTCCTGGAGTTTTTGGTTTATTTCCAGTATTGATCGGCATTGAATGTGGTGTATCTGCGAGGTGACCTGGCTGGGGTTGACAAGGGGGATTCGAGGGAGAGTGAGTTTATTGGGGATTATATCCTAATTCACCCGAGGAGGGAAGGTCGGGGGAAAAGTCGGTGATGGATGCGCGATGAGGTGTACAACATGCAAAACGTCCATTGAAGTGGCGTGAGGGGAACAGGTTTAGCTCTGCTCTTCTGCTCCATCATTGGCTTATGTTTCTTCCAATCACGGGAAGTATTTGTGCCCCAATTTGGAGTCTCACTGTCACCTTCTAGCTTGAAGTCATATTCAATGTGGCTGCAAACTGTGTCAGCCAAGTGATATCAATGGAAATCACCTGGTACACCCCGTGACAGCTCTGATTCACAGTCACACATATTTGCTTTTCTTCCCAATGGCTCGTATCTGCTACAGCTGCCGTGATTGACAGCACGTCTGTTCAGCTTGTCACACATTGACTACTACGTCGCTGTTGTATCTTTATGAATATATTGATTTTAAACACTCGTTGTCAATATGTACTCTGCCATCACCATCATTCTATTTGTCCTATTCCCACTCATCTACGGATATCAGAACCTTCCCAATGTTGACGTCGCAATAGTAGGAGCTGGGTTATCCGGCCTGAGTACAGCAAAGGATCTCGCAAAAGCCGGCAGGTCATTTGTGATATTCGAAGCTCGAGACCGAGTCGGCGGTCGCGTCCTCAATAACCAACTACCAAATAAGGGAATTGTAGAAGTCGGCGCTCAATTTGTGGGACCAACTCAGGGCAGAGTACTCGACCTGGCACAATCACTTGGCTTGTCAACTTTCAAAACGTTTAATTCAGGCAATACAACCCTTTTCCGCAATGGAACACGCAGCGTGTTCAATGGAACATTCACGACTGGAGATGTGCCTATTTCGCCCGAAGGCCTAACGCAGGCTTGACGGGCACTTTTGTTACTAGATACGATGGCGACTGAGCTGGATGTCGATGCTCCATGGAGTCACTCTCGATCTGTCAATTGGGATAGTGAGACGGTACAAAGCTGGCTGAACCGTGAAGCGCCCCATCCAGATGCTCAGTTTCTGCTCACCCAAGGTCTACAATCGGTGTTTTCCACTGAGCCTCGGGAACAGTCACTCTTGTACACGCTTGCGTATATAGCGGCTGCGGGTAATGCAACTACGCGTGGAACCTTCGAACGCCTCATAGACGTAGCTGGCGGAGCACAGGAGCAACGTATTGTAGGAGGGACCCAGCTGCTAGCCATCAGACTTGCTGAGAGAATCGGATTGAGCAATATCATTTTCAATGCTCCTGTGCGAAATATCGAGTTAAAAGGTGAGACCTACCTTGTCTCCTCGAATAATCAATCGGTCATAGCAAAACACGTGGTCGTTGCCATGTCTCCTCCCCTGGCATCCCGTATCACTTATCAACCATTGCTGCCAGCAGCGCGAGATCATCTCACCCAGCGAATGCCAATGGGATCTATTGGGAAAGCATTCGCTGCATACGCTACTCCTTTCTGGCGGGAGGCCGGTCTCAACGGGCAGGTGGTCAGCGACACTGGGGCCGTACGAATTACTTTCGATAGCTCCCCTGATGATGGTTCATTCGGTATCATGATGGGCTTTATCGAGGCGGATGAAATGAGGAGACTAGATCGACTGCCTGAGCATGAGATAATCGAAGAGATCACCAAAGACCTAGTCCGCTACTTTGGGCCCAGAGCGGCTAATGTTCAGAACTGGGTCATTCAGCGGTGGGATCTGGAACAGTTTTCTAGGGGAGGGCCTGCTGCATATGCACCTCCGGGTGTGCTCACGGCGTACGGTACATCCTTGAAGTCACCGCACGGTAGGCTCCATTTTGCGGGAACAGAGGCCTCTTCTTTCTGGGTTGGGTTCATGGATGGCGCAATTCGATCTGGAGAACGTGTTGCTACGGAGATTTTGATGGATTTGTAGTTGTTCATCACCAGCTTCCGCACCAGTGATTGCGAGTCGTCTCAGGAGACTACCAAACCTTTTCTTGGCAATGGTTGCTGGAGATCTATGTCAGTTAATTGAAGTACTAGCCTGAAAATCCTGTGTATTATGCTCATCGAATCTTTTATTCTCTATAAAAGTTTCATTGATCAGTCACACTCGTTACATTAGGTATCTGCGCTTTCCAAGAACGTTTAATCGATCTTGATTGCCAGCTTTCCGAAGTGCTTCTGGGCCCACTGTAAAGAATATTAGTATAAGTTGTTACCTCTTGAGAAACACAGATAGCCTTACCATGTATTCATAAGCATCCTTGGCCTTGTCGAGGGTGAAGACCTTAGGGTCCACAACAGGATGGATATCGTTAGCTTCGATAGCCTTAACCATGTTGTTCAGTAATTCCTTGCTTCCGACGTATACACCCCGAACGGTACAGATGTTGCTGAGGGTGTCGAGAATGCTCGGCTGGGACTTAGGGTCGACACCGCCGAGGAAACCAATGATGCTAATAACACCCTCGAGCTTAATACACTTGAAGCTCTGGTTAAGAGTTCCGCTACCGCCGACCTCGACGATGTGGTCCACACCAACATTGTCGGGGGTGAGTTTACGAGCAGTCTCGCCCCAATTGGGATCGGACTTGTAGTTGATAACGTGGTCTGCGCCAAGTTCCTTCAACTTCTCTGACTTCTCAGTAGAGGAGGTAGTAGCAATAACAGTCGCTCCTGCAGCTTTAGCGAACTATCATGGATATTTCGTTAGTTCACTGTTCTGAAATTCCATTAGCTAAAGTAGAAAAAGAAGAAAAAGCCTACCTGCAGTGCGAACAAGCTGACACCGCCAGTACCCTGCACCAGAACAGTCTGTCCCGGTTGAAGAGGCTTCAAGCCATATAGAGCGTTCCAGCTGGTAAGAGCGGCACACGAGAGCGTGCTGGCCTCAAGGTGGGTGAGGTTCTTCGGACTTTTCACCAGTCCGTTCTCGTTGAAGACGCCGTACTGACGCAGAGTACCATCAATAACACCACCCAGGCCAGATCCGGCAGCCTTGGGATCAACAGGACCGTACTGGTGTAGCTGGTTGAACAATGTGATCACCTTGTCACCTTTGCTGAATTGAGACACTTTAGGACCCACTTCAACAACCTCACCGGCTCCATCTGAACCCGGCACAACAGGGAAGTTGATGGCGAAGGGGTACATACCCTAGCAGCGCGCATTAGCAGGGAACAAAGTTACAGAGAGTGTATGTTGTCATCGACGTACCCGTGGAATGATAAGGTCGCGATAATTGAGCGAAGCAGCGTGGAACTTCACCAACACATCGTTATCGCCAACCTTGGGAACCGGCGCGTCATTGTAGGCAAGCTCGTCAAAGCCGTTGGCCTTGCCCTGCACGGTCCACTGCTTCATATTCTCGGGGGCCATGATGAATTACTGGGGACAATAAGGGATGAAATAATTGTGATTTGGTATGCAAAAAATTCGACGCTTAGCTCCTTGGTGGAGGGGGTTTATGTAGTTATAAAGCTTCTGGAAGCCTGTATTCTTGACGTAAGTGGGCAGATCCCCACATCTATGACGATCCTCGAATAAGGATTCGGTAGATGAGTAACTGGGAGCCATTCTCTCCGAAATGGTCCATCGTCCGAATTTCGAGAGTCTTCCTCGCCAAATCACAGCTCATAGGGCGGTGTGTGGCCCCCGTTTGCTGATAAATCCGACTCAGGTTGATTTCCTTTTTCGGGTACGAGATGAAAAACACGGCGTCGAAGTGTGGATCTTTCTCGTCTGGTTTTCCACCACAGACCCCCTTCCTTTTCCTAGTAATCACGTGGTTCCTAGAAAGGAAGCCTTCGTAATACTGTTAGATTCTTCTCTACGGAGTACTATATGGACTATACAGCAGCCCCATCGGATTTAGTCCCTCTGTTCGTTCTTCTTCACTAATTCGTTGTTTTATCTTAAATATCCATCTAACTTCATGTACACCTATAGCAGACCAATTGATTTTGTTGATCAGGCCAACACATTGGCTAGGGGTATGCAGCATCATGTTTTTGGAGATGCTCTAGGTTACGCTACTTTATGTCACCCAACTCTAAAGATAATCCGGGATGTAAGGCATTTTTGTCTAGCCTTTCATCTCAAGACTATAATGGAAAGAAATCAGAAAGCAGCTCACGCAACTGGATTGGGTATAGCATTCAGTAAATGGGTTCTAAATGAATGTACTTGGTAGCTCCACTTCTCCTATTCAGAGGCTCCCAGAAGGCCATCATCATGGGCCGCTTGGGATCCTCGTCGAACTATGCAGGGTGTGCGGAAAATCAATCTGTCAGGTTCGCGTTACTGCGTTCCACGCCATTTGTAGCTTCCTGATATGTCAATCAGAGGGCACTGGCAACTGCCATTTATACAGGTGGCGCTGTGAAGGAACTGCCGCTGAGAATGCCATGGGGCACCCTTATATATGCCTTTGACGCTGACTATAAAACAAAACGGCTAGTGCGGTCATTGGGTTAGTAGTTGGCTCATAATCCGAACAAAGGCTGGCATACCTTCAAAATAAGCTACCCAAGGCTCAATTTAGCATATCTCTAATCAGTCTAAGGTTTGCCATTGCACATCACGCAACTGTCTCAAGTAGGAGGCGGTACTGTCTCATCAGGTGGGAGATAGTCTGTGAAGTTGAGGGCATATCCTTCCCAAAAAAGGCGTAGCATTAAATCGTCATTCCCCAACGGTGGAGGCCAATCAGATGTTTCTCGTAGACTCAAGAAGCCGGAGAGTGATTCCAAGAAGGACTCATCCTCGTTCTCTCCCACTCTTGATTCACCATTCAGTGTGGTGATAGGTGCCGACTCTTGGTTGTTTTGCACATCACCATTGGCGTCACTGCTTGGATCCAGGGTCAATATCCGTTCAACAAATGGCGTTCGGGACTCGTGCCGCTCATGCCGTAGCCGCTCACGGTAGACATCGATGGCCTCAGAAAAGCTCGTGAGAATACGATGGTACTGTGCCGCTTGAGGACTCAAGTGTCCTAGTGACCCGAGAAGACGGCATGCGCCGTGGAAGGCATCGCAAATTTCTGAAGTCGTCTGCCCTTCCGCGAGAAGAGAAAACCCCAAGACTAGGCCGGCCGCGAAGAGCCATGCTCTGTAAGTCCTCATCAGTTTGCTGTAGACTAGGGCTATCTCAACCAAGGCAGCATTTTCTTACTTCAAGATACACATATTTCCCCACAGAATCCCAGCCTCGGCTGCATCGCAGCACATTTGTGCCATGTAGGTCGCGGCGTCAGTGCAAACGCTTGACAATTCAGCAACTTTCTCATTTCCTTCTTCATTGGTTTCTTGACGGAGGGTCGTCTTCCTTGGTCGCTTGCCGCGGATCTGTGGCATAATGTGCTGGATCAAAGATTGCCGTGTCACAAGGATGACGCCGAAATAGTAAGTGCAAGCGACATGGATGTTCCCAATCATATTTTCCCTGTAGTCTGGGTTCAATCCCAAATTGGGTTCTTTCCGGGGCCGTAGACGCAATTTGTCCGGCAGTGCTTGACTCCATTCACGCCAGATTTGCAGGAAGTGGTCGGCAGAACTAGCGTCCAACTTCTCCCCCTCAGTGAGCCTCTGGACAATAGCCTCTAGCACCGAGGAGGCCTCGTATGCAGCATTGAGGGCCGAAGTGCGATGGCTAGCTTCTTGGTCGAAGTCATCTACACGAATGTCATCGGTACGGAGTGATGATGTGCTTCCAGGTCTACCTAAGATAGAGCTAGAGACGAGATCGAGCACTCGAATGCTTTTCCCGATCCGTAGCCTTGCGATTCGATTAGCTTCCTCCAGCAACCAGGAGCTAAGAACATACCTTCTAGCTCTGTCCTCTGCAGGCATCTGTCTGTACTGTCCGGAAACATGTAGTCCCAGAACTATAGAAGCTCTTGCTGCTACTCCAATATACATGAAGGCTGCATTTCGACGGCAGGCTCCAAACATATAGAAGGCCATCAACAGAAAGTCACGGGCCATATAAACTGTTGGGTCCTCTAGAAAACCTCCAAACACCATTTTCCTGGCTTGACAGAAGTATCTTGCTGCACATATGAGATCTTCCTGGGTTCTACCTTGGCATTGAGCTCCTATAGCAATCATCATGTATACGGCGGTGAGGTCCTCCTTTACGCTGCTATCCAATCGACCGGCGTTGGGCATACGAATATTATTGGACACCTTTACCATCCGATTAATCTCCTCCCAACTAAAGAGGTCCAAAAGACCACTGGACTTTCTACCACGTAAGCTACAAGTTCAGATTGCGTTTGGCGTAAGAGGCTGATGATGGAGACTCACAACATCTAAGAAGCACTGAATAAGTGCCCATTTCTCTGTCTCCATCAATTCGTCGGCAAAGAAGTCCGTTCCAGTGTCAGGGACGTCTACTTCGAACATCTTGCGACTATTCTGGCTCTCAGTAAAGCCCATGGGGCCGACATAGCGTTTCACGATCGCCTGTAGGAACTGAAGGAACGATACGGCAGCAGCACCGCCCATAAAAACTGATACATCCTTTAGATTAACGTCTGGATCTCACAAGTGGAAGGTCTCTCATTAGGCGCAACACACCTCTCTCACCGCTAGAGCTATACAGCATAGTAGGCCGTTGCCCCGCGGAGGGCGTTGTATCTCGTGTGCTACGGACATCGTCGCTTTCCCGCGGTCGTAGTTTCTCGATAGGGGTTACAGTGTTATATATGATTGCCTGGTGGTCAACTTCCGACGGCGTTAATGGTTGTGGTGGATTAGGACCGCGAGGTTGGCTGGACTGTGTTCCTCGCTGCTGGGGTGTGAATGCACAGGAATCAGCAGCGCCCTTGGTCTGACATGTTCGACAAGGTCGAGCGCCATCGCAACGTTTCTTCGACGCTTTGCAAGCAAGACATGCCCTGACCGAACGCTTCCGGTCTTGTGGTTTGACTCGCGGCCGCGGCATCGGATAGAGGAACGGGGACGGTGGAGAACGACTGGCTTGCGGTCACAACAAAGTTCCCACACTTGCTGGGCGGGAAGTAAATACACCAGGGATTATTAGCCGCTAGTAAAAGATGCGAATAGTAGCACGTAGCAGTACCGAAAGTGGGGCAGTGAGAAATGGAGTTGGAGGAAATGGAGTCCATGTTTCTTATCTGGACAGCAAGGAGGTAAAGAAGGTAATCCCCGGCTTTTGTCAAGACGGTGCGCGGCCCGCACCCCTTCCTCCCCCCGACGGGTAATGCACTTGGTCGTGCATGTTCCGCAAATAAGCGTCATGTATTTGCCTCACGCCAGCAGTTCTCATAGGCAAATGAAAGAAGTCAATCAGTGATAAGCTGCGCCATCATAAGTGTGATTTATCATGCCTTCATTCTATCCCAGAGTTAAAAGGCCACCTAACCTACGCCTTCACAGTTAGAAATCATTCACACCATCCCAAGCACACTACGATATCTCCTGTACTTCATTCAACTGCAACTATGGGCTCTCATCAAGAATCTTGGAGGCGACTAAATGTAGGTGTGGTTGGTGGTGGTATTGGTGGCATGTCCGTCGCTATCGCCCTCCGCCGCGCCGGTCATGAAGTGACCATCTACGAACGCAACGACTTCGCTGGCGAGGTCGGCGCCTCAGTTTCATGTGCTGCCAATGGTACAAGATGGCTTCACGAGTGGGGTGTGGATGTCGAAAAGGGTGACCCGGTCGTACTGCGCAAGCTCATCAACCGTGACTGGAAGACTGGCGAACCGGTCAGTGTCTACGACCTCGAGGATTACGAGGAAAGATGGGGTTATGTCTACAACATGTTCCATCGTCAGTACATGCATGCGATGTTGAAGGACTGTGCGCTACAAGAGGATGGAGAGGGTACTCCAGCTAAGCTCCAAGTTAACCATGCGGTACACTCCATCTCTACTACGATGCTACTAGACGAACAGGTCCAAGCTAACATCCCCTTCAGTGCAAAGATATCGACCTATCCACCGGTGTCATCACGTTCACAAACGGAGTCCAAGCTCAACATGACCTGATAATTGGCGCCGACGGCATTGGTTCGGTCGTTCGTGGTATCATAGGACTTCGTCCAGAGAAGAAGGCTTCAGACCAGAGTTGCCTACATGCCAACGTCCGTACAGAAGACGCCGTCCGACTTGGCCTGGTTGACTACTCTCAAAACAGTGCGCTGGAGTACTGGGGCGGCCAAGAAGGCAAGTGGGACAAGATTGTACTCTCACCATGCAATGGTGGCCGCTTGCTATCGTACTACTGCTTTTTCTCGAGAGAGAAGGGCGACTTCAGCAATCACACCTGGGGCAGTGCAGACCGGCCGGTGGAGGAGCTACTGGAGAAGTATCCAGAGCTCGATCGTCAAGTATTTTCTCACCTATCTATCGGCACAGAGATCCGGCCGTGGCGTTTGTGGGTTCAGTAAGCCGACATCATTCTCCTCTATTGACATCTTGTACTGACGCAAATTCCGCAGCCAACCATATCCATACATCGCCCGTGATATGGTGTGTTTGCTCGGTGATGCAGGTCATCCGGTACAGCGTTATCCCTTAGCATACTAGACGATCAACGAGGCTAATATAATACAGATGATGCCTCACCAAAGCCAGGGTGCCTGTATGGCAATTGAAGATGCCGCAGCGCTTGGAATCCTTTTCAACAAGGACAACTTCACTGGAGATATTGCTGAAACTCTCGCCATCTATGACGAAATCCGATTGCCACGAGCTACGAAGGTTCAATCTGCCGCAGCAAAGGCGGCTTATAATATCAATGAACGGATAGGTAAGCAATGCCGCTGCAGTTGCCGTTGGAAAGGAAGTGGCTGACATGTTTTCAAGGGTTCTCGAGCAATACTACAAACTCCGTGTACAAAGTTGAAGATGAGAAGAAGAAGCTGACTATTGAAGAGATGAATGCGTAAGTAAATAACTCTTTTGGCCAATATCTCTGCAGCAGGCTCTGACTATCTGATCAAGGTACGATATGTACAAGGATATCGAAGAAGCGATCGCAAGGCGCAAAGGGTTACCTTTCACAGCACCATACACCAAGGGACTACCATTCGGCCTGAAGCTGTCAAATGGAGTGACAGTCGGAGAATAATCTACGATTTATTTGCTGAATGCTCCTTTCAATATTGCTTTTGTGACATTGGCCTGGTTTATGCTACTTCTCACCAAAGTGATACTCGTGATCCATCTTTCCATCTGTATATTCCCAATTTCTTTCATGATTACGATTTGCCAATTTCCCCTGAAACGATACTTTGGTTACCTTATGAGACACTTCAGCGGGAAGTTTCGATATAGCATATGCTGCAGAAATACCGAAAACATATCATTACCAATATATTCCTTACAAGTAACGATGTACTACTGACAGGTGAATATCCCTCATCTTCGGAAACAGGGCGATACTAAGGGGGTCTCGTGAAAGTCGCATTATTCAATGACAAGAGCGGACAGATCCATAAACACTTACAAGTGAATGGAGTTGTATCCTTGTTCACCCTCTACTATCACTTCTTGGTCTTCATCATCACACGTCCATCTCCAGTTCATCAAACCAGACCAGGCTACTAAGCCGAAAACGACTACTTGTATCTACTTCTCTAGAACATCACTCTTTTTTGCAACTCCATTACGGCCTATCGTACTCAGAATCAGAACTGTCCCTCGTCTTCCTAAAGTGCGTCTAAGACGAATTCAAAATGACGACGGAAAACAGCGCCGCATTTCACGAGTGAGTTTTTGCTCAAATACGAAAGACCCAAGAGCAGCAGAATATCAGAAGTATGTTAATAGCCTCAACAGATTCCTCACGTCGGACTTCGTCTCCCTCCAGGCTCTCAACTCCACGCGAGTGTTCAAGGTCCACAAAGCACTTCTTGACGCCAAATGCAAAGCTGTTGCTTCGGCATTCAACGGTAATTTTACTGAGCGGCAGTATGGAGTGTATACTTTTTCTGATACCTCGGAGGAGACCCTGGCGCGATTCCTCGAATGGGCCTATGGGGGAGACTATACCCAGCCCGCGGTAAAGCGTAAAGACACGACATCTGAAAAAGTCAACAAAGGACCTGCTGGTGATCAGCTAGAGAGCCTTGACCATCCACTGGTGGCTCATATGGCATTGTATATCTTCAGCGAAGTTTATATTGTCCCGAACCTGAAAGAACTTGCCTTTACCAAGATCAAGGAGGCCATTGAGCTCATAGAGAGGCCAGAGACTGCGGACGATTGCCTTGGTGTCATCTCTCTTTTGAAGCTTGCATATACGAAGATACCTGCAAACACGTCCTCGGCAGAACTTCAAGAGTGGTTGGCGCTTTATGCCGCATTCGGTTTGGAGGAGCTCCGCGATCAGCCTTCGTTCAATGACGTCCTCAGACTTAGTCCAGATCTGGCTTCGAAAATACTGAGTTACTTGAACCCAACCGATTCTCCTCCTTGGTCAGGTGGGCGGTGTAAGCCTTGGGGATATAGAAGTTGGCAATGATTTCGGTGCGCCATGTACTCATTTTCTACATCCGGCGTATAGCTTGTGTGGTGGTAATGGCATGGGAAAGGGGGACTCTAAGGACGGCGTTGAAGAGTTATCGCGCAATACACTAATTAATTGAGCTCAATTGCCGATCATTGTAAAATCAATGGATAATTATCCGCCATAGTATGGGAAGAGATGAGGGGTAAATCTATCACCTCATTTTCCGAGTCGGTACAATTCCGACTTCTCTTTCTTACTTATTACTTTGACGATCTCCTCTCCTACGGTATAATTCTTAATATTGAGTTACCACGCAGAAATAGACTGGACGTTGTTATAGTTTGTAATACAACACAGAAACCTCATCACAAAGACCATGTCTCTAGGAAGGACCTTCAAACTCAACTCGGGATACAACATCCCCGCTATTGGATTGGGAACTTGGGTACGTATCGAAGGGCGCGCCAGAGAATGACACCGATCGTACTTGGCATTTACTAACAATCTTAGCTCTCAAAACCACACGAGGTCGAGAATGCCGTCGAGGCGGCTCTGCGCGCAGGATACCGCCATATCGATGCCGCAGCATGCTACCAGAACGAGAATGAAGTAGGAAACGGCTGGAAGAAGTCGGGCGTCCCTCGAGATCAGATCTTCGTCAGTAACTCCTTTGCCAGGCAATTGCTTTTTCGTCAATGTGAATACTGTGGCATGGGCTGACTGCAAGATAGATCACTAGCAAGCTATGGAACACACATCACCATCCCGAACATGTCGAGGAGGCAGTCAACAAGACCCTGAAGGACCTTCAGACAGACTACCTGGATCTATACTTGGTTTGTTCGCCCTTGTATGACATTCAACACAGAAACTCGCTCTAACTTTGTCAGATCCACTGGCCCGTCGCATTTGAACATACAAACGAAACTCTCACGCCTATCGATCCGGTCACGAAGCGATTCCGGTTGGCGAACGTTCCTATCGCCGATACATGGGCTGCTCTGGAGAAGCTCGTGGAGGCTAAAAAGATCCGAAGCATTGGTATTAGCAATTTTACCCAGGACAAGATTGACGACCTTCTTAAGACGGCTAAGATTCCCCCGGCTGTCAACCAAATCGAAGCCCATCCTTATCTCCAACAGCCCGGTTTGCATAAGTACCTGAAGGAGAAGGTCAAGATATCTTTATTGCCAGACGTGCTTGAGAGGATAAACGCTAATATGCTTACAGAATATCCTGTCCGTCGCATATAGCCCTCTGGGCAACAATATCTACAACGCCCCACGGTATGGCCCTCATCCCTCTACAGCAATTACCCCACGACACACAGTCCACTAATACTCATGAATGTGGCAGTGTTGTCGACGACCCCGATGTTAAAGCGATTGCCGATAAGTTGGGCAAAGACCCCGCCGCCCTTTTGATCTCGTGGGCAGTCCAGCGTGGCACTGCTGTGCTGCCGAAGAGTGTCACCCCATCGCGAATTGAAAGCAACTTCCAGGGTACATTCCTACCCCGTTTCTATATTTTGAGTCTGTAACCAGAAGCTGATTGCTTTAGATTTCATTATTCCCGACGCTGAATTCGAAGCCCTGAACAAACTTGACCGTAACCAGAGATATAACTTCCCCTTCCGTTGGGGAATTGATGTCTTTGGGGAAGTGGGAGCTGAAGAAACTGAGAGACGGGCGGAGGAACATGCTGCGAAGCAGAGAGAGGGAGCTTAGACATTGAGCATCGTGTACGAGTGTGTTTGCTAGATCTCTAAATATCCATTTTTTGGGGGTTGTCTCCATAGCTGTATAAACAGCTTGAATTATATATATCCGCACAGATTTTAGACGCAAGTAAAGACCCAGAGATAAACTCATGAAAAAGCCTTAAAATAAAGGCTAAATAAGACAGAAAGAAGAAAGAAGCAGAAGAGAAGAGCTCCGCCTATTCCTACAGGAGCAGTAAAGCGCCGTCAACTCATGCATGAAGTATGACCTGGATGCAAGCACTGCTGGTAATTCATTGGATGTTTAAATGCTCGGGAAACCACCCCAAGCAAACCGAATTAATTCCTCCTGCACCCCAATCAAACCCAAGCATTAAAAGCCACAAAGCTATCCTACAACATAACCTAGATAATAACCGGATCAACTCGTGCAGATTGATAAGCTGGATCAATTAATATACATTTCCACATCAAAACGTCATTACCATGTCGTCCTCCGGTAAAGACAGGGTTACGAAGAATAAATCGGCGCGGCGAGAAGAGACAAGGCGCAAAATCGAACAATTAAGCAAAAAGCTGGGGAAAGGTATGCGACCCCGTTAAAACATCCATATACGTCAATTACTCCAGGGCGGACCAAGCATTTGCGTTGCGACACCCAAGTACATGATAGGCTTGATTGGACGCGTTCTAACGCGTTTCTAGATGGCAAAAAAAGGTTGCCCCTGGTGGAGCGCACCAACAAATTATCGCTGTTCGAATTTATGAAGTCATATGTATCTGCTGAGGACCTCGAATGTCGGGGAAGTCCTGCTAAGAACGCGACTGTATCGGGAAGTGAGCAAGAGTTACATTACTCGCTCGATATTTACACTGCTGCTTCTATTCCGGATGCAGATTTTGAGGCTTGCTTCAAATTAATTGAAGAGACGTCTTCAGATGCTTACAAAGAGTCTGGCTGGGGATGGTCTCCGAAGAAAAAAACCAAGGAGATGCGACTGCCTGATATGAGATATTTGATTTTGCGACGAGGTCCGAAGACAACCCCTGAGAACACAGGTAGTGCGGAAGGGGGCATAGCACCCCCCACCGGGCAATTTCTAGGGTTTACCTCGTTTATGGTCACGTATGAGGATGGGAAAGAGGTGGTTTACTGTTATGAGATCCACTTGTCCTCGGCGGCTCAAGGCCTGGGACTTGGTTCGCAGTTGATGATGCGACTGGTGAACATCGGGCGACGCATCGGCCTGGAAAAAGTGATGCTGACTGTCTTCAGATCGAATGACAAGGCAGTAAGGTTTTATTATAAGCTTGGGTTCACGGAGGACGAGTATTCCCCACCACCTCGCATACTGCGAAACGGAATGGTGAAGGAGCCGGACTATATGATTCTGTCTAAGTCGTTGCGGTCTAACCGGAGATGACCACAATATCGATACACGCCACGGTGTTCGCAATCAAGGCTGCTGTATTCATGTATAATAAAGATACCATATCTTACACTTGTCTAGCCTCTTTGCCTCGCATTTCGGGATTCTCTTGCTCCCATTCATCTCTGAGCACGGCAAAAATAGTGTCTGCCAGTAATATCGATAGCCCTAAGCTCCACACCAGGGTGATGGCGTAGAAGAAGTTGGCATTGCCGGAGCCGGCATAGATCCATAAATGATAGAACGCGGGGCCCAAAAGCGTGGCATACAAAAGAGCTGACACCGCGAAGAAAGTGTAGCGCATCACTATCCACGGTTAGTGAACATCATCACCCGATAGATCTTCATACTTACGAGGGAAAAGATGCCTATAAAGGGGTAGGAGGGCGAAGTATAATGAGGCGTCTGAGATGCTAGGGTAAGGTTTGAAGACCGCGAAGATTCCCAATAGAGAGGTGATAACAAATAGAGGTTGCCTCCGCAGTCGCACGGTTAGCCCACCAACGTATGCCGCTAGATGAAGCCAGAAAACTCCAAGGAAGAATTCCCGGAACGAGTCGAACATTTCGATGAAGAAGTACCACCAAAGGCCGACGTTAGGTGTTAAATCAGGAACAAGTAACTGGAAGCCATATGTCGCAGAGATAAACTGAGAGAAGTCTCCAACGACTAAGCAAGATATTCCAAGTAGACCGGCTATGCTAAGCAAAAAGACTGCCATATGCTGTATGGCGAAGATGGCGACTCCAGACGGTGGCTTTGGTCCTTGAGCACGTCGGTCATAACAGAGAAGCACGAGAGGGATGAACAAGAGGGCTGGGTAAATCGACAAGTATGATGCGAACCCTAGGGAAAGCATAGCGTTGAGAGTATTTCCGCTGACGGCACTGGACAGTGCGTATAGGATTCCGGTAGTGGTAAAGACGCTCGTTGACCGGCCAAGGCATGTTGCGATAGTAAACGGGTTGAAGAGAAACCTGGCCAGTCAGATAAGATACTCCACTCGAAGGGACATCGCATATTACCATGCTGCAACAGAAACCCCGTCCCATCTGATATGTTTCCGCAATGCTGAGAATAACCTCCCCGAGACTGCCTGTCCTGAATCGGAAATCGTGATCAAAGCGTTCGCGTTTATAAGATCGATCAATGAGTAGAAAAGTGCGGTCGGTAAGGGAAGTTCTCGAGCGTTCGGAAGCAAAGCAAAAATAGGAAGAAAAAGCGGCGCCTTCATAGGTTATTAGAAGAGTATCATTTAGTTACATAGGCCAGGTTACCTACCTGATGGAAGACGCCTCCGTCATAAGGGGAAACATTCCGCGTGTATAGAAAAAGACCTTCCTGAACTGAGACAGTTTACGTAAGTATCTTTGCATTGCATTGAAGCGCAGTTGCTCGATCACATTGTCACTCACGTCGTTTGAAGCTGGTGACCGGTGTCGATACCTCAACTCTTCCGGTCAACAAGTCGGGGAGCGACGGGAAAAGGACCAAGAGAAGGAGCCGCAGGGCGAATGCGCCCGCGAACACGGCTGCTTGCCTTCGATCAACCGACATGACACTATCAGGAAATATTCCTAGTGCTGTACATAGCCGAACGGGGTCAACAGGCCCGGTGAAATTGGCCTGGGAAACTGTTCGTGTTTGTCGGTTGGTCCAGCTGTCCCTTTTCCATATCAATCGCCCTGCCAAGACTCTCCGCCTTTTCCGTCCGCAGTGCACGGACCATCGGATATGCCTCCAGTTACTATCAATAATTATTCTACCTTCACAGATCACTATCCTGAATTGTTCAATGTGGCCTTGTCTATACGTCCTTTTCCGCTTACGACTATTTTGTAGACTCGTATATCGTCGTCTCAAGACGCATTGACATCTTCAAAACTAAAGTTATGATCATTTCAACGATGATCATCAAAGAGATATCATACTCAAAATCCCATACTAATGTTAGTTTGTCCATCCCATACCAGGTCGTCAATCCAACTGAGAAATTCCTCGCTAGTAAAGGGTTCAGGCAATGGCTGTAATTTATCCGAAGCATCCGAAGATTCATCCATGTGAAAACCTTCTGGTACCTGCTGCTCTTGTTGTACTTTCTCCAAATGACTATTAGTATTTTTCGCCGAGGTTAGACCCTGATTCAGGGTATCATCTAACAGTCGACTGATCACCTTGTTGATTTGGAGGCATAGCTGGTAATCCGAGCGGTTTGGTA
Source organism: Aspergillus oryzae RIB40 (assembly GCF_000184455.2). NCBI lineage: Eukaryota > Fungi > Ascomycota > Eurotiomycetes > Eurotiales > Aspergillaceae > Aspergillus > Aspergillus oryzae. Next base: position 1,964,673 of record NC_036437.1, read on the forward strand.
AGTTCTGTTTCTCCACCCACGAGATTGCAACACTCAAGTCACGAACTATACGGGAACAAGGGATAGAGGAAGGCAGAGGGAGCCCCTTGAGCGTGTGCTGATGAAGTTCTGTGGCAAGAGTACCGGCGCCAGGAAGACCATAGAACAGAAACTAGAGGAGCGGAGTCGTCAGTTTAAATGATCAAGGTTTACACTGTCTTTTTTTATGCACAAACGTACGATCCATGTAAACCTCTCTCGCAGCTCAACGAATCGCTCTTGCTGCTTCATCAAGTCAAGCATACCTGAAAGCAATCCCATTGAAGTATCGAGAATGGTTGTGAGTGTGTCTTGGCCCTCCTGTTGGAGCATTCGTAGAATCTGAAAGCCACAATGAAGATGATCTAGATGAGCACTCAAGAGCACAACACATGACCTAGGGCTCAGGTAATCCCAGAAATCGCTCTTATAACGGTACTGCATTGGAACCTTAGTCCAAATTTCTTCGTACTCTTGGTATAATTCTCTGTGACGGCTTAGTTACTACCAGTTCATAGCTACAGCATTGACATACGAGTACTTCTTGGTCATGGATTCCATCCGGTTGCCTAGTGATAGTCGCAGCACCTTGGCTCGAAGGATTGATAATAAAAAACGAATTCGTATTCCTGTTGCTGGTCGAAGTAGCTTTTCCCTCTCGGATGAGACCTTCCAACCGTTTTCGTCCAAATGTTGTAGAGCTGCATTAAGCTCACTCCCAACCAGCACTACCTCTTCTTCATCCAGATCGAGTGGATATGTCATATCACAGAAATTACAGTCAATGAATGGTGGTCTTTCAAGGAGCGTTGCAAGGTTCATATCTCGACAAACTGCAGCAGCAAAGAGCCTCTTGCGGGTTTCCGACATGAAGAAAGGCACTCCAGACTGTAATGATATCTGGCGATGATATCTCAAAGCGAACAGCTCCGCAGTTAATGAGCTGAAGCAACGATATAGGACACTGCCTGTTGCCAGACTGTAAGAGGTCGACTATTGAATAGGGGTCCAGCAAGCACCTACTTGTATCTCCAAACAGGTTTGATGCTAAAGCAACATTCGTATGCCGCATCCAAGTAGTCATGTCGTTCATTTGGTTATCTTCTTCGCATATTTCAATACATACTCTGCTGGCTGTGTACATATCTGTAGCAAAAGATTCATAGCTTAGTGGTTTCTCTGGCTCAGCAGTATGAACTGAAGCGAGACCCGCAAGGGCGAAAACAACCCCAAGAAGTTCCCATCGAATATTGGCCCCTCTAAACCACCCACAAAATTCCTCTACAGTGGTACTTGCCGATATGGGGGGAAGGGGCCTGCGTGTGTTCTGGGTTAAGCGAGAGTGAAGATCAACCTCTACTTTCATATCATCATACAATGTCGAGAACAGCTCGAATAACAGTGGCCGGGGGATGACAAAAGATCGGCTGCGGTCAAGGTAGTTGAAGATGAGATCCTTGTAGTGTGAATAAGACGCATATAGGCCCATGAGGTAGTAGGTTGCTAAGGTGACCCTAGATGTAGATGGGTCTACTGAGCCAGTATCTGTTCCAAGCGAGTTTTTAGGAGATATCGATACAAATCCAGGAACCCCGATTTTCTCAGGTTGCCCTTCATTGGTCTTCCCTTGAGTGACCTCGGATGTATGCGACTGGCTTGACAAAGATGTTGTATTAGGACTCTCAGGTGATGCATACCTCCACCGTTCAGGCTCAGATGGTTTCGTCATGCGAAAATGGCGGAATTTTGTTCCAGGGCGAGTCATCGGAGCGGGATGGTAATAACACTATATAGACTTAGATCCAACGTCTATGCCATTGTGAACAGTCAAGAGCAGGGCACAGGGTTCTTCACCTTCTCCGGTATACTCCGGGAACGACATCTAGCACATGTTGGTGTAGCATGATCGCACCGCACCTTGGACAATCTGCAAGGCTCGCAAGATGTGGGCTTGCCGTTCCGCCGATACATATTTAGAGATTCCTAGCCGGACGTAATAGACTGAGAGTAAATAGTTTACTTTAATCATTGCTGAACATTGGAAACTAGAAGTTGTGACCATTTTACTCCGAATAATCTATTCCGAGCCTCTAGCTACATTGGGAATCTTCAGTCCGAAACTCCGAGTCCCTTGACGACATCGATCTAGAACACGGGACCATAGAGATTATTCTTACTTTCAAATGGTTGCCCTTGAGTTTATGTGAACCGTATAAACATGAGCTACAGTGCTAAAGTAAGGCAGCGTGGAAAATAGAACTAGAATTCGAGTATTATCAGCCTTGTATAACGGTGTGTCGAAGATTCATCAGAGTTACATTGGATACGCATCAAGTCTCTCTTCCAAATCAATGGAATAATCGGTGCAGATGATCTAGTACTTTGTTCTGGACTCAATGAGTGATAAGTATGTTATGGTGAATCCTATTCAGTGAGTCAGAAGAGCAATAGGAAGCCAAACAAGGCATTACGGCACAATATCTACAATGTACAGTATAACAGTGATGCACTGGTTATTTGAGCCTTATGTTCTGCGTAATTTGGGGCGTATAATCTTCTTAGATATAACTGTCCTTTTCTGATTCTTGACAAAGGAATGCTACAATCAGAATTGAAAATTTGCGATTTGCTGGACAATTGATTGTATAATCATGCTAGAGAGCACGGAGTAGCAAGGCATCTGGTGGGCGGTGTCGAAGAGGCGGACTATACCGAAAGTAGTAAGGCTAACCACATACAGTAACTAAAGGTTGCCGCGGCGTTCTCAAGAAAAAAAAAAAAAAAACTTATCGACCATAATTTTTCGGTATCAGAAGAACCTTCTTTAATCACCCATTAGCACTTTCAGCACACCCCATCCAAGATGGCGAAAATCAAGAAGAAGGGTACGCTCAATTAAACATTTTTCTCCAGGCAGGGCGCTAATAAAATCGTACAGGAACTTCTGGCCAGGCCAAAAACTATATCACTAGAACTCAGGCAGTTCGCAAACTTCAGATTTCCCTGCCTGACTTCCGTCGACTATGCATTTTCAAAGGTAGGTTCCATCCTAGACTCCTAAATGCATTGTGGTCGATGCTGACTAGCGATTTTTATTTTCAATCAGGCATATATCCCCGTGAGCCTCGGAATAAGAAGAAGGCCGCCAAAAACTCGACTGCCAGCACTACTTTCTACTACACGAAAGATATTCAATATCTCCTGCATGAACCCCTCCTCCGGAAATTCCGTGACCAGAAAGCGCTCTCGAAAAAGATTGCTCGCTCCCTTGGACGTGGTGAAGTGAGCGACGCAGCTCGCCTGGAGAAGAACCATGCGCCGCAGCTCACTTTGGATCATATCATCAAGGAGCGCTACCCAACTTTCATCGACGCTCTGAGAGACTTGGATGATGCTCTGTCGCTTCTGTTCCTCTTTGCGAACCTTCCTTCCACTGCACATGTACCTCCCAAGACGATCGCGCTTTGCCAACGCCTTTGCCATGAGTTCCAGCACTACCTGATTGTCACCAACTCCTTGCGCAAATCATTCCTTTCAATCAAGGGTATTTACTACCAGGCTACCATTCAGGGACAGGATATCATGTGGTTGGTGCCTTACCGATTCGTTCAGCGGGTGAATGGAGATGTCGATTATCGAATCATGGCCACTTTCGTCGACTTCTACACCACTTTGCTAGGATTCGTGAACTTCCGCCTGTATTCCACCCTTGGATTAAGATACCCCCCTAAGTTCGATACCAGAAGTGACGAAAATGGAGCCGAATTAGCGGCTTTCACCCTTGAGGGACGCGCGGTTGGCGAAACAACTAAGGCTATTGAAGGCACCAAGCAAACAAGCAGTACAGCTAATAAGGAAGTCTCCCAGGATGTCCAGGCGAAGGTTGACAAGGTAATCAAATCTGCCGGCTTGGACCAAACGAAGGACGATCAAGCCGTCCAGGCGACAGAGGAATCGACTGAAGAAATCGACAAGTTCGAGCCTGCGGCTCCCGAGGCAGACACCCTCCTTCAACCCGATATCAGTGGAGACACAGCTGGTGCTCTGTTTGCTCCATTCACATTCTATATCTCTCGAGAGGCCCCTAAGGCTCCCTTGGAATTCATCCTGCGTTCCTTTGGTTGCAAGCGTATCGGCTGGGACGCTGTTCTCGGCGATGGAGCTTTTACGCATGATGAAACAGATACTCGCATCACCCATCAGATTGTCGATCGTCCTGCACTGCCAGAGTCTTCACTTCCGGCTGTTCCTGCCGCCTCAGAGAATGGTGCTGGCGCTGTTCAAAAGGTCAAGCCTGGCACTCGTATCCCGGGTAGAACGTATATTCAGCCCCAATGGATCTGGGACTGCATCAACGAAGGAAAGCTTCTTCGCCCTGACCTGTATGCACCTGGTGCTACTCTTCCCCCCCATCTGAGCCCATGGGTCAAGCCCACGAGGGGTGCATATGATCCTCGCGCTAGCCTGGCTGAGCAAGAAGAGGAGGGTGAGGCTGAAATTGCAGCCGAAGAAGAGGAAGAAGATTCTGATGAAGAGATGGAGGAGGCCACCGATGGAAAGAAGGTGGACGCCAAGGCTGAAGACTCGGCTGAGGAGGAAAATGAGGACGAGGATGATTCTGTTGATGGAGGTATGGATGTTGCTGGTACAGATGACGATGAGGACGAGAGCGAAGAGGAAATGGAAGATGAGTTTGGTGGATTCGAGGAAGAAGCTGCATCCGAATCGGAGGATGAAGAGGAATCTGCTCGCACTCAGCACCAAAAGGAGCTTGAAGCGGAAGCTGCTGGTCTTCCATTCTCCTCCTCTAGTGCTGGCGGTGATTCAACAAAGAAGAAGTCTTCTCAGGCCAAGAAGGTGGCGTCTAAGAAGCGTAAGGAAGAAGAGGAACTGGAGAGGCAAAAGATGATGATGAGCCGCAAGAAGCGGAAGCTGCTGGAGAAGATGATGTACTCGAACAAGAAGCAGTCAGAAGAGGCGGCGAAGCTGCGCTCTAAGCGGAGAAAACTTGAAAAGGGCGCAGAGAAATAATGTAACATAAAAGTTGACTCTTTGACAAAATGATATCCTGATTTGGATTTCGGTGATAACCAACAAATTGGCGTTGTGATTCAGTATTTGTTCATAGCTATCAGTCTTACATACATAGATCTGCTATAATTCAGTTGCAATCCTATTCTCCGTCGCACAAGCCCATTTCCACCTAGATCACTCACTACCTTCGCATCCAGAAACGAAAACATATACTACATGTGGGATCACGTGATCAAATAAATCTTGTCCGATCCAGGTTCTGTTTGTGCTTTTATCATTACCATTCTCCTAGAGGCCGAGCATTCTCAACAATAGAGTCTGTGGATATTTCTACGCCTTGTGGGGTCTCCTGATCTTGAAACCCCGTTTGTTTTGCGCCGTCCGGCACAGTATACCTCCACACTGAAGAAATTTATTAGTATCGCTATCTGGAAGTTGATTGGATCGGGCGGGTTTCAGAATTCCAGGCAGTACGAGTGTTTCCAGCAGTCTGTACATCTAAGTTTGTGGCTGTCTATTACATCAAACTCGTCAGACTGTTGAGGCATGTCCTCAATTTCTGGCGGCCGTTCCCCGCGCTTCATCCCCCCTCAGTCTGCCCAGCCATACAGATCTATATTTGGTGGTTCTAGCAGTCAAGATGTTGCAGATCTCCAGCCGTACCCGGAATGGCAAGGGGATGCCGATTTTGGCTCTGATGACTTCGATGTGGCTATGGAAGATATACCAATAGTTGAGGATGATCATCCTGATGATTCTACCTACAAAGAAAGTGACGAGGACGAGCCCGGGTCAGAAGCCGGAGGCTCTCAGCAGAGGATTCCCCAAAGCACTGCGGATGCCGCTACAGGTCACAGTGATATTGCTAGCCCACCATCATCTGCTGAATACCGGCCCAATAGATTCCGCGGCAGTGAATCGCAGTGGAGAAAACTGACTGCAGAAGATAGACAGAATGCTGAAGCTTTAGAAACCATCCGGGCTAGAGACCTTGCAGCTCACTTGTACAACGCGTATGCTTTACGAGTACGGGCCCGTGAGCTAGCAAGGCAAGCTGTCGAAGCTGGCGAACCAGAAGATGAAATCAAAGTCTTTGGTCCTCCTAAGCGATGGGCAGCATGGCCCATGTCGGCTACGGAGGTACCTCGCGGAAACGAACATGTCCGTAGAGGAGAAGACGAGGCGTGGACTTTGAGAATGCAGCCGGATCCTCGGCCAAGTGCCGAACTAGAGGAGTCACTTATAGCTATAATGCTCAAGGACGCAAAGGAAAAATTCCAGACTAGATCTTGGGACGACAGACTTTCATCAGTACAACAATGGGCAATGTCTCAAGCCAATATAGACAATGATACTGCCACCGACGGGGAACAGAAAAGCGATCCAGAATTTATTCATGAAATTCTACTACGTCCTGTTGTTCAGGCTGATGACGAAAAGTCACGACGCCAGTTGCGACCGCTGACCCGAAATATACTCACCCAATTCGATGACTTACTTATGGCTCTTCACAACGCCCGCAATGGTGGAGTGGGAGCGGACGACAGCTCGGCGAGTGAGTGGCAAACAGATACAGAGAGTATTGCCTCTAGCATCTCATCCCGCAAGAGAAGGACAATAAAAAATACCGCTGAGCGAAGTCAATCGAGGGGTAGAAAGCGCACACGCAGGTCATCCGCTCGAAGTGAGTCAAGCCGTCAACGTTCTCACAGTGGGCATGCATCAAGTGGACGAGCACCTTCTCGGCTTGGCTCACGTCGTCAATCAAAATCACAAAACTCAAGGCCGCGGGGGCGCTCAGCTGGCAGCGACCGCAAAAGATCTGCAAGTCGTATGCGTCTTGGCCTCCGCGACTGGAGCGAAGTACTAGGAATCGCCTCTATGATCGGCTTTCCACCAGCCGTGATAATGCGTTCTTCACAAAGATGTGCCGCTCTGTTTCGTGAGGATATGGAGTTCCGCGTTTTGCAAGAAGGTACCTTACAGCAAGTTCGGGACGGAGGTTCTTCTACCTGGGCCTACGCAGAAAATGAGCCCGAGGAACCTGGAACTTCGCTGCCGCCTCCTTCGCCTCCTCCTACCAAACGATCCCTCTCTCGCACGACTTCTGTGAAGAAAGCTTCTAGCACCCGAGCTACTAGCCCTGCTACTGATCATACCGACGAGGTGACCAGAGGCAAAGGCAAGGGTCAACACCGCAAACAAGATCTAATATGCCCCGTCAGGACGTGTCCCCGGCATATCAATGGGTTTGCACGGACATGGAATCTTAACTTACATATGAAACGCATGCATGCTGGTTATCGCCCGAAGAGTACTGACTCAAAATCCAAGTCTTCCGTGGTCGGCCCTGCTGGCGACACTGACAGTTAATAGTGTCTAAAATGTGGTATGCCCGTCTATACGCGTAGAACAGAGAACTATCTTCATAATGCAAGTTCAAACAAGTTATACTTAGTTGCAGCTATAGTCATATCCTTACATCCTAAGTTATTACTATTGTTTCTGAGCGAATGGTAACCCTATCATCGAAACTAAACGGTCTCAAACAAGCCATGATAAGGTGAAATTGATTGTACGGTATTGTATCACTGTAAAACTTTGTGCACTATGATTGGAGAACAATACCGAAGCTGTCTGAAACACAGTTTATAATTGGCTTAAGATACCGGGGTCTAGATCGGCATACCGCCATGGTTATGCAGTTACAGTTCAATGATTTCATAGTCGCTCAAGCATCTATATGACAATCACACCAGTTCTACCCCTACAAAAGGCATCAAAGTAGGAGAAAAAAAACCAATTATTCGAGCAGATACACATCATCGTGTGTATAATTCTCAGAAAAGTCGAATCTGCCATATCCGCGGATTACTGGCTCCTAAATAGAGAAATGACGTCGATACACGTGACGCGGAGCTTCCCCGCTGGACGGCATTACAGGGAGCAGCTCGGAGGCATTCTCAACAATGATTAGTCTCCACGCGATGGATCAACCTCGCTCCTGCAGTATATAAGTCTGAAGCAAAAGTCTTCTGTGCCTTGCTATACTTTTTAGCTATTCAACTCCGTACAAACAACCTCAGAAATCTTGTGTTTGACCGTATCCCCAAACTTTCCCCGCACCATCTCCATCTTGGAAGGCGAAGAAACGACCGTACACGGAAGTCGGCTTTTTTTGATCTTCCTCGCATCATATTTATAATCAGGCAGGGGATATTAGCTCGGACCATGGACAGGCTTCTTCGTCCAGTATCACGGCAATTGCTCAGATCCAGACCCCGTTATCCATTTACAATCCCACCACCAGTTTACGCTAAGAGACTATACAGTATGGGCCATACGGTGCCGCCGGTGAGAGATCTGTTGTTGATCGATTGGACCTTTCTTGAACAATTAACTGACTATGATGGGCTCATAGCTGAAAGATCAATCTCTCTTCATTGAGAAGGCATATGTCAATGGGGAATGGGTAGGTGCCCAGTCAGGGGAAACATTTGAAGTTCACGGTAAGATACTTGAAGCTCAGCAATAGAGGAGACGGTCTCTAAACTCCTTGCTTTCTTTTAGATCCTGCTTCAGGAAAGCTCATTGGAACATGCCCTGAGTTCAATGCTGCCGACACCGAAAAGGCCATTCAGGCTGCCACAGAGGCTTTCCCTAAATTCCGCACAACATTGGCCCGCGAGCGTGCTCGGATGCTGCGCCGGTGGTACCAGTTGATGATTGACAATGCTGAGGACTTGGCAACATTGATCACTTGGGAGAACGGAAAGCCGCTCGCGGACGCCAAGGGTGAGGTGAACTATGCCGCCGCTTTCTTTGAATGGTTCAGTGAGGAGGCGCCTCGAATTTATGGAGACACTATCCCTTCCTCGGTGGCAGGTAACAGAGTTATGACCCTCAAGCAGCCTGTGGGTGTTTGCAGCTTGATCACCCCATGGAACTTCCCTGCAGCAATGATTACTCGGAAGGCTGGGCCAGCTTTGGCGGCAGGCTGCACTGTTGTGGTTAAGACTCCAGGAGAGACCCCATTCACTGCCAATGCATTGGCAGAATTGGCGCACCGTGCTGGTATCCCCAAGGGTGTTTTTAACATCGTAACTTCCTTGAAGAACACGCCAGAGGTGGGTGAAGCGTTAACTACCCACCCGGAAGTTCGCAAGGTTTCCTTCACTGGTTCGACCAACGTGGGCAAGCTTCTGATGAAGCAATCGTCTTCTACCGTTAAGAAGGTGTCTTGGGAGCTTGGTGGAAATGCCCCCTTCATTGTCTTTGACGATGTTGAGGACCTTGATGCTGCAGTTGCTGGAGCAGTTGCCTCCAAGTTCCGCAGCTCAGGCCAGACATGTGTCTGCGCCAACCGCATCTACGTGCAGAGAGGTATATATGACGAATTTGTGAAGCGTTTCGTTGAAAAGGTCAAAGGCTTCAAGGTCGGGGCAGGATTCGAGGAAGGTGTTACCCATGGCCCTGTCATCCATGGACGCGCCATCGAGAAGATCGATGAGCATGTCCGTGATGCCGAATCGAAGGGAGCCAAGGTCGCTGTTGGAGGCCGTAAATTGTCAGACTTGGGCCCTAACTTCTATGATATGACTGTCTTGACCGACATGAACAAAGACATGTTGGTTGCCTCTGAGGAGACCTTTGGCCCTGTGGCTGGACTGTTCCCATTCGAGACTGAAAAGGAGGTTGTCGACTTGGCGAACCGTGCAGAAGTTGGCCTGGCTGGTTACTTCTTCAGCGGCAACGTCAAGCGCATCTTCCGGGTTGCGGAAGCTTTGGAAGTGGGTATGGTTGGTGTGAACACTGGCCTCATCAGCGATGTCGCTTCTCCGTAGGTACCACCGTGCTCTTTCCACAGATCACCAGTACTAATTGCTTCTAGGTTTGGTGGTGTCAAGCAGAGCGGTTTCGGCCGTGAGGGCAGTAAGTACGGCATTGATGAATTCCTCACGATCAAGAGTGTCACATTTGGCGGCATGGGCGAGCCTTTGCAGTCCTAAAGGGATATATATGACAAAATATGTAAATCGAGTTGTGAACTCTCGCCTTATGCGCATAATCCAACCGACGCTGAAAGAGGCTCAGCTGGTGCACTAGAATTGCACAACACGCCTTGGGTGGTCTTATAGATAAGACCCCGGAAAGCGCATAGTCCCACTGGGTCTTGTTATAATTATGACGAACCTGGAACGACAATGAGAAGAAATGCTTAGCTCTAATATACATACAAACAATACAAGCGCCCGTATCCCAATCAAATCAAAATGCGCAAAGTCCCAGTCTCAAAGAGAACCCGTATATCCAGTATATGCACAAAAGTATCTCTGCCTCCGGTATCAAAAGCCGTCACATCATGTAGTAAAGACTTCGTTTTCGGCTTCTTCCGATATCCATCGAACATGATTGCAGTAGATTGAAATGGTCGTACATCTCTCCGATTTGCATTTACTTTCCTTGACGCTGCTTGTGCTTAGGGTTTTTCGAGCTGGGTCTACATTAGCATATGCGACGTCCCTTTAACCGCACGGCAAAGAGACTCACCAAATGATATAGACTCTGTTCTTTCTCCGAACGGGCTATTAATCCAACATTAGCATTCCACATCCCATACAAAGCAACAGTCTCACCCCGGCCCTCCCGGAGAAGAGCCCCAAGGACCTAAAGACAACCTAATATCTCATACCTTGCAACCGTCGCACAACCGCTTCACCGACGAGCGGGTCTTCATTCCCCGAATCTGATCCAACTGTCTCACCGTCGACGCGACACTGACATTGCCAGCCTGCTCCTTTCCGGCGCGCAAAGCCCGAAGACCATTGGTAAGGGAGAGGGTCGTTAACTGCGAGAATGACCGCGCAAGGAAGCCACCGGTAAGAGGCTTGCGGAGAAACTGGCGGAAGAGGCCGGTCGAGGGAGCGATGAGGGAGCGGAAGGACACCATTGTTGTTGGTTGTTGGCGGGTTGTTTGAGGAAATTGGAGCCGCCGGTGTCGTCTGGATAGGACCGCGCTGGCCTGGGGACTGATTTATAGGGGCGGGCGGGGTTTGGAGATTTCTCTCGATATCCGCGTTGATGGTTTGATGATATTCAGAGCAAATGTGAGTCGGAGCTTTGGTTATGCCGGTATTCCGGTATTGCTGGTGTATTTGGGGTTTTTGAATGGTTGACTGAAGGGGCCAATCAGAAGGCTTTGAAGTATACCGAAGTATTCAAAGGAATGTATGATATTGCATTCATCTGCAATTTTCTGATTTATTCCCATAGTCCCCCTTTATCTAATGCACTGATGTTGTCTATATAAACCCTTTAAATCTCCCCTTGTCTGGCCGTTTGCATTGAATTTGTCCTCTTTCCTCAAGTACCTAAGGTCATCATCAGTCTCGAACGTGGCTAAACCTACGTTCCTGAAAGAAACCAATAACTATATATAAACCCCATTTATCTATTGATTTCTTTATATAACCATCAGACACCCTTTCTACTAGTCCAGATTGACTATGGATGGCAAGAATGCTAAACTTTGGAACAAAGAAGCATGGTGCATCCGACATTGAGTTATTCCAACTTGGCAGATCAGCTCATCAAGACCAAGAGCATGTTTAACATGCCATATATCCTTCGATGTGCGGGAGTCATTCTATATAGAGCCTAGTGCACTCAAGGACATATCGAGATCGTCGCCCAGAAGAATAGCATTCATTTGCATTTATAGGCACAGGAGGACTGGACTTCCACAGTAGGATGCCTATATCGGGAGGGAAGGGAGAGAATCTCGCTTTGCACAATAGTTGAGCCCCTCATCCGTCCGGCTGGAAGACCTTCCTAATCTTGCAATGGCTCCACCGTTTTGGCATCATAGCCATGGGTGATGATGAGTTCTTGGGCACATCAGCATGTCGAGGAAGTGGACCTTAGATCCGCCTTAAACATACGTGTCTGGCAGAACATGTATAACACGCATCCAATGCTATTAAGGTCCATGTTTGGCATGGCCGCCTGGATTTGAAGGCCTTTCCAAATCATTATAATTGCCAAGCAATATAAAGGAACAATACTCATGCGGCTGCACAGAACGCGGCCCTTCACTCAACGCCGAATACGCCAGGGCACAAATAGCAAATGCGCTCACACTGGTCCACCTCAACCTCGGCCCGTGGGGAATTATTGCCCCGATCATCTTGTTGGGAGGGCGGCGACGACGATATACGATCATGAGGACGGACTATGGTGGCCGCTAGGAGTTGGCAGCGCCTGCATTGGAGCCTGTCTTATCGTGGCGTATCGAAGGTCAAGTCACACATCCGAAGGCTGGAGTCCAGTTCCTGATGCTCGGTGACACGATGAAAAGGCGTTTACCGCTCCTAGTCACTATATTGCGGGCGTCATCTGCGATTCCATGGATAAATGGACAGAATTTACGGGAGCAGCCTTTCAATACGAAAGAGAAGACGCGTACCCAATGAGGCCGAGGGTAGTTGTAGGTCATCTCCTAAGGAATGATCTATTTTGTACCATTACTGGTTCTCATTACTGATGGTACATCATCTTCAGCCAACAATGGCGAGCCAAGCAGTGCGGTTACAACGCAAAGGATACTAAGATACTATCTTGGTTTGCAGCCCAAGACATGCAGTGTTTCCTCCGAATCTTAGCAGAGCGTGATGAGTTGGCACAGGACAAGATCTCTCATGAGGGCCACGAGAATTTCCAGATAATCAACATCGGGCTCCTTTGTGGAAAGCTGTTCCCTGATCTCCCCTCAACAACCCTTCAGCCAAGCTGATAGTTTCGGAGACACGGTACCGAGCGAAGGTAGCAATCGCCAGACAAGTAGCGGCATATCCCGGAGAAGTGACCCATTCCTGTACAGCGCAGAGCCTAATGGTTTTTGCGACTCAGGGTTGCGAAAATTTCCATTGGCGTCAGCATTCCTTGGGTCCATGTGCGACAAGCTTTAATGATCTTCCATGACCAGTCAAAGACTTTTCGGATCCCCCATTAGTTCGATATTTCGGCTCCTTTGCTGCGCTGGTTGGGGGAACATGGTAGCTGGCGAAGAGAGCAATCGCAAGATAGGCAGCGACAAACCTCTATCCTCTTAGGGTTTATCGTCCTGCCTCGGAAACCAGAGCTTTTCGAACACATGCATGACCTCGTACTAGACAAGTTAGTGACGAGAACACCATCGAAGTAGACGCCGAGGAGTTTACAGCAAGCGAGTTTACTCCCAGTACTGCAAACGGCGACTTCACCCCTATTTTTATCTCTCTTGGAAAACCAGATCCGCATGTCAGAAATTCTGGACTAGCATGGCAGAGTATGACAGACATCATTACCAAAGAAGCTTCTAATTTGGCCTGTACGAACAACGTCGTCGGTATAGCTCTCGCCTACAAAGGTCCAGGTCGGCGTGTCCCTCATATCAGAATTGCTCAACCTTATCGGCTCTGAGGAAGTAAAAGCTGGGATGCGTTGGGGAACGCCATTCCATAAACATCAATGCCATTACTCAAGGCTAGTGAGACTCGGCGTCGGAGATGCGCTGGGTATTCAAGCGCGGTTTACCCAAAATGTCTGCCATGTGGTTGGAGACATTGGGCTACAAGGTCAATCTCTAAATGGGACATGTACTGGTTGACTAGTTTTCTGATGCTAATCTTCTTCTCTTAAGGATAGAGATAAGCCACTCGCGTATCTCAGTATGACGAGGAGTATGAAGTGAAAGTGTACCACTAAGATGTTGATGAGGTAAAATATAATAATTTATAGTTACTTTGTGGGCATGAAGTACTACACTTTCACCCTCTGTAGAGCCATCATATAGAATGAGGAAGAACCGAGAGCGTGCGATACAAACAGGAGACAAGGAAAAAGGAGACCAGGAAAGCCTTGCATTAACATATGATATGAAAAGCCGATCAATACCAGCTTGGGATCTATCGATTTTATGCTCCACCCAAACGCCATACTAAAACTTCAACCGAAATGAGTCCTAATCGATTTTATAACACACGATTCGCAAAGAGTTGGTCCACTTTAGGAGTAACTCAAGAACGAAGGAAGGTGTGGTAAGTGGACGAGTCGGTATGCTCGCTGAAAGGATAGCCCAGATCCCTTAAGAAGGCTTCCAGCTGGTCCTTCTCAGATGGCGGGCACTGAATGCCAGCAAGCACCTTTCCAACGTCACCACCGTAGTTACGGTAGTGGAACAAGGAGAGGTTCTGGCTGGGTCGGAGGGTAGTGAGGAACTTGGCCAGAGCACCAGGACGCTCCGGGAACTCAAACATAAACAAACGCTCATCCTTCACGTCACAACGTCCACCAACCAAGAAGCGAACGTGTCTCTTGGCAAGCTCGTCATCGCTCAAATCCTTCGCCTTCATACCACCCTTGTCCAGTTCTTCCATGATCTTCGCCAGATCCTTTTGCCCGGTAGAGGCAGACAAGGAGATACCCATGAAGACATCGGCCGATTCGTCCCGAGCATAACGGTAGCTGAATGCGGTGACCGCGTGAGGGAGAATAACTTCGACTAGCTTGGCGAAAGAGCCAGGCTGTTCGGGAATGTTCACACTCAAGAGCGCCTCCTTCCGTTCACCCAGGGCAGCACGCTCAGCCACGAACCGCAGTCTATCGAAGTCCATGTTCGCACCGGATGTGATGGCAACCAGCTCGCGCTTAGGGTTGGGGTCGGGATACAAGGAGACATATTTCTTGAGACCTGCCAAGGCCAGGGCACCTGCCGGCTCGATGATAGATCGGGTGTCCTCAAATGCATCCTTGATCGCGGCACACGTCTCATCAGTAGAAACCTGAATGACTTCATCAATTACTTCACGAGCCAGCCGGTAGGGTTCCTCTCCAACAGCCTTGACAGCAGCGCCGTCGGCAAACAGCCCCACATCTTTGAGTAGCACACGAGACCCAGAATCCAAGGACTGAGCCATAGCATTCGCATCATGAGCTTCCACTCCGATTATCTTCACATGGGGTGCAATGCGCTTGAGGTAGACTCCGATACCAGCAATCAATCCACCTCCTCCAACAGCACAGAAGACAGCTTCCAGCTTCTGCAAGTTTGCCTGGCGCAATATTTCCATTCCGATGGTTCCTTGGCCTGCGATCACGTAAGGGTCATCGAAAGGAGGAATGCTCGTTAATCCGTGCTGCTTCTCTAAGCGGTGTGCTTCTGCCTTCGCAGCATCGAAGTCGTCTCCGTGGAGAATCACACTTCCGCCGAGGCGAGCGACGTTCAGGTGCTTGATAGCCGGGGTGCCCGAGGGCATAACGATCGTTGCTGGAATCTTCAGATGACGCGCGGAAAACGCAACACCCTGCGCATGGTTACCTTTACAAAAGGTAAGCCAATTATCATATATACTACTGGCTTTGGGGACGTCTCACCTGCAGAGCATGCAATAACACCTTTCCAACTCTGCTCCTGATTCAGATGTGCCATCTTGTTGTAGGCTCCGCGGAGCTTGAAACTGAATACAGGAAGCAAGTCCTCCCGTTTCAGAAGTACACGACATTCCAAGCGGTTGCTAAGGTTGACTGCATGATGAAGGGGGGTCTCATTGATGACCTCGTAAACGCGGGATGTTAAGATCAATCGGAGATACTGTACGGTGGCGAGTGAGTCAGAGATGAACTAAATTGCCTTTTACGGGAGAATTGAGTTGAATATCTCACATCTGGATAGCCATTAGGTAGTAAAAATGCATCAGGAATGCCCCAATTGGGCGGTGATCCCAGTTGCTTTCCATCATCGTTTTCTGAGTCAGGCGTGGGCACTGTTGAGTACTCGGTCAGAGCCAGGTTGCTGTACTTCGATGAGACGGGCGTCGCAATGCCATTTGTAGAAGATTCTGCGGACATGATGCTGCCCACGTAGAGACAAGTCAGAAATTGATCCCAAGCAGCAAAATAAAGCACACAGCCAAAGCGCGGACAAGAAAATTGGAACCGAAAGTCGCAGATGACGGGCAAATGAATACTTATCTTCGCCGCGGGGAGATAAAATTCCGTGATCGGAGCAGATGAGGTTATGTCAGCAACCCTCATCCTCAGCCCTAAATCCTTGCGTCCCCGCCGCAGAGTAGTATATCCATACTTTGATAGGCATGTAGAGAACACTCTCTGGTGAGGACGGGTGAAAAGACACCGTGTTGCCATGTCTTTAGCGTACACATCTATTGGGACAATGCTGTAGTGGCTCCTTTCGCCCAAATTAACCAGGGTTCCAGGCGCTGTATTAAGTATATGCCATTAACTCTATGAGGGACTTGGGATCATACGGTCTCTGGCCCGCCGGTGAACGAATTGATATCTATTATAGATCTTATGATATATATGTACTGGAATCATACTGATCACTTGCTCAATAAGTTCGTCTAACAGGCTCTAATTCTTATCGTTCATCACTCGCAGAGTCGCAGTGCTCAGTCTCCACAATATTGCGGCTGCCCATCCTTCAAGGGACCCTACGTATTGCATAAAGTAAGAACTAGAAGATATGATGCAAGAAACGGGTATCTTCTGGAATCAGAAAGCCAATTGAAGTCATCGAATGTCTTCACTTCTGCATCCGTATTCGTCTTGAATAGACCCCGTAGGAGAGTATGTATCGTATGATGATGTATGGTACGGTATGAAAATTACCCAAGTCCCAAGGTTTGCGACGTCATGTTCTCTTCAGATAAAACAACATCTCTCTTTGATATCTTCGCCTGTCACTCAAGTGGGCAATCTAGGGAACGTCCACCAGATAAGGTTTGTAATAAACAACTAAGCCCTGGTTTCGACTCAGTTGACCATTTCAAAGACTGCGACTTTGGAGCATACTCGGAGCATCGGACTTCCAAGACATCACCACCTCCACGATTCTCCGCTTTGCAACGTTCACATCCTCTAATCTCTCTTCAAATCGATCTTTTACCGCGTGATAACCGTTCTTTTAAAGAAAAAAAAAATGAGTAGTGACCCTGTTCCATCTTCCTTTGAAGGCAACCCGTACGTACCCGGACCACACTTTATAATCCGCGCAAGGAACGCAGTGAACGAGCATTAACTTGGATGGACATTTAGTCAGTTTGAGGAGGAAACTTCTTTGCAGAAGTTTCGTAGACGTCTCAAGGAGGAGCCATTGATTCCGCTCGGTAGGGACTGATTCATACATGCTCCAGTCTTGCCTCTCAGGTCCATGCTAATCCGACTTCGAATTGCAGGATGCGCAGCTACCAGTTATGCTCTCTACCGTGCCTACCGATCGATGAAGGCCGGTGACTCGGTCGAAATGAACCGGATGTTCCGCGCCCGTATCTATGCCCAGTTCTTCACTCTTATCGCCGTCGTTGTCGGAGGCATGTACTTCAAGACGGAGCGACAGCAGCGCAAGGAATTCGAGCGGATGGTGGAAGAGCGCAAGAGCCAGGAGAAGCGGGATGCCTGGCTGCGTGAGCTGGAGATCCGTGACAAGGAAGATAAGGACTGGCGGCAACGTCATGCTGCTATGGAGGCAGCGGCCGCGGAGGCAGGAAAGAAGACTGCTCCTCATGATGCTGCTCGCTCCGCTATCGAGCGTTCCGAGGAGAAGTCCATTGGTGTGTTAGATGCAGTGAAGGAGTTGTTGTCGAGGAGGAACTAGGTTTGATAGGGGCAAGGGTAACATTGTACGATTTTTTAGGTGGATGACTTTCAATTGAATTTGGGTATCATATTGTACATATATACATTCAGAAATTGCTATGCATAGGATTTCCTAGCTCCAACGCTTCATCTCCATAGCTCCTTATAGTCAAAGTATGCATTGCATCTTGGCACATCACCCTGCATATTGAGCATGTGCCGATGCATGCGGTTAAAACTCATAGGCTTCAATTTAATATTAGAAACTGGAAATAAGCACAGACAAATCAGTGTGAAGCCTGTTCATCGATGTACCGTCTCATCATATCAAACTCTGATTTCCCTATCTGTGTGCGATTAGAAGTAAGTCAGATCTATAGTTGCGTAAAGCCATACCGACAGCAAGTATCGTATATGTTGCTAGTAAAGATTAGTTAGCCGCAGCCAGAGATAGATACCAAGCAGCATATTGTGCATACCAGATCCGTTACATTGCGATGGCGCTCAAACTCGTGGCGAGCATAACTGCGCAATTCGTCCCGTGTTGACGATTTGGGGATTTCTTCGTACAAGCAGGTCAGTAATTGATGCTAGTTCCGTGATACACCGGACAGTCTGACTATGTAATGCTCGGGTAACCTCCCTCCAGAACCCGAGAACTCGCTGCCTTTGGATGAACTACTCAAGATGTCAATAGTGTACAGAAGTAGAATAGAATCACATAGTGAGCTACTGACATGGTCCAAACTCATTGCCGGCTTCCTAAGCTTCGACGACTGGCCGCGGGATACGCCAGCGAGCAATTTCATCGATGGCCGCATTTTAGTGACTGCTTATAGTATGAGAATAGAGCCAGTAGAAAAGCAAAGAGATTCAATAATCCTAGTGATTAACATGTCCTACAAGTAGGAAAATAGGTTCACGATGATAAATTGATACTAATGAAGATCAGTGGCAAAACCAAAGGCGGTCAAAGAGATTGTGGGTCAGTGGTATTGTCATGAAATGCAATGAATGGATACATACCATACCTACCTGGATTAGCATTATGTTTTGATGGTCGTTGAATGGCCAATCGATCGACTGTCACGTGAGGCGTTCCTGGCTTCCCCGAACTTTTTTTCGGAGCCGGCGAAAAGATCGCGACTCTTGAGATCCCAAAGCATCAGCATTTCCGTGTGGGTGGACGATAGTCATGAGGTGTCCTTCTCTCACGCGGTTGCCATACCGTGCCGTTTCTGGCTTGCCCAGATCTGTCGTTCGTCTCCAGTCTCAGAACTTCCTCACCAGAAGATGCGCGTCGACGGCTGTTCTCCGTTCACCCACTGCTGCCCCGGCTTATCAGTCTATCCTGAACAAACATCTCCAGCAAAGGAGAAATGCCTCAGGTACTGCCGCTGCTGTGTAAGTGCTACCATTTGAATACAGTTACTCTGTCTTGATCCAATTGCTAACTGTTCAATTCTTACTGTATAGTCTTGAAGCCGCTGCCTCCGACAACTTGTCTCAAGAGGCGATCATTGAGAACCTTGACCCTGTTGAGGCAGGACGGCTATCCAGAGTCCGGAATATCGGTATCGCTGTAAGACAATTCGAGAACATCCGTCAACCCCAGCGTATTCTAACGTGCTTCTGTTATAGGCGCACATCGACAGCGGCAAGACTACATGTACCGAACGTGTCCTTTTCTATACCGGCCGTATCAAGGCAATTCACGAGGTTCGTGGAGGTGACAAGGTTGGTGCTAAGATGGACTCCATGGACTTGGAGCGTGAAAAGGGTATTACTATCCAGTCCGCTGCCACATTCTGTGACTGGGTGAAGAAGGATGAGGATGGCAAGGAAAACAAGTATCATTTCAACTTGATTGACACACCTGGACATATCGACTTCACTATCGAAGTCGAAAGAGCGTTGCGTGTTCTCGATGGAGCGGTCATGATCCTGTGTGCTGTTTCAGGTGTCCAGTCTCAGACCATTACCGTCGATCGACAGATGAGGCGTTACAACGTTCCCAGAATCTCCTTCGTCAACAAGATGGACCGTATGGGGGCCAACCCATTCAAGGCTGTCGACCAGATCAACAACAAGCTCAAGCTCCCTGCTGCTGCGGTCCAGGTGCCTATCGGTGCTGAGGACGAATTCGAAGGTGTAGTCGATTTGATCCGCATGAAGGCAATCTACAACAGGGGACCTAGCGGCGAGGAGCTCTTTGAGACGGAGGAAATTCCCGAGAAAGTCAAGAGCACTGTGGAGGAAAGGCGGAAGAAGCTCATCGAAACTCTTGCTGACGTGGATGATGAGATCGCCGAGCTCTTTATTCTCGAAGAAGAGCCTACCGAGCAGCAGTTGAAGGCTGCGATCCGCCGCGCAACCATTGGTCTGAAGTTCACTCCCGTCTTCATGGGTTCTGCTTTGGCGAACAAGTCTGTGCAGCCCATGCTGGACGGTGTTGTTGACTACCTTCCCAACCCTGCAGAGGTGCAAAACCTTGCTCTTGACAAGAAGCGTGATGAGGCCTCGGTACAACTTGTTCCATACCAGTCCCTTCCACTGGTTGGTCTTGCTTTCAAGCTGGAAGAAAGCAACTTCGGCCAGTTGACATACATCCGTGTATACCAAGGAACCCTCCGTAAGGGTGCCAACGTTTTCAATGCCCGTAACGATAAGAAGATCAAGATTCCTCGCATTGTCCGTATGCATTCCAATGAGATGGAGGAAGTTAGTGAGGTCGGTGCCGGTGAAATCTGTGCCGTCTTCGGTGTTGACTGTGCCTCTGGTGATACTTTCACTGATGGTCAACTTGGCTATACCATGTCTTCTATGTTCGTTCCTGAGCCTGTCATCTCTCTTTCGATCAAGCCCAAGAACAACAAGGATGCCGCCAAATTCTCGAAGGCTATGGCTCGTTTCCAGAGAGAAGATCCCACTTTCCGGGTGACCTACGATGTCGAGAGTGAACAGACTCTTATCTCCGGAATGGGCGAACTGCACCTTGATATTTACGTGGAGCGCATGCGCCGTGAGTATAATGTTGACTGCGAAACTGGCCCGCCGCAGGTCGCATACCGCGAGACCATCGGCAACCGGGTTGAGTTCGACCATCTACTTAAGAAGCAATCGGGAGGTCCTGGAGACTACGCCCGTGTCGTTGGTTGGATGGAGCCAACCGGCAAGCTCGATGACAACGTCTTTGAGGAGCAGATCGTTGGTGGAAGTATCTCTGAGAAGTTCCTGTTCGCTTGTGAAAAGGGTTTCCATCTTGCTTGCGAGAAGGGACCTCTTATCGGTCACAAGGTGCTTGGTACTAAGATGGTCATCAACGATGGTGCCACCCACATGACAGATTCCTCTGAAATGTCCTTCAAGAATGCCACCCAACAGGCCTTCCGGAAGGCATTCAAGGAAAGCAACCCATCTGTTCTTGAGCCTATGATGAAGACTGTTGTGACTGCTCCCGCTGAGTTCCAGGGTGATGTCATTTCACTTCTGAACAAGCGCAATGCCACCATCAACGATTCCGAAGTCGGCGTTGATGAGTTCACTGTGTACGCCGACTGCAGTCTGAACGGCATGTTTGGCTTCAGCAGCAACCTACGTGCGGCTACTCAGGGTAAGGGTGAATACACCATGGAATTCAGCCACTACGAGAAGTGTCCTCCTCAAGTCCAGAAGGAACTTATCGCGAAGTACCTCAAGGCTCAGGCCGACCGTCACAAGAAATAAACCTCTTACGGCTAGACCAAGAGTTTTTGACATGTTTTACTACCGGAGTTGTTTTTGAGCGTCTCCTTATCCCATATTCCTCAGCCGGTTTACGTTCTTCAATGAGTGCTCGGATGGACGCGAGATTTTCTTTTACCACCTTTTTCATTAATTTGTGTCATGTATTATATACATTTTAGACCCTGTGGGCTTACGAAGATATTATTTTAAAAATCAATTTAGGAGCGGGATCAAAATAGTGTTCGTTATCTATTGTACCTTGGGTGGGTTTGCAGGCTGTACATATATCTTTTGGGTCCTTCCATCTCCTCTCATATACTCTTTAAATACAAGGCACGAATCATGTATTCTTATCTATATCTTTACAGCATTATATATAGGCTATGGATCCCACGGAGGGCGTGTTTCACTGTTACTGGTTGAAGTTTTATAGAGCACCCTCACTGCTCGAAAGCCCTAAGCACAGCAAGAGCAGCAACAGAAAATGTCGCAACGCGGTTATGACCTGTGTCAAGTTAGCCTCTACTCTCCTTTTGACAGGGTAGCATAAATGGACATACCACCGTACGGCACACGCTCCCATCTAACACTTTTAACCACACCGGCGTTCTTGCTAGATCTGTTCTCCCAGATAAGCACTTCATTCTGACTCTTCGAGTCCTTCTTCTCGTGGACAAGGCGCCCGGGAGCATCCTTATCGTTCTCCCCAGTTGCAGCCACCCAAACGCGACGTCCTTCGTACCATGGGATCTCGGCATCGTTATACGCATGCACAATGGTAAGATCCAACCCCTTATCCGCATAACCAATAGCCGAATCATTCTGAGCCGTCGGTCCAACTCCGGTTAACCGTGCCACTCGCGCGGCGGTATCCCAACGATCGATAACATGGCTCTTCGTCCAGTTCTTCACACGAGGGTAGCCAACAAGAGGGGAGAGGATTGGAGGTGTGAGACCCTTCAAACTGTAAGTATCGAGGAGACTAGGTATATTACTAAATGATGCAATGAGGATCACACCAGCGAAGGGTTCGGGGTTTTTTATGGCGGGCTGGATGGCAGTTGGGTCGGGAGATCCGAATGCAAAACGCTCGGTTACCGCTGCGCTGACGGCTGTTCCGAGGCTCTGGCCTGTGATGACGATTCGAGACGGGGGGATATTCAATGGACTGGAGGTGAGGAAGTTGAGCAGGGCTACTCCATCGGTGATTAGGCCTTCTTCTGTCGGGGATCCGGTGGATATGCCGAAGCCGCGATAGTCCATGGCGAAGACATGGATAGGGTTGGAGGGTGTTGACAGTCCCAGAAGCATACGGTAGGTTTCCGGGCGTTGAGCGGAGCCGATGTGAGCGGCATTACCGTGGACTGGATGGAATGGTTTAGCTTATAGGTTCTTGCCTTGAAAACGGTAGACGTACAAGCGACCACGACCCTGGCATTAGGGTCATTTGCCAGCAGTTCGTAGGCGGGAGTTTTAGTATAGTCACTCGCCGGACCCGAAGGCTCATCTGCATTTAATTTCTCCTCATGCTCCCGACAGAGGTGGGGAGGGAGCAGATGCCACGCGTAGAGGGTTTCATTATCGGGTGTCACCAAATTAAATGGTTGGACCTGTGTCTCTACTGACGTTAACGGACTCCTTGCATTATTTTTCATCTGAAAGTAGAAGGCCGTAACATACTCAGGAAACCGAAAGATTCAACCTGGTTGACATCTTCCCAGAGAGCTGGATTGGCCTTGTGAGCATAGAGGGCACTATACCAAGATTGTAAGCGACGAAACACAGCAAACAATCTTGAGAGCCTACAATCTTTGAACGGTTGGGAATGTCAAGGCAAAGATGATGCTCACGTAGACAAGACCACCGGCGGCCAGCGACCAGTAGGCCTTTTTAAAGATGGACTGAAGTTCAACCATCGTTAGACTACTCGTGCATTGATGTTGTCGATAGTAGAAAATGTTATGGTCATTTGATCGCAATCAAGAGAGATAAGCTTCTTATCGTATACCGCTTCTCTTACCGCCTTCTGAAATGCGATTTAATCTGTTTGGTATACATAAATAGTCTGTCATAAGACGCGATACAACAGCTAAAAGTACAATTATCGCATACCAAATTGTAGCCGATAGCAAAATGAAAACAGCCTGCTACGCGAGCCTTAATCGTTTTATAGACCCATCGGTACAAGTCCAGTTGGTGGTCCATAATAATCCTTCAGTTCCTCTTCCTCTTCTTCCTCCGCGGGCTCCTCTCTGTTTTCGATATCTGATTCATCATCAACCGCTCTTCCCCTAGAGAGCCGGCTGCGGTTCGCAGGGACTGGCGTTCCACTTTTCTTTTTCTCATCTACATCATGTTCGTCGCCTGCTTCTTCACGTGGTAGTTGAAATGCAAGGAACCCATCAGGAGCACGCTCTGCCCGGTCCATAATCTCATTCATGTATTTGCGCACCTCATCGGGAGGCTTCACCACTCGAGATAAAGGCTCGAGGACTTTAGCGTTGGGGCTATGAATGCGGAATGTAACAGGTTGGTAATACTCTTTCAAGTTGGAAGCCTTTGCCTCGTCTTCGGGTTTATTTTTGGGCAGAGGCTTGTTCGAGTCGGGTTGACTTGGTGTGGTGGCTGGCGGATCTTTTGGGTCAACCTGACCGCCAGCTGGTTTGTCCCCTTCGGTTGGGGGCGGTTTACTCTCAGTAGTGGGAGTCTGACTGGTAGGAGGCTGCGCATTGCTCTCCCCCTTCTCCTTATCCTTTTCCTCCGACTTCTCGCCTTCTTTAGTTTTGTCTTTATCCTTCTCTTTATCTTTGTCTTTACTTTTGTCCCCCTTCTTCGATCTTGACGCCGACTTGCCTTTAGTCCGCGAGTTTGCCACTTCTGATGCTGTCTCGATAGGGAAGGGAGTGTTCGGGTCCACCTTTCTAACAAGCAAGAAAGATGCAAGAACGGTGTTCCCGTCTGGAAGCCATTCCAATATAGTATACTCTGGAAACAGGTAACGATCTCCAGAGCCAGCATGGCCCGAAGTGCTACTTCCATACGGTGTTAAGGGTGATGTGAACTCGAAAACAACCGACTTGTAGTTCAGTCTCGGGGGTGGTGGCGGGGGAGCTGGTCGATAGTAGGGAGCTGGAGACCCGTACTGCGGAGGCCGTGACTGAATCGCAGGTGGATGGCCCTGATACGGTGGCTGCTGGTAAGGTGGGTATGGAGGCCCTGGTCGCGATCCAGCGGATTGGTTCTGCGGGGGCACCATAGGCCGTACCGCAGGACTCTGTTGCTTAGTGTTTGCGGACGGTTCTGCAGTGGGCGAAGGCTGAGCGCCTGCAACCCCAGGCTCTTGTTTGACTTGTGGCATTACATTGGGTTTCTGTGTTGGAGTTTCGGACTGGTTCGGTGCACTTGCGCTAGGGGTCTGAGGCGTAGAAACTAGTGACGTCGGTGGTTTAGGGACATGGACTTCCACTCGTGGGTAAGGCTGTTCCTGTGGCCGTGGTTGTGCTGGTTGTTGCGATGGAGTGGTAGGCTTCTTTTGTTGTTGATTCTGTTGCTGGCTTGGCTGCTGCGGAGGTTGAGGAGGCTGTGAAGGTTTTTGGGATGGCGGTGGTGGTTGAGATGTCTGTTGCGGTGTCCGGGCCGATGTCTGTGGTTGATTAGGCGTTTGGGGGTGAGACTGCTGTTGCTGCTGCTGTCTTTGTTGTTGCTGTTGCTCCCTTGCGCGAATGATCGCATTTAGCTCATCGATGTGAGCCTGAAAAGCACGGAGCTGTTCTTGAGACGCTTTGCTCGAGGCGACCACTCTCATCAGCGCCTTCAAATCTGGGTCCGAGGCAGCTCGGGTTGCAAGCATCTGAATCACTGGGTCCGGGCTAGGCTTTGGAGGCTGGGCCTGTGAGTGCTGTGATGGCGACGGTCGCTGGGCCGATTGAGATGGACGTTGAGGAGGAGGTTGATTAGGTGTTCGAGCATGGTGCGGAGGTGGTGGATGGTTGCCCTGCTGATATGTCGGCTGGGGGGAAGCCGAGTGGGCGGGCGAGGTTTGAGGGGGGTGTTGTCGTGCATGTTGAGGAGTAGGATAGGGTTGGTATTGCTGGAAGTTATTAGGGTGGCCGTAGTGAACCATCGGCCGCTGAGGGGGCGTGTATTGAATTGGCGGTGGCGCATTGGGGTCTTTGACGGTGTACAGCATAGCGTCGAAGAGATGAGGACCGACAGCAATGTTACAAGGGCCAACCTTCGACATGGATTCCTTGGGAGGATTTTTGCCCTCAATTTGCTCTCGTTTGGTCTTCTTTGGTTTTGTCCAGTATCGCACCAGGATACCATCGCTGAGCCATTTCTTTTTCGATCGTTCCAACGAAGCTAGGAGAACCGCACTATAACGGTCAGACATCATCGTATTGAAATAAAGTACATCTAACTCGCAGTAAGATCCCAATCCCTACCTTTCTGCGTATGACTGATATTCCTTCGCGGACAGCGCCTGCGGCTGGGGTGATGGCACAGTGGGGAGACCCTCCCCATCTTTGATTTTTGTTGGCAGAGGGTTTTTGACCACCTCAACAGGGGGAGGGGGAGGCGGGGTTGGAGTCGGCGGCGCGACAGCAGTCGAGGCCCGTTTCTTTGACGAAGATGGTGTAGATTGCGATTGGGAGGGTGCTTCGGAGGCCCGTCTCTTCGATGCCGGTTCGCGGCGTTCGCGAGCGGAAAGTCTGCGTTTTTCCGCCATAAGGCAATGAATAATATCAAGAATGGGTGATGCAGTTATATAGGCCACGGTGCGAGATGGAAATCATCTCGACAATTACCGTGGTGCCAAAACCGTACGTGAAGGGGAGGAAAGGCGCGATTAGGTTGCGGAGAGAAAAAGAGACACGGGAGTGAAATTTGGGCCGATCACTTTATCGATTGATGTAAGTCCAATGACCTCCCGTAATGGTTCGACATCCAACTTGCATTCAATATATTAGAATAAAAAATAAGAAAACATAAGAACAAAAGATAAAGAGAGAAAAACAATGGTCTTACTCCTCCACTTGTACTGCTGAAGAATAATTACTCATTAATCTCAGAAAATGCCATGATATATAAACGTGAAGTCTGTTGCACACTACTATACCAGCATGAAGTTATACATGTCCTAGAAGATATATCATATTACGCCCCTCAAGCAGAGTATCTATATTCTGAACTACAAGTATTAGTAGAAGACAAGTGACAACCGTCCTCGAAAATAAGAATTAAAAATCACTTATTAAAAAAGTATTATCAGAAGGCAGCAATTCGCCCTTTGACCATTCCATATTCATTAGACTCTGTGCATTATTAAGAACTGTTTCACTGCCTGCAGTATCGAATGTAATATACCTCCAGAACGCCGAAGATAGAACTCATATCGTGTTTATCGTCAAACACTTCCTCCACCCCGTCCGTGACTATCGCCAATTATGCCTGCCGTTTCCAATAACCATCTAGCTCCCTCCATAGCGGAATCTCCCGCCCCGGCCTTTATATTCAAGCTACGTCTTCTTTCCGCTTCCCTCGCTTCGAAGTCCCACTTCGCCTTTTGAAGTTCGATGGCACTCTTCTCGGAGGAGGAAACACCAGGATCAGGGACAAACCCCCATAGCTCAAGGTTGTAGATGTCAATGTGCGTTTTGGTTGCATTGTCCGACGTTGAGCTGGTACCGGCAGGGAGGAACACACCATTGTGCCCGAATGGGGCAACATGGAATTCTGCCGTCTCAAGGCTCGTATCTATCGTTAGGCTGCCCGCGCCCAGCGGCGAGGGGACTAGGCGTTGGCTCCGAGATGCCGGCGGTATTCGACATCCAAGCGAAATACCCGAGTGATTAGAGAAATACGCTGCCGGAGTGTCGGGATTCTGTATAGAAGATGATGGGTTCCCGGGCAGAAGTAGGTGTTTCGGAGACAGTTGGAATAGGCAAGGAAGGGCAGATGTCTCGGAAAGTCGAGAACTCTGAGCTGAGGACCCGGTTTTCCAAGGTTGTGGCAGATATGCTCCTAGTGTGACCATCTGCTCACCAGACGGTTCAGCAACAGCACCTTCAAGAAGCAATAATGTGCCTGACTGCCAGGTTAGAACATTGTGAGAGAATGAAGTTAGAGATGATCCATGCGCGGCCGTAGAGAAAATGGGATGTAGACGCAAGTTATCACGGAGAAGGTTCTTGCTGCCGTTGGTGGATGGAAGGAAAAACGACAGATGTGACACAATGCTTGGGTTCAATATCGCAGATTCGAAGCTTCCTGGGAGCATAATTGATGCTGATAACGGCAAGGGAGTCTCTGACGTCTGGTCTGTAGGATCTGTTGAGTCACTTCGGTCACGCTTCTGGGACAAGTTCAAATTTCTGCTAAAAAGAAGATGCTCAAACAGTGGCGTCAAAGGATCGAATAGATATGGCAACGATGTTTCAATGGTTTTAGCAAACGCTCTATAGCTAATCCCTCCCGACTCTTCCTGGGGAAAAGCGGCTAGGATATTATCGGCTTGCTGTCTCACAGTTCGCATGCGCCCTTCGTTCAAGTCAGACGTATATGCCTTTACTGGTTCTAGGGGCCTTAGAGGTGAGATGACAAGAAGTAGCATCAGAAGGCGACGAAAAGTGGCAATAGATATCCGAGCTTCATAGACTGCCTTATCAATGCGGGAGTCGTGCCTGAACACTTCAATCGCATCTAAAGACTCCAAAGCCGCAAGCGCAAGGTCGTCGTCATCGTCTTCGTAGTCATCGTTCGTAGGCTCATCCACAGAGAATCCAGGCGCATGGGATTTAGTAGCGGAAGAATCGACCTTATCTTCCTTAGAATTCCCATCGTTCGCCGGCTGATCAATGTCCTTCCTCCCTACGTCAGCAAGGCTCCCAAAGAGTAGCCTGATCCTGTCCTTCCGCGCTCGTCTTAAGACTTTCCCATATCTCTCAGTTAGCAACACAACCACTTTAACCATGGCCTCGAATGTCAGTACGCTCGGAGCCAATGTGTTCTGGAAAGGAAAGGCCCCCAGATACGACACCATACGGAAGATCACCGGACCGGCATCCAGTGGACATTCGGCGTCACTGCTATCAGGTATAGCTAGAAAGTCGGACAAGATCTTTTCATTCCAATACTTTACGTCTCCCTGTCCCGCGGCACGGGTAAAGAAGTTGTCCTTGAAGTGGGTTAATTCTAAGGGAGTAAAGCATTTGGTCGCGAAGCGTTCAGCAAGCATGTGGCTCAGCTCCTCTGTTCAATGTTAGAACTGGATAGGCGACTAGGCAAATGACAAATATCATCCTCTCTATTTGGTCGATTGGAACACGAGAAGTACATAATCGAAGGACTACTGACCTGGCGAGGAGGCCTGGCCAAGTTCGGTCGACTGGCTTAACCCCATTTTGCAAGTGAAACAAGTAGCGGTATGTTCAATGGCATCTGACAGACAGGTTTAGAGGGATTCCTAGAAGTGGTCTGCTGCTTATGTATCATTTGTCGATCGCAATACAAAACGTTTTCGGCTTATCGGGCCAGTACTTTGTACTGTACAAAGTGGCCCTTAAGTATGTCGGGAAAAAGAATGTTGCGCCAGCAGACCAAGATTGTCCCACTGAGCTGAGACCTTGGGTACGTAACAAATACCTTGGTGACCAGTAGTATCCATCTAAACCAAAGAGGTAAAAGAGGGTGCTTTGTTGATTCAAGAGAAGTTGAGAGTCTAGCCCTTCCATCGGATGACGACGTCACGGGCCTGGCCTTGGCGCCTTGGGCATTAAGCTATTTTAGGTAACTGACGTTTCTATAGTTGCTTGTCCACCCAATTGACGTCCCTTCATTACCTAAGACTTCGTCCCTCAATTGCTCGGCGACTGACGGTATCTCAAGATATTGTGATCATATGAGAAGAGTCTCGTCACAGGTAAACTGCTTTTGATTCATAACTTCTTCGTCAACCTCTCGTTACGGGTAAATACATTTTGAGGCAGAGAGCATGACCGGCGTTCAGATTTCACAACATAACAACGCCAACACCTCCCATCTTTTTCTCGTCCGGCAGGTTCTTCTCGTTAACACCTCCAGGGATAGGGGCTGTCCTGTAGTTGTAAAGGTAAAAGTGAAGCTGGCCATCGCCTGCACCGAACTTCAGCTGCTCCAAGAAGAGAGGGTTGTCGTGCAGGGTAAGGGCGTTGAACACATCGAAGTGAGCCTGTAGCGGGTATTGTAAGCTATAAGGGACACACTATGCCAATGCAAGAGCTGTTGGGGATTCTTACCTTCTTGGCCTGGATCAAGGCATCGTTCATCAGGAGTAGAAGACGTTCTTTCAAGGCCTTCAGATCCTCCGTGAATGCGGTCTCGGTTGCATAGTAATAGAGGTAAGCAGCGCGCACTTCCTTATGCTTCGGGTGCTGAATGACCGTAGATGGGAGGTTGTAGAACGAGAAGAAGTCGGTAATCTTGTGCGTCTCAGGATCTTCTACCACATATGACCACACAACTTGCTCCTTTCCTGCGCCATCCTTGTGTACCAACCAATGCTCGATTTCCTCTTTTGTGAAAGCCTGGTTCATATCAAAGCGCTTCAGATACCGCTCGAGCAAGTCGTGGACGGCGTCAATATCCTTGATCTCCATGGGACGCAGTCCAGGCGTAGATGTAGTGCTGGGAAGATGATTCTTGGTGATCTGGCGGGCTTTGGTAGAGCCATGAGGAAGGGGTGAGAAGCCGACCTCATAAAGCTTCAGCCAGTCCAACGGACGGTGGTAGTAGCGGCAGGAGCTGACTGGCGTAGGCAAAACCACACCAGCAGTATAGATGGCTTGGTAGATTCCATTCAGGTAGCAGCGACGGGTGATCTCCTTGATGAGAACGGGAGTCAAACGCTTAGACCGCAGTTTCTTGTGGATACAGAGGAAGTTGATTTCCGTCACCTTGAGCTTCTGATCGCGAACACGGATCTCGGTAGGCACACCGCAAATGGATGCGACAAGCTTCTTAGACTTGGTAGCGCGAACGCCCACATGCCATTCTTTTCTCCAACCGGGAGACATCAGAGCCCTATGATGTTCGTAAATATTAGTTTACATTAATCTACCTCATGTCATGTTAAGATATTTATGCCAATGTTAATAACGACGTACCAATGCAAAAATGACTGGGAGTATCTAAAGCGGAACATGGCGTTATCGTCCTCCACGTAGTGGTATGTCAACAAATCCCACAATTCCTGCAGCTCGGTCTCGTTGGTCAAATCAAGAGTTGTCCACTCGAAACCTTCAATGAGCTGATCGGGCTCCTTCGACACCTTCTCGGGGTCGATGATCTTAATGGGACCTCCGCTGGCATTGCTGGTCTCATCGAAACGGGGTACGGGTTGTGTCTGCCAGAACCTGTACGAAGCCATGTCCTTCTGGTTCTTCCCACCGACCGATAGACCAGTCAGCAGCTCGGAGATGGTCATTTTGCGCAATGCCTCCGCAGCGTCTTTCTTGTCCATTCCGGCCAGCTCGTTCTTCAGCGCCGGGTTATTCTCCAATAGCTTCTCCGCCATCTTGGGGGTGATTGTCGCATCCTTGAGCTTTTGCTCAGAGCTACCTGCTTGTGTGTCTTCAGCCTGGGGCGCTTTGCCCTTGGTATCCTTAGGGTCCGACATCACGGCGGGCGAGATGATGATGAGGGGTTAAGATTTAAGCGGGTTGAGTGCGGAAGGTTTTCAGGTCCGGCGCCCCACGTCACGCCAATTTCGCGGGGTCAAGCTTAATAAATAGTAGTAATCATAAATTCATTGATAAGTAAACAATTCACTCACTTAAACCACAACGATGGAGCCAAAATCCACTTGGCGCATTCTCTAGCATATTTTTCTCCCGGACAATTGGTGTCCGACATACTACAGCGTAATTGAATGTACTGCACATCAAAGTATGAACTCTTGCCTTGGCAAATCGTTACAATGGATGTACACACAAATTGAGACGAAAGTTCAATTGGTTTTCTCCTATCTTCTCCAGGCTATTATATAATTATATATTCCATATATGAACTGAATTCGAGGTTTGTTGAATCCCAAGATAAACGCCTCCCCAAATCTATATCATCCCACATGCTAACATGAAAAAGGACTCCTAGCCCTTCTGGGTATCGTTGAGTATGTTGTTGAGAACACTGCGTAGACAATTATTGATGTCCAGATCTCCAATTCTACGTAGAATAAAAAAAGGTTCCACGAACGTATGCCTTCATTGCGGACCCGGCTTGGTCTCGATCACATCTAGGAAAC
Source organism: Aspergillus oryzae RIB40 (assembly GCF_000184455.2). Lineage (NCBI taxonomy): Eukaryota > Fungi > Ascomycota > Eurotiomycetes > Eurotiales > Aspergillaceae > Aspergillus > Aspergillus oryzae. Next base: position 1,996,369 of record NC_036437.1, read on the forward strand.
CGCC